>NW_015544250.1:2915154-2916238 GCF_001515605.1 Sinocyclocheilus anshuiensis | reverse complement strand
CATCTTCAGAACACAAATTAAGATATTTTTGATCAAATCCGATGGCTCAGAGAGGCCTCCATTGACAGCAACACCACCCAAACTCTCAAGTTAGAGAGTTTGGGTTTGGACATTTCTTTTTATGTATATGAAAATTTCCCAAAATAATAAAAAGCTGTACAAGTAAAGTAAAATTATTATTATTACTTTCACTTAGGGCTGTGAATCTTTGGGTAGACAGCGAATCGATTCACGATTCATAGGTTTTCGATTCGGTTCAAGAACGATTTTTGCAACTTCAGAACGATTCGATTCGATTCACAATTGAATTAGATTCGATTCGATTAACGATTTGATTCTGCATTATTTAAGTGCATTCACAGGATTATTTAAATGCTTCCCCTAAATTCTTTAAATGCTTAGTCAGGGGGCAAATTACACAGCAGCCTTTATGGTTAGAGAACCATAGGTTACAGAAAAAAACCACTTTTGTCCATTGTTAGATGCTAGTTTAATTATGCTATGGCATGACATGGCATATGTAGAAATTTATGTAAGCCAAGATTTTTTAAAAAGAGCTTTAAAAAGTATTATGTATAGGCTAACATTTTGTCACACCAGGGGCATAGCCATCATTTCAGAAGTGACAGAAATGTCAAATACAATAATTTTATGTATGTATGTTTTATTATGATTTTTATTTTATTTTTTACAAGGAATTATTTTCTTATCTCTTACTTTGAATTTGCTATAAGATATCAAATACACTGCTGGACAATAATCAATCATTTGTAATCTATCATTTTTTCCTAATGGCAATTTTATGATCGTTTTATATACTACAAACAATTATTTAAATTTTCTGCACCGAATAAGGTAGAAAATATACTTTATAGTTTCTGAGATCAAATCTCTTTAGTGCGAAAAGTTCTTTATCTCATTTTCATAAAATAAAATGCTATAGTATTTAACTTTTCCTCTCCATCGGCGAATGATGATTCAGAAAGGAAACGCGCCCGATGTCTGTTTGCTATAGCAACGAATGCTACTTTCACGCATCTGATAAACCTCGCGCTCTTATTTCAAGGTTGTTGTTAATGCTGTG
>NW_015544250.1:2914086-2914867 GCF_001515605.1 Sinocyclocheilus anshuiensis | reverse complement strand
TAGAAATCGCGATTCATTCGGTACTTAGCGTTTTAAATCGATTACTGTCCGAAATCGACGATTCAAAATCCATGTTTCAAGATCGATGCATATGCATCATCAGGCTTTGTAATCGATGCATCGATAAAACGAGTGAATCGTTACACCCCTACTTTCACTGGAATAATACATACATATATCATAATTATTTAACTTGAATATAATATGTTTTTCTTCTAATGAAATTTTCCATATCCACTCAGAAAATCCTTGTGTATACACAATTACAAAACAGATGGACAATAGACTCCTTTTCCATTGAACAAAAATCACAGGAATAATCGATATTCAAATTAAATCTCTCTAACACACTTTTAGCTGGATATATACCATGTAAAATTTTAAACGTAACCTCTTTTACTTTATTATTTAAACAGTATATTTCACAAATACGCCAAGCTTTATTCCAATTTATATTTCTAAATACACTGGCCCACAATAAGCTTTTATAAGTAGCTGTATCACCTGTTATAATATTCCTAATATATTTATTAGTACAACTTTGTTTAAGAATATCAATGCTTCCTAGAAACATGCTGTCTTTAACATATATTGCCTCAGAAGAATCACTTCCACAAGCTCTTACAAAATGGATTTAATTTTGTAACTTGTTGGGGTATGGCATCAAATACAACAAGTCAAGTCAAGTCACCTTTATTTATATAGCGCTTTTAACAATACAGATTGTGTCAAAGCAACTGAACAGCATTAATTAGGAAAATAGTGTGTCAATAATGCAAAA
>NW_015544250.1:2895025-2911725 GCF_001515605.1 Sinocyclocheilus anshuiensis | reverse complement strand
AACGACGAGTTAATAATATTGAGAAGCTGTTCTTCTGCTACAGGTAACAACTCTTTTAGTACTTTAGTGGGTACAGGATCTAACAGGTATGTTGTTGGTTTAGATGCAGTGATATGTTTATTTAGCTCTTCCTGTCCTATAGTTGTATAGCACTGCAGTTTATCTTTTGGTGCGATGAATGAAGCTGTAGTATTATACGCTGTAGAATCTACATTTGTTATTGTATTTCTGATTTTATCTATTTTTTCAGTGAAGAAATTCATAAAGTCATTGCTATTAAACTGTGAGGGAATATTTAGATCGGGTGGCGTCTGGTTATTTGTTCATCTAGCCACTGTGCTAAATAAAAACCTTGGATTGTTTTGGTTATTTTCTATGAGTTTGTGGATATGCTCGGCCCTGGCAGCTTTTAGAGCCTGTCTATAGCTGGACATACTGTTTTTCCACGCAATTCTAAAAACTTCCAAGTTAGTTTTTCTCCATTTGCGCTCAAGACTACGAGTTTTTTTCTTGAGAGAATGGGTATTACTGTTGTACCATGGCGCAGTACGTTTTTCTCTAACCTTTTTCAATTTGATGGGGGCAACAGCTTCTAATGTATTAGAGAAGATAGTGCCCATGTTGCTAGTTATTTCGTCTAGTTCATGTGTACTTATTGGTACACAGAGCAGTTGAGATAAATCAGGCAGGTTATTTGTGAATCTGTCTTTGGTGGCTGGAACAATAGTTCTGCCCAGACGATAACGCTGAGCCATATAGTTAATATCAGTAATATGCAGCATGCACAATACAAGGAAATGGTCAGTAATATCATCACTTTGAGGTACGATATCTATATCAGTAAGATCAATTCCATGCGATTTAATTAAATCTAGCGTATGATTAAAACGATGAGTGGGCCCGGTGACGTTTTGCTTGACTCCAAAAGAGTTTATTAGGTTTATACAACAGGATACTCTTTTGGCGTAACTGGAAAACCAAATTTATCCAAAAATTCACTATAAGATAATAAATTACCATTAGAATTTAAAAGTTGTCCAACTAACACAATATCATTTTCATACCAACTTTTATAAAAGAGAGATTTATTTTTATACTGAATACATCTATTATTCCAAATAACATATTTATTTGGGGAAAAATTGTGCTTAAACACCAGCATCCAGGCCAATAAATCTTGTTTGTGAAATTTTGCTAATTTCACAGGTAGTTTATCAATTTTAAAATCACATCTCAACAGAAGATCTATGCCACCCATCATGTCAAACGCATGTTTTGGAAATGTATACCACATGCTGTCCTTTTCTTTCATGAAGTTAATTAACCAATTATTGTATTGTTTAAAGTTTCAAAACTAAGCACAGATAATCCACCTTTGCCCTTTGGTTTACATAAAATGTTCTTTCTCAAATAGTGATGTCTATTCCTCCATATAAAATTAAATAACATTTTGTCTAATTCTTTGTACACATTAGATGGCATATCTAAGGGTGCTTTCACACTTGGTTCGATTGCTTGGTCAGAACCCGAGTTCGATTGCTCCCCCCTCCCCCTGCTCCCGCTGGACTGTGTTCACGTTATATTATTTGGGTCCGAACCGCGGTTCGTTTGCGTCATCAAGCCAGCAGCTGCTTACCCCGTTGCTCAGTAACGATGGCGCAGGAGAAGACAGCAAAATGCGTAGCAAGGCTCTCTTCACGTTTATATTTGTTTTTGAACCGTTGGTTTTGTTTCCAAAGCTTCAGTACATAACGGCACTTACGTCTGCCTTACGAATGTACTGCAAATGCTCTAAAGTACTCTGAAGGGGAACAGAAATTAGATATACAGCTCTCTGCTTGCAGCGCGTCAGTCACGCTCATAAAGAAAGTGAGTGAAACACACACAAACACACATTTTTATAAAATAATACGTCATTAATAGCGGTTCACTTCCGTGATTTGGTACGATTGCGTTCACATCAGCAGCGAACCGTACCGGAGTTCACTTGAACCATACCCCAGACCACCCTTTTTAAGTGGACTCGGGTACGGTTTGTGGGTGTGCACCCAAGTTCGGAAGACTGCGTTTACATCATCCAAACGTACCGAAACTCTGACATCAATCGAACCCGGGTGCGCACCAAAAGTGCTAGTGTGAAAGCACCCTAAAGCTAACAACACATAGACAGATCTTGATATCCCCTCTGCTTTGGATAGTAAAACCCTACCATTCAGGGATAAATCTCTTTGAAGCCAGATATTAAATCTTGTTTTAGTTGTGTTCATTATAGGCTTGAAATTGAGCACACTGCGTTCATTCTCATCTTTATGTATGATAACACCTAAAAAGTCTTGATTTTGTTTTGGGGGTGTACTAGAACATGCTCTCATGCTTGGTGGT
Organism: Sinocyclocheilus anshuiensis; assembly: GCF_001515605.1. Lineage (NCBI taxonomy): Eukaryota > Metazoa > Chordata > Actinopteri > Cypriniformes > Cyprinidae > Sinocyclocheilus > Sinocyclocheilus anshuiensis. Next base: position 2,909,343 of record NW_015544250.1, on the reverse strand, counting down.
TTGAAAAACGCATAATTTTTCACATAATTTACATTATTACAATACCTTTCTCCCAAGCCTGGCACAAATGGCTCGAATAGTTCCGGGTTTGATGAAGGCCCGCCTTCCAAAAAACAAAATATGTTGTGATTGGTTAGCTGTCCCAGTGCGTTGTGATTGGTGAACAGCTTGTGTTTCAGTACTGCCCCGCCCCTTGCCAAAGCAGCAAGTTCCGTCTGCTCCGGTATAGTTAAGGATGGCGTCAATATTGCCATATCAATTTGAGCCGGATTCAGACCCCGAGAATATTGAACAAGAGGATCGCGCAGAACCTTTGCACGCACGGATATTGCAAGACATATTAGAGTGGTAACGTTATTGTTGTTATCACGTTTTAGATAGGATGTCAACAACCGCTTAAAAGTAACTGCATTTTCTAAGTACAGACAAGTGCATATGTATTTTGTTTATTGTTCTTTAAGTTTAACATTATAACATGAATTGCAGTGAAACTGTTATACAGTTGAATTTATTTATACCATAGTCCAGTGTTGCCCACAGACTTGAACTATCTATTTGTGGCGGCATATATATGCAAACTCATTCTCTGGCAGCAGGAAGCGCTGTTGGAGTGGTAGAGATAGAGGTTTCCCCGGTAACGACTACACAAAGCAGTGCTCCGCTCACAAATGCTGCTTTATCAGACATTACATACAAGAAGACATGAAAATGACATCCAAAATTTTCTGAAGACAGTCAGTTTCCTTCAGAAATACAGTGATATAAAAACACCCGCACCTTGTCTGATGCACTCAACCAAGCGTTCTAACCACGACCTCGCCCCTCCCCACCCCCCAACCATTCGAATTTCGTAGGCGGGAATTATTTTAATGATATTCTAATGGGCCACTTTGTGGCATCACAAAACCCGGAAAACATTGCTGTAGTCCAAACGAGCCGTTCGTTGTAGTTCTTGAAAAGGGATTTTTTTTAAATGAAATATCTCCCTTTGGAGTGGACTTTGAGATTTGTAACTTTGTAGATCTTTTTTATGCCCAAACATACACACTACACACTGACTAAAATTCAAAAAGTGAAAAAGCATAATAGGACCCCTTTAAATCTTGTTTTAGTTTTGTTCATTATAGGCTTGAAATCGATCGCACACTGCGTTCATTCTCATCTTTATGTATGATAACACCTAAATAGGTAACTGTATGTTTAACAGGAATAGCATTTCTAGTGGCTTTGCCTTTGTCCATACTAGGGATTTCCTGCACATCATAAGTTATTATATATTACTTCTACTAGGCCGTTTTGGACTTTCTGCGCGAGAGCTTTCAGGACTTTCTGCGCGAGAGCGCCCTCCGGCTTCGAGTATGAATGAAACATGCACTGCATGTTCACATCGTCTCGTTATCGTCTCACATCCGATCATACATAAACTATCTTGTTTCTTCGCCCATGTTCTCACACATCCAAAGCACGCACACAGAAAAAGTGATTTAAAATGCATCTGATTAACAGATAAATCATGGTTGATCTATCAGCCAGATACACGTAAAAATGAATGCGCTTTTATTTCAATGTTGTTGTTAATGTTGAGGTTATTTTATACATATTTTATACAGGAAGCCGGTTCTGTAATCAGCGGTAAATCTCCATCAAGTGCATACCTTCACATGGAGCAGCATTTACTACACAGAGCCGTTGTTCACTGACAAGCTGCGCAAAACCATGTTCGGCCCCCCAGCTGAACTGGAAGTTTTGATTGGTTTTGCACCTGCGTCAGACCTGTCTGTTATTGGCTAAAGCGCAGGGCTCCACCCCAGGAGTTTTAAAAGTGCCCGTCAAATGCCGGCTCGCTCTGTTTCTCCATCGGCGCCTCCTTTGTCTATTTTCTTCTTTTTTTTTGTACTTTGTACTTTTGATGAAAAATAAATGTAGCGAAGTTGAATACTTTAGTTTTATTTTACTCAAGTAAAAGTACAAGTACCACAATTTAAGTATACTCAAGAAAGTAGAAAAAATGTAAAAATGTACTCAAGTACTGTAACGAAAGTATTTGTAATTAGTTACTTTCCACCTCTGCCCAAAAATAAAAAATCTGTCGTCATTTACTCTCTCATGTCGTTTCAAACCTGTATAAAATTGTTACATTTGTGGAACATATAAGATATTTTGATGCATGCATGTTGGTAATCAAACCAACATAGATGGAGGTTACCACGACCCTCCATTGTATGAACAAAAAAATACTGAGATATTTCTCATATATCTTCTTTTATGTTCCACTGAAGTCATACAGGTCTGAACTGACATGAGGGAGAGTAAATGAAAGGAATAATTCCACAAAGAAATAGTTCACTTTCCAATGTCCTCAATGAATAGTGGGTTTTCTGTTTTTTTGAGAAACATAAATGCATTTTTTTTTTTTTGTCTGTTTATATTTTGGCCTGACACAAGTTCTTCACTCTCACTTTTTAACTGATATTAGATCAATATTTGTATCAACTAATCTAAAATATAAAATTTAATCACAAGCAGCTGAACCACATCATCAACCATAACATTGCTTTTCTTTTGAACAGGTTGTGTAATCCACATATTTCTATATTTTCTGCTGAATTGATCTCATTTTTTTCCTCTTAGGTTGGATGTGTGTAAACTTGCTTCAGTCTTTATCTGTTGTGTTAGTCTTCACTAACTATCATATTAATGAATTGAAAGGGCATAGCTTGTATGATAAGGTGATTGGCTTGGTGCAAAAAGAGGGTCATAATAATTTGATCAGAACAAGTGAGAATGTAGTCATGACCAAGAGACCATGTGAGTAACCTGCCTGTCCTCTTAATCTCAGACATACCTGCAACAAGCCCAAGACCTGGTCATTCTTGAGAGCATTATACTCCAGACCCTGGGTAAGTTTGGAAGGGCAAGAATGGGTCAGTGAATCACCATACTAGAGAGATGCACCGAATAACCACATTTATTCTCATTCTAATTTCCAGGAGTCGACAGGACTATTACAAGCTCTTCTTTAAGAGCCATACTACTGTAACCTTTGTCATTTTTATTTCCTTGTCAATCTGGCAATTCACCCTTCCTGTGTGTGGTTTCACAGTGCTATCAATTTTGCGTATTAATCTTAGTATATCTTGAGTCCACTGGAAATGTCAAAACTTCTGGTATTAAATAAAAAAACTGTAACAGTGCCATTTTTTTCTGCAGTATCAGTACCAAGTACCAACCTCAATCTGCTTAAATCATAATTTGACACTGTCAACTAAAACTGTTTTACAGTGTTTCTGCATGTCTTAAAAAGTTGTAATTCACCCTTCCACAAAAAAGGCCAAAAATGGTCTTAAATTGAAGCAGAAAGTCTTAAATTCATAAGTCATGGCATTAAGTGTTGCGTGCCCTGCAAAAAATGAATATCGGAAGGTACAGTAAAAATGTATTTTCATATTCAGCTGGTCAGAATCAGAGCTATCCAAGCATTTTGTTTTTTTGTAAAATTTAAATGGAGATCAATTTATTTTTTTTTTAACTCTGAAGCATTGTTAACACAAGACATTTACATTATAGGCCATATTTTTTTTTTTTATTCCTTTCAATTTTCTTAACATTTTCTTTACTTGGTCTTAAACTGTTTTAAATTTGCCTTCATAAGACTCGCAGAAACCATTTTTATCTTCGGTGGCATTTAGTCTTCAAATCTCTCTTATTATGAAATTGTTTCTGTGAATATCTACTTTTTTTTAGGATTGTGTGCAATAGCGTAATAGTTTCACAGCATATTAAATCAGGAGATGGTAATGGTATCAACTGCTGACATATTATACTGACATATTACCCTCCAGTTTGGAAAATTCTCTTCCGGTGCCCATAATGGTCATTTGTTTTGAAAATTTTGACTATAACCAAATCGCCCTACAGGCCACTTGCTTCGAGCTCAAAGATATTTCACCAGTCAAGTACAGGAAGACCCATGTTTGTGATTCACTCACTCATCACGTAAATTGTGTGTGGGGGCTTCACGTCATTATAGTTCAAATCAAAAACTAAAAGTCCCTCTCTCATCTGCTTTCTTCCTTGCAGCTTTTGAGATCACCATTGATCATCCCCACACACATGTTGTCAAGTGTACCCAGCTTGTGCGAGGTGAGAACCACCTGCTCACTATAAACTGTGCTTCGTATTGCTCAGTTATGGGTACTTCTAGCTCACCAAGATCAAAGATTTCACGTCTTGATTATGAGCTTCCCTTTATTGTTCCAGCGAGTAAGGACTTGGCTCAAACCTCATATTTCATGGCAACAAACAGGTATGTTGATTTTCAACGCCATGTTCAGATGTGTAAACTACCAGAATTGTAATCTGGCTTGATCAGTTTATCAAAGGCTACATTTTTTTCTACAAATTCGATTAAAAATGCTAAAATTGACATTAGTTTTGAAGTAAAGGGCTTACGTTTGAATACTAGTGTATTTATTGCAGTAGAGTAACAATATTATTAAATGTTTTTTTGTTTGTTCTCATGTTTGGTGTTCATGGGTGCTCTTTTTGCTGCAGTCTCCACTTGACTACATTCTGCCTGCAGTACAGCCCTCCCATCGTAGCTTGTGTTTGTATTCATCTGGCTTGCAAATGGTCCAACTGGGAGATTCCAGTTTCCACAGACGGCAAGCACTGGTGGGAGTATGTTGACCCCACGGTGACCCTTGAGCTGTTGGATGGTATGTCTTTGCAAGTGATTTTCTTTTGAAATGGCAATTGTCTATTAAATAGAGGGAAAGTTTAATACTAGATATTTAGATGAGTATGTGATGGCTGTTTTGTTTGTTTCATTGTTTAAAAACATTGTTTATTTAGTTCAGTTTACATTTAAAACAGTTTTACTGTAATTTTCAATTAACAACCATTTGAAGGACTGCATTGTAACCTTAGAATAAATTTTTGGGTCTTAGCCAGGAAAAGAAACTATATAGCTTTTTAAATGAATTTTTCAAATAATATGTTTTCCTCAAGTCCTAAAGATTTTGATAATGATTTCACAGAGCTCACTCATGAGTTCCTGCAGATCTTGGAGAAGACGCCCAGCCGCTTAAAACGCATCAGAAACTGGAAAGTAAGTAATTTGTTATATCTAGATAACTGCAAATGCAGTGGGCTCACAAAGTATTTGGCCACCTAAGAAGACTAAAATATATACATTTCATTGCATTAGATATCAACCCAAGTAGCTATTTTTTACCCACGTACTGGGGTTGCTAAGATTTTTTTTATTTTAATTTTTTTTATTTTGATTAAAATTTTTAATTGTTATTAATAGAAAGTTCAAAAGAACAGCATATATTTGAAATAGAAATCTTTTATAATACAATAACAATTTAATGCATTCCTGCTGAATAAAATCATTAATTTCTTTCTTTCCAAAAAATAAAAAGTTTCGCTCAGTAGTCTCTTTTGATCATACAAATTTCATCTTCATAATTTATTTTCTTGTTTGTTGTGCCTCAGGCTGCAGGACAAACTACCAAGAAATCAAAATTGCAAGATGGTGATCAGTCAGAAGCCATTTTGAACATGATCTCCATGGCATCATCCGACAGTACATTGGCCGGGCTGATGAGCCTCTCCGCCCCACCCTCCGGTTCCTCCATGGACTCCTCCGCTGACGACCACAGCGTTGCTCCCTCATCCCAACACTGGCAGCCTCCTGCCAAGGAGCAGCCCACCACCAATGAGCTTCATGCGCCTGCTAAGTTGTCTCTGAATGAGTATCGGGTGAAGCACGCAGACGAGCTGGCGGCGCAGAAGCGGAAGTTGGAGAACATGGAGGCTAGTGTGAAACAGGGATACGCCACTGCCACCCAGGCCCTCATGAACCAGCAGAGGAAGGAGAAGCACCATCACCACCAGCAGTCCAGCTCTAGTTCCTCAGACCTAAACAACCCCTCACCTATCGTCCTGAAGATCCCACTGGACGAGCGAACGGAACGGCGTTCCATAAAAATGCGCTTGGCAGTGCCAGGCCAATCAAGCAGCGGCGGGAACAGCAGCAGTAGCAGCAGTCGAGGATCCGAGCCGGATATTAAAGTGCGGATTCGGGTTCCAGAAAGGCGTAGCGGGTCCGGAGAAGACGGGAAAAGTCGCGAGAAGCACCGAGAGCGGTCCAACCACCATCACCATCACCACCACCACTCCTCCTCTTCCACCACCGGCTCTTTATCAGCATCGTCTTCCTCATCCTCAGCACAAAAACACTCGAGTTCTGCCAGCGCTTCAGGAAGTAGCAAAAAGGTCTCAGGTGACTCTATGCGAACGAGTTCTTCGTCATCCTCATCCCGAAAAAGGACCCACCTGCCAGATCCTTCTTCTGGCAGCCATTCCTCGAAAGTCAGCAAATCGTCCAGAAACTCATTTCAGTTGCCGACGCTTCCTGGAGTGCCCTCCCACGCGATGGGTCAGGGGTCCGACATCCTTCCCTCGCTGAGCCTCTCACACCATCAGGGAAACTATTCACACTCCAAGTTGGACAAAGCCGACACGAACGGGCACAATACGGGCAGCCAGTCCAACGAGTACCAGGACACGTTTGACATGTTGAACTCGCTGCTCAGTGCGCAGGGGGTGCAGCCGGCGCAACCTCAGATGTTTGACTATCGCTCTCAGTACGGAGAGTATCGGTATAGCAGTAGCGCTCGTGGAGGAACCCAAGCACCACCTTTACCCTCAGAACCACCTCCACCTCTGCCGCCACTGCCCAAATAAACCCCTTTCCGCTCATCCGTCCACATACGCTGATCAAATCAGTCGTCTTGGGAACCCTGGGTTCCTTTTGTGCATCTAACTTGGTGATATTGAGTTTGACAGCAGAGTAATGTAAGGCAAAAAATGTACCTGGTGAATCTTTGCCCTCATGTTGTCTTGCGTTTTGTGCGAGCGAGTGTGTTCACAACACCCATCTGTGGCAATAATGTTATAATAGAACAAAATATTGCAAAAAAAAAAAAAAGCAAAAATGTTATTTATTGAAAAAAAAATTGTACATGCTATTTTTGATGTTGCTCAGTTTTATATCAGCTCTAACAGAAAAGCATAATGGAATTAAGGGTATGTATTACTGAATGAGAGGGATCCATTGTCCTCTTTAAAAAAAGTAAATGCAAAAAGGAAAATGTTTTTGTTTAATGTATGGATTTAAGTCTTGCTAACAATATATGTCTTTTTTATCGAGTATGGTATTTATTATTAGCCTTTTAAAACCATAGTTATTAGCAGTCGTTGCTTGAATGCGTCAGACGATGTCTGGATTTATTTTTATACTGTTGTAACCTGCTTCCCAGTCTGTATTTACTTGATATGTCATGTATGTTTTGAGAATGGACATACAAATCCCCAATATTTGCATCAAAATGTATGTTTCTAACATATGAATAGTCACTGAAGTATTGTTTTGATTTTGTTTGGTAAATATTTGTGTTGTTTTTTGTATTGATTCTGTAAATGACTAAAAATTGACTATTTTTACATTTTTCCAAAAAAAACAAGAATATGCCTAATTTTGGGAAAGTATGTCTAGACCTACGATTCTAGATTGAGTCAGATGCAGTCATTGTTTTAAATGGTTGTAGAATATCATGCTCATATATGATACACTATACACAACAGTATGTCTAGCTTGTACTCATTTTCATTCTTTTATTTCAGTTTTTTTTTTTTTCCAGCAACACAAACACAAAAGCTGTCAGATGCAGGCTATTTGTCATTTTATAATGTAACTGACGTATAAATGGCCTTTAAACTTGAGTGAAAATTAATCTGTGATGGGTAAAAATACAATCCAAATGAAGCATCTTTCCACCAATTTTCTGTGAAGCTAACATTTTTTGATGCTTCTTCAGTTGAAAAAAAAGGACAACAGTATAAGATTCATTCTGTCGGCATTTATAAATGATTCCCATTAAAATGGTGGTACTATTATCCATCATAGCTTAATTTTTTAACGTTAAAGGGATAGTTCGTCAAAAAATGTAAATTCTGTAATGTTTTTCCAAACCTATATGACTTTCTTCTGCCAAAATGTATTCTTATTTTGTCCATATAATGAAAGTCTATGGTGTTTGATGTTGTTTGGACCCCAAAATATCTTAATTTTTGGATGACTATCTCTTTAAATATGCCGTCTCTTATATGGTCTGTTAGCTATTTGTTATCTGTCTGCATTTGAACACTCAAATCGACACTTGTAGAGCGAATGGTGAAAATGCTAACCGCTCATGTTTATTTGTTGTAATACCTCCATTTTTGTTTAACCTTGTAATTGTATCAAGGTCATTTTTTTTGCGTGTTTGGGAATGACAATATGCCATCCGATCCTGATTCATGAAATTAAAACTGGTGGGAACTTAAATGTTTTGAGCCAATCAGTTTGTACCTTTAACAAGATTGTCTCTTGCTTGATCATGTTTTTGTATGCAGTTAATAATGCAGATTACTTCTCTAACTGTCCTCTTAATTAATGGCATGACTTTCATTGATCAATTTACAGACAAAAAAGTGGAAGCATGAAATTGAGTTTCTACTGTCCGAGTAAATGTTACTTTAATAAATGTCACGTTCTTTTAATAAGATGTTAGCAGTGATTCTGCCGTCCTTTTATCGTTTTCCTGATTGTGCCTGTTGATGTTGAGGAACATTTCAGGAACATTGTGAAATTATATGAAACACTATAATAAGCTATAAAAGATCTGTTTTCACAATTTTGGCATATATTCCCTATATGATGCACTCCTCATTTCCTGTCCATGTTTCTGTTATCGTTCCTAAGTAGAATTTGAAGGTTTAACATCATGTTTTAGTTTTGTGTTTGCTGATTTCTAGTTTTGGTTCAGTAAGACTGAAGAGAAGGCGTTCTGTGGGTCTAATGCAATTCATGTCACCACTGTATTTTCTGTGTATGTCCGTCTCAAGAATATAGCATTTTATTAAATGTATATACTGTTTTCTGTGTTTTAGTGGTACCACATGAACTCTCAGGTTTTGAATTGAATTGTTGGGGTGTTTCTTGTCAGAAGTTAAGGTTTGCATTTTTGTGAACTTAGTTCCTTTTTATAAATGTGGTTGATGTACAATAATGTTTTATGAGAAACATACTTGTGGGTGTTTTTCTTACCGATTGCAGTGTAAATTGTAATAATGTGACAGACGTTCTATTCATGCTTCTTGCAGTAAATTCACTTTTCAGATTTTTATACAACAGATTGACCAGTTTTGCTTCCACCTGATGTCAACACCTTCATGGTTTGCCTTTGAATTCAGTGCTGGAATAAAGAGATACAAGAATAAACGAGGAACGTTAAATGTGGCTATTTAGAACACAATTCTGAAAATCAGTTGTTGTTTTTTTTGTAAGAATGTTGAAAAGCCAAAAGTCCGGGGAAAACAAAAAGTCACGAGCTGCCGTAATCCTGATTAACTTTCCATTCCAGGCATGTTAGTCTAGCCGTAATGTGTAACTTATTGTTTTATTGACGCCTTAATATGGAACATTGCCTGAATTATAGTTAAGTCATAATTCAGATTTCATATTTCAACCCAAAATCAAGATAAAAATAGTAAAGCATAATGACTGAAGCAAAAGTAATGTACCATTAAGATTTTTATTTTTTTATTTTTTTTGCATTGTGCAAATATTTTTGAAAATTAGGAGCATCCCCCCCATCCTCATTAGTATATTTACATAGTTAAGCCATCCTTGATCTCGCATGACTCTGATACTGTACCAGCCATCTACAGTAAATCCAACACAATTTCCCTTCATTTGCATATAACATTGTTTTTAAATCGCATCTCAAATTTAACATGCATGTTTATTTGTAGGACCAAACTTCAAAACTGTCTATTGCATTTGTTAGGGTATTAAAAATGTTCAGATGTGGCAAAAAAAAAGCATAAGATGCTTATTGCCACTGACCCAATTAAGAAACAAATCTTTTATAAAAGCATCAGATGTCCAGCCACATGCAGGTCCACTGATATCACATGTAAGCCTTCTCTAACTCTGTTCCTCATTAAAATAAGCTCAGCTTGGAAAAGAGTTTGTAATCTCAATGTGACCCTCAAAGATACCCTAAAAAAATAAGTCTCAAGATGTCAAATCAACCATTTTACTACACTCTTTAAAAAAAATGTTCTTCAGTGGTTGTTTCCAGCACTATGGTTCCGAACTATTATATACGTTTTAATCTTTTTTTATTTATTATTATTATTTTTAATATCTATGGTTTTTTGGATATTTTAAGTAAAAATCAGACTCTACAAACTCCACATGCATGACTGGTCAGGCCAATTAATAAATTAGTTTAATCTTAATAATTGGTGGAATCTTCATCTGATAACTCTTGCACAGTATCACCATGAAAATTGTGTTTGTGTGTGTGTGTGTGTGTGCATGGTCTTAAGTGATGAGAGGAGCTATTCAGCCCCAGATGTAGGACGTGTCTATATAAAGAGCGATGCCTCTGAGACTGAAATTTGTTAAGGTCCCAACAACAAATGACGCAATGAAGCTACTTTCAAGAATCCTGCTAGTGACCTGTTTGTCTGTGGCCTTAACAAGCAAGTAAACATTTTAATATTATTTATTTATATTTATTGTATTATGTAATATTAATTGTATCCAGTAGCCACAGCATCATGTTCTTGTATTCCCTGGTTATAAAATGGAATTATGTTTACCAGTGTTTATGTTTAGTGCAGGGTTCTTTTTAACTGCATTGAAAAGAATGCTAGATGTCAGGAAAGTCAAAACAAAAACATTAACTATATTAGTTAATTATTTCAGTTAAAGCCTGCACCAACTAAAATTCCTAAACCCTACGGGCAGATTTAATGCTGCATGACAACATGCTGATCTCCTTGACTCCCTTATATTCATTAAAAGTTCATGTGGCACATGAGAATGTCTGGGAATTTTCCAAGATTAGTTGTAACATGCGTTAGTTAATCAGATCAAATAAGAAATTATACATTCTATAACTTAAAAAAAAATACAGCATAGCCCAAGAGCACTCCTGTAATGTCTTTAATACCCATAATGCAATAGTTTTGACTGGTGCAGCACCAGCTGTTTTGAGTTTCAATCATTCATAATTGTAGCATTGCATTCTGATTTTGTGTTCTGCTAGCTAGCCTATGTGCTCTGAACGCAAGCCCCTCCTTTATGCAGTAAAGCCAAAAGTATGGTCACATGGACAGCTGACCATCACATGCACAGGATTTGGGGTAACACAGCAGAAAGTGTGCTAAATGTTTGATCCGGTCACATGCCCCGCCTCTCAATCTCTCCACCAGTTGTAGGCTTTAAAGTTTGTGACTTTTATAGTCAAATGAGCTTCTAGTTTGGCTTCCAGTGCCTGTACTCTCAAATCATTTTCAGTTTTCTCCAAATAATTCCCTTTTCAATTTCCCTGGGTTTTTTTTTTTTAACTCTGCATAAGGACAAGTTGACAGAAGCAACTCAAAATCAAGATTCAATCAACATCAGACATGGAATACAAAACGGTTCCCAGTGTGGAAAGATGGAGACCCACGCTACAAAAACAGCTGGACAGGTAATAAAATTCACTCAAGAAAGCACATGTTGCTATCAAACCCCAAATTTGTGGGTTTGATTCCCAGCGAGTGTATTGAACTGATAAAAATGTTTATCCTGAATGCAGTGCAATTTGATTTACACTCTTAAAAATAAAGGTCATTTATTGGCATTTATGATTCCATGAAGAAACTTTAATATTCATGGAATCTTTCCATTATACAAAAGATTCTTAATAGTGAAAAAAAAATCTTCAGATTATTCTTCACACTAAGAAAAAAATGATTTTTTTAAGAACTGTTCACTGAAATGTTCTTTGGGGAACCAAATGGTGGTTCTACACTCTTGAAACTAAAGGTTCTTTATTGGTATCGATGGTTCCATGAGGAAAAGGACATGAAGGTTCTTTGAGGAACCCAACATGGTTCTTCTATGGCAATGGTTCCCAATCCTGGTCCTGGAGATCCCCCAACACTGCACATTTTAGATGTCTCCCTATTCAAACACACCTGATTAAACTCATCAGCTCATTAGTGAAGACTCCAAGACAGGGCTGTCCAAACTCGGTCCTGGAGGGCCGATGTCCCACAGAGTTTAGCTCCAACTTGCTTCAACACACCTGACTGGAAGTTCCTATGCCTAGTAAGAGCTTGATTAGCTGGTTCGGGTATGTTTAATGAGGGTTGGAGCTAAACTCTGCAGGACACCGGCCCTCCAGGACTGAGTTTGGACAGCCCTGCTCCAAGACGTCAAATGTGTGTTTCAGATAAGAGAAACACCAAAACCGTGCAGTGTTGGGGGTTCTCCAGGACCAGGATTGGGAACCACTGTTCTATGGGATTGCAGTAAAAAAAAAAAAGGTTTTGGAACCTTTATTTGAGTGTACATAAAGCATCTGTCAAATGCATAAATGTACATTTCTACAGGTGGACAACTGAAGTTTGAAGTGGGAAATGATGCACCCACTTTGCCTCTTCACTTTGGTGATGGTGATCACCTTCACCACTGACATTGTGTTCCCTCACAACCAGAAGGTCTTGCCAGATGGACAAGTTGTTTGGGCAAAAAACTGCACAATCAATGGTATGTTTCTGTCATCTTCATCTCACTCTATTTACAAAGATAAAAATGTACATTCTGCTGCCGGCACTATGACCAAGAAGTTTAGTTGTATTAATCTTAAAAATGATGCACAAATATGGCAACTTTTCTAATTTAGGCACACAGTTCCACAAGGGTGAGCCTGTCTATCCTGAGGAGAACTCTGTAGATGAATGGAACGCTGTGTTCCCTGATGTTCCTCTCTTTACTAGACAAGGGGACAAGCAACCTACCTATGTGTTTGTATGGAAAACCTGGGGTAAGGAAAGAAGCACTTACTGTACTGTGATGTGCAGCTGTCTAACCTACCTGACAATCCTCTATTGGGTTTGACAGGTAAATACTGGCAGGTGTGTGATGGCCCTTCTTCATCACTGACCATTGGCACTGATGATGTTCCTCTTGCCTCTTACATGATGGATGTTGTCATTTATCACTACAGGCAAAAAAGATAAATTCATCCCTATTGGATATGTATCCACACAGTTCAGTATAACTGGTAAGTGTAACCTAATGTTCATCTTTTATGATTTTATGGTTTAAGTAATGCAATGCTATATTTAATCCTTGTGTTTCTAGACCAGATTCCCTTTGCCGTTTCCCTGATGCAGGTGAATGACAAAGGAAATTCATCCAGAACAGAGCAGTGCAGAGCAGTGGCCTTCAGCATCACCCTTCATGACCCCAGCCAATACCTGAGCAAATCAGATGTGACTTTTAACTGGAACTTCGGGGATGGCAGTGGCACTGTAATCTCCAGGGAACTCACCGTCACACACACTTACACTGCAGCTGGAGCTTTCAAGCCCCAAGTTGTCGTACAAGCAGCTATTCCGGATTTATCTTGTGCCACTCCAACAAACCTTCCCACTGAGGCCCGTCCCACCACCAACACCCTCACCTCTGAGAGCCCCATCCACCCTACTGAACACATCACTGCAGGTGCACTGCATGGTTTTGCTGTTTAGTTACAGTTGTGGACAAAGTACACAAATCATGTATTTGAGTTAAAGTTTAGATGCCCTAATGAAATGATACCTCAGTAAAATAGTTTTATCTTTTATTTATTTGTAAATTTAATTACTTTTTCTTTCTTTTTTTTGCAACTTGATATGATCATCCTGGTCCTCAAAGCACCTGTTTAAGGAGAGAGGGGTCTAGTGTGATAGAACTTATAGGTTTGAGCTCAGTCAGATGTTATAAAGTAGTATATATCGCCAACTAGTCCTCTGCATTCTAGTATTTCATACAATGAGCTTCAACAGCTCGGCCTTTTACAGCAAACCCTTACGAAAATTAACCACGGTTTTATTGTAGTACGAGTGTTTGTATAACCACAGTTTTACTACAAATAGCCTACCATGGTTAAAGTGGTCATATGATGTTGCTAAAAAGAACATTATTTTGTGTATTTGGTGTAATGAAATGTGTTTATGCGGTTTAAAGTAAAAAAAACATAAATTTCCACATACTGTACATTATTGTTTCTCTTCTAGGCCCCGCCTTTCTGAAATGCGTCGATTTTTACAAAGTTTATCGGTCTGAAAAGCAAGGTGTGCTCTGATTGGCCAGCTATCCAGTGCATTGTGATTGGCCGAATACCTCAAGCGTGTGACGGAAATGTTACGCCCCTTAT
>NW_015544250.1:2894468-2894648 GCF_001515605.1 Sinocyclocheilus anshuiensis | reverse complement strand
GGAACAGTGTTGTAAATACAACTTAACCACTGATTTCTAGTCGTGTCCTCTTTTGGAAGGCCAAACACAGTAGTTTCCCTTTCACAACGGAACACACAGCGGGCCAGAGTGAGCGGTGGCGGGCGGGCTTGAGAACGGCGCGGCCGGCGGATTCGACGAAGGAGCGTCCGGCGGGCTTGC
>NW_015544250.1:2880026-2894297 GCF_001515605.1 Sinocyclocheilus anshuiensis | reverse complement strand
CCACATGTGAAGCCCCCGGGCTGGACTCCACTTCGTCCATGGTGAAAGCCGATCTGGCGATCTACAGCGCGAAGTTGATGTATTCCCTCAGCGACCAGCACGGATCAGCTCTCATGACGAAGCGGATATCGTCCTCTTTTGGAAGGCCAACCAAAGTAGTTTCACTTTCACAATGAAACACAGTGCCGTCACGACATGGTGGCAGCGGCAACAACAATACTACAGCGAGAATAAAAGTTACGCCTTCTTTCTTTGCGTGAACATTTGGGCGGCGTTATGCAAATCTTCCCACATCGTGATGTAGACATGTGGGGGCGTGTTAGAACGAGCCGTTTTAGGTAGGCGTGGTTGACTCTTAACTTTTATAAAGAATATCTCTTTGGATTTGAGACTTTAGTCTTTGCAACTTTACAGATCTTCTTTGTGCACCAAGAGCTTGTAACACTCCAAAGAGAAAGGAAAAATTGAAATCGCATCATATGACCCCTTTAAACTACGGTTAGTGTAGCAAAACCATGGTTAATTTGTGGTTACAATGGTTTAACAATAGTAACCATGGTTTTTTGGTTTTATTTGTGTTAAAAGCATGGTTAATTTTCGTAAGGGAATTTAGTTCACAAACAACTTACAGTCATGCATACCCTAAATAATATACGTTACATTTACAATAAACATTACTAATATCCAGCATTAGTCACTTGATTTTCGCGCCATCAGGCAAATCCTTCGTTCGGTTGTTTATTGCAAACGGATCACGTTAATTCGCTAAAGAATCGAAAAGTCCACTGCGATTTGTGAACCGTTTCAACAGGTTCATCAGAATCGGTTCAAAATAATTATTTATTCATTCGTTCACATGAATCCCCACATGAAAAAATACTATAGTAATTTATAGTAAATACTGTAGTGTTTTTGAAACGTACTATAGGCTAGTAAAGTGTATTATACTGTATATTATAGTATTTACAACACTTTTTAATGAATGCTACAGCATACTGTAGTATTAACTATCGTGAACAGATAAACTGTAATAAATACTGTAGTATACTTTTACTACAGTAAACTGTAGTGTATTTTAGTATAATATACCCTAAAGTTGTAGAAAACGTAGTACAGTATTGGGAAAAGTAATTTGTTTATATTACTATAGTTGTTATATTACCACAGCAACTATAGAATTACCACAACAAATTAATTCAAGTATTTTAGTATAGTATGGTTCAAAAACACTATAGTATTTACTATAAATTATTATAGTATTATTTCATTTGGGGGACGTCTCGGATTCGGAGCGATTTCTTCATTTCGAAATAACGATGAACGATTTAGGCTAATTTATTAAATGTAGTGGAGTAAAAGTAAAATATTATTCTTTAAAAGTTATTTTAAAATATTTGCTAAAAGTTTACATCAAAAATTCTCTCTACTGTCCACTGACTCACTCCCATTTATTTGGCTATGCTTGTGTGAAATATTAGAGAGCATGACATAGAAAACAATCAGTGCTAATTCCAACCAGAGTAGAAGTCAAAGTACTTATAATTGACTTCATTATTCAACAGATCATGCTACCAGTCAGTCTTCAGCTCCCATTCAGAAATCCACACCTGCATCTACAATGAAAACTATTCCACCCGCACCTACAAATGGATTTCAAACAGGATCCAGTCTTGAGAAGGTCTTTGATTTTAGATCTGCATCTGAGCTGTCTGAAGCATTGAATACGGCCACAAAGACAACACTGGAGGCAACTGGTGAGTTGCAGTTAAAAATATTTTGAATTTTAGTTAATATAATTAATATAAATGATATATTATGTAAATAAATGTACTTAATAATGCTAATAATATATAATCCAAAATAATATATTAATATCAAAATTTCCAAAACACCAGCCTCTGACATGGAGGTGATGATGGAGGAAGACTACATTGAAAGCCAGGCTCATGTATCAATAATAAAGCGCCAGGCTCCAAACACAAATGACTGTGTGATTTACCGCTATGGATCCTTCTCAACTGAAATTGAGATTATTGGTGAGATTCCTCCCTTGAACAGCAGTGTATTTTTATATTTTGTAATATAGACCTTCGTTGAAGAGTAATCTACATTTGTATCCTCAGAGGGCATTGAGAGTGTGCAGATCGTCCAGGTGACTGACTGTAGCTGATGATTTTCTGCTAACACAGATGGAGCAGAATGCTGTTGATTTCACTGTTTCCTGCCAAGAAAGGCAGAAACATGTAGCTGGAATCACAAAATACAGCCTGACGGAGAATTCACAACCTTAATCTCCTCTTTCCAGCCTCCCCACTGAAGTGTGCACTGTAGTATCGGATGCAGACTGCCATATGCCAGTTACCACCATCTGCATTGCTGTGAGCCCCTCCTCAGACTGTCAACTCATCCTTCGACACTTCTTCAATGACTCTGGGATCTTCTGTATCAATGTGTCCATGATGAATGATGTCAGTCTGGCTGCCACAAATGCCAGGGTTAATATTAACATAGGTGAGTTCATTTATTTACTATTGAAACATATAGCATGGTGCTCCAAAATGAGAGCAGTGCTGTTAATTCATCTTACATGTTTCTATTTCTGTGCAAAATTTAGCAGGTTCCAGGTTGACATCTGCAGGTGCCGCTGCCCTATTGTTGGGCATCCTGACCGTCGTATCAGCAATGGGTGCTGTGGTTTTTGCATATAAGTAAGTCATTCCAACACAGCGTAATATCCATGCAGTGATTTTGGCTGGCATGAATTATTCATGAATTATTATGAATTTTTCAACCTGCTCCTCTAGATTTCCTAAAGCTTAATCAGTAAGCAAATTAGAGTGAACATTAACTGGTAAAACTGCACTGACTGGCCTTGTTTTTCCACCTTTCTAGACGTCTTAAAGGGTATCAAAGGCTGACTGAGGATCTCGCTACGTGCCAATCCAAAGACACTAGCGTGAGCTCAATGCCAGTGCCCTTCTGGAGCCTGATGAATCAGCAGAGAGTGGATCAGAAAAAAGGAGTGGTGTGAATTTTGTTGAAAATTCTAATTTAAAGTAATGTTACATAAGCACTATTTTGAATAGCGTAAAAGCATTTAAAACTTTTTTTACCATTTTAATTTTTTTTTAATTAGATTTTGTATTCTTTTACACACATATTTGACCCCAAATCCTTTTTCTACAAAGGCATGTTTTTCATTACATTAAATTTAATGCTTTGAATTCGAATTTAAAGAGAAAATTTATGCCAACAAGCATTTTTAAAGCAATTGAATAAAATATCACAAAAGCTGCTATTACTTTCTGGCCTTTTTATTATCTGGCATTGGTGTCAGATCTTCTGGATTATAAAAAAAAATCTATCTAATTAAGGCTTTTTACTACAAGACCTTTTGATACCATGACCTGCTTTCCTTAATTTGTGCAAACATACCACAGCTGTAACTCACTTGCACCTCCCTAAAACCCTAGAATGGACTTAATACCGACTGCTGAGTGACTACTAATCTACTTTTCCTTCAGCCGAAGTGGTTGGAAGCCAAACCTGTCAAAGGCCATAAGTTGAGCCGTGGAAACTAGTTAGTAAGCAGATTACTTCTCTTGAATGCCTGGAATGTCTTAAAACAGACAGCTTATGTTAACATCCGCAAGAACAATTTTTAAAGAAATGTGCACAGACAGATTTTTTTAACTTTACCACCAATTTATTCAGTCAAAATTTGGCAAGCAAATTCCACAAATCATATTCATACTGGCCATTACAATATAACAACTAATCAAGAATGTGTCTCTAATATTTAGGAGTAGACTTTACACTTGATACCTCAAGTATATCGTGTGTAAATTACCGGTCTACTGTTTTCAATTTTAGACATTTAGTGAACATTTTAATACTCTTCGCCCTCCTCTTCTCCCTCCCCCTCAACAGAATCAAGCCAGATCACCACCTGGAACCACAGTGGGAGGCTGGTAGTTGATGCCAACCTTGAAACCAGTGGGACACCAGTCCACAAACTGGATGGTGCGCTTGGTCTTGATGGTGGCAATTGCGGCGTTCACATCTTTGGGCACCACGTCACCACGGTACAACAGGCAGCAAGCCATGTACTTGCCGTGACGCGGGTCGCATTTCACCATCTGATTAGCTGGCTCGAAGCAAGCATTAGTGATTTCAGACACAGAGAGCTGCTCATGGTAAGCCTTCTCTGCGGAGATCACTGGGGCATAGGTAGCCAATGGGAAGTGGATACGAGGATAGGGCACCAAGTTGGTCTGGAACTCGGTAAGATCGACATTGAGGGCACCATCAAACCTGAGGGAAGCTGTGATGGAGGACACAATCTGACTGATCAGCCTGTTGAGGTTGGTGTAAGTAGGACGCTCAATGTCAAGGTTCCTACGGCAAATATCGTAAATGGCCTCATTGTCTACCATGAAGGCGCAGTCAGAGTGCTCTAGGGTGGTGTGGGTGGTCAGGATGGCGTTGTAAGGCTCTACAACAGCGGTGGAGACCTGAGGAGCAGGGTAGATGGAGAACTCCAGCTTAGACTTCTTGCCATAGTCGACAGACAGACGCTCCATCAGCAGAGAGGTGAAACCAGAACCGGTTCCACCACCAAAGCTGTGGAACACCAGGAAACCCTGGAGGCCTGTGCACTGGTCAGCCTGAAAAGAAACAGTATGGTAATTAACTCAATACAGTATATCATTAATTTTGTTTGTTTGTTCATTTGCAACTACCTACCAGTTTGCGAATCCTGTCCAGCACCAGGTCAATGATTTCTTTTCCAATAGTGTAGTGACCACGGGCGTAGTTATTGGCAGCATCTTCCTTTCCTGTGATGAGCTGCTCAGGGTGGAACAGCTGACGGTATGTCCCAGTGCGCACCTCATCTGGACAGACAGGTCAAGAAGAAATGTTTAACAAACGGAGCACTTTGACACACACAATTATCATAACTTAAATCAAGTCCCATTCTCTTACCAATGACAGTGGGCTCCAGGTCTACAAACACAGCCCTGGGGACGTGCTTTCCAGCTCCAGTCTCACTGAAGAAGGTGTTGAAGGAATCATCACCTCCTCCAATGGTCTTGTCGCTGGGCATCTGCCCATCCGGCTGGATGCCATGCTCAAGACAATACAGTTCCCAGCAGGCATTGCCAATCTGGACTCCAGCTTGACCAACGTGGATAGAGATGCACTCACGCTGTGGAAAGGAATGGTAAATAATTCAATTAAAATGCCACAAATCTTTTTATTAGGTTGTTGGCTCTCAAGACATATAAAAGGCTTCTTTTGCACCATCATTCTGTTGACATTTGCATTTTATGACATTTTACATTTGGTTAATATTTTGGGTACAACAATACACTTGACTGACATTGCATCATGTACCAAAAAACGTCTAAAAGTCTTTCTTTGAGATCATAAATGCACTGTAAACACCTGCTAAAGAACAGACATGCAAGACGTGAACTGGCATAATAAAGACTTAGTAGGTTACCAAAAAAGAAGAACAAAGAAAGCATTTAGTTCTCTTTATTCAAAGGGAATGAGGCAGCAGAATGGGAACAAGGCAGATATGCCCCACCCACATAGAACAGGCTTGCCAGACCGTGCCTGACTAGGCGTTGAAAGAGAACAATAAAAATGTCGACAGAAATCCACCTTTTCCCATTTATGTCATCTCAACGGTCTACATAAGAGTATGGATTTCAATAAAGGAACAGCATTTATTTTAAGAAGGTTTTTAGAAGCAGAAACTGAATTTTCTCAAGGGCTGTAACCACTATTTGAAGGGAATCCAGAACATTGCTTGATGAATATGGGATTTTAAATTTTTTTATATTTGGTCACCACTAATCTTAAATATTTAGTTGCATTGTTGAATTTCCCTAAAGACAGCATGATAAAAAAGAAATTGAATAAAAGCAAATTCAGCAACATAATGAAATGCATTAAAGCATTTAATGTAACATTTCAGTGGAAGCAATAACAGCTGTGGAACAGAACAGGAACAGAAATACAGTCCTCTGCTGCACAGGCCAGACATGAGCTTCTGCAGACAGCTGCAGTCCCCACCCAGTTTACTCCTCATGCAGATGGGAGGAGGGGTGGATGCAAATTTTAAGAAAATTCTGTCAATCTCTGACGACAAAGAGCTTGCGACAAAAAATAAATTAATAAATAATAATAATAAAATAAAATCATTCAATTTGTGCATTTTTGTTAAGATATTAAGTTCCATTTATTAACAATAATACATTGTGATTTTAATTGTGCTGCAATTGAATATATAATAATTTAGATAGAGATAATGCATACTATTTTGGCTATAATTTCAATGCACATCAAAAAAAATGTCATAATGTAAGGTGGTTTTGGAGATGCACCCTCAAAACAGGTGTACTACTAAATGCAATTTATGTTAAATGTTTCACTATTTAATAATGTGCATCGTAAAATGATCATGTTATTTATAAAAGCATTTGACAAACAACGCGTAACTGCTAACATATTCTGAGGGCACCGTTATCATAATGAATGAATGGATTGATGGATGGATGGATGAATGAATGTAATCCTGTAGGCGTTTGCAAAGGCATTTATAAACTAAATGTATGTGCGACGAATAATATTTTAAAAATGGCCTTCTTTGCATTACCTCACTAAAGATTATTTGTAACAAAATAAAAATAAATAAATATTTCGCGGCGTTACGTAGTAGCAATGTTGCGAGCTTTGCCTCCATTTTAAGCAAAGGGCGCGCGCTGAATGGCAAAGAAAAGCCGCTCGAGCTGCTTTAAAAAAAACAAAACAACAGACGAGGATTAAACGTCATGCACATTTATGACCGAAACCCTTTGGCGCGTCGTTATTTGAAAGGAAAAAAAATAATTCTACTCACCATTGTTCTGGAGGGGATGGAGCGATGAGGTGAATATTATCAGGCAGGGAATTTCTTTATTGTTGGGAGGATACTGTGAGTACACTGTCCAAGATTGAGGCAGTGAGTGGAGGATGAAGGGGAGGAGCTAGAGTGAACGTGATGTCGAAACGAGGAAGGTAGATTAACGCAGCACGGTAATGACCGATATAAATCAGTGCAATGCACATCTGATAATTCTTAACTGACATTTGTCGTTTTGGTATTCATCCCAGAATGTGATGGAGATTGAAACTTGTTATCATCCTTTAGGTTTATACACGTTTCCTTTCACGCAAGCAATCAAAACACAACATCCTCCTGGGACCCAGGCATAGATTTTTTTCCCTCTCCTCTGTAGGGGACATTATATTTGAGTGAATTTCTCATGTCTGGATGTCCTGTACAGAGCACATTCAGGGCTTTTTAGAGATATCAAATGTTTGGAGGTTTGTTCATAAACACTCCCTCTCCTTGGTCTTTAAAAATGACTGATAGTGATAGAATGGGCAAATTTAGCACTCTTAGGGAAATATGATAATCTTTTGTAGTTATCATTTAAATCTGACCAACTTCAAATTGTTTGTCGTAAATAAACATCTCAGAAAAATGTTATAGGGTTTCAAATCAGAATATGACTTTTTGTTACGAAACAGGGCATCATTTTGATACGTGTCTTCTGTAGAGGACACCAGGACAAACATCATGTTAATCAGGCATTTTGGGGAAACAAGAAGTCAATACAATAGTGAAAGAAATTATAGATCAATATTCCTATGAAATATGAGATATTCTTATGAAAATGTTGCAATGTTATTACTCCCATTATTACGCTTCTTTATTTTATTATGGTTTGCCCCAAGAACACATATTTATGCAAATTAGATGCAATGTATAGATACATTGTACAATATGGGAATACCAATTTATGAACATTTTATGCACATATTGAATAAAGTAAAATAGTATATCAAATCATTCTGTTATCATTTTCATAACATAGTTGAGAATCATCTTTGTACAAAATTTGGTTAAAAATAGCCTGAAACCTAAAAACTGATTGGTGAATGAAAAAATTAAACATTGTTTTTGCCTATACATGCCTTTTTTTATAACTTAGTACTGGTGTCTTCTACAAAGGACATAAAATAAAATATTAATAAAATATATTTTTCAAAAATGTTTTTTCTCCATTTGTTTCTCCAAATGTATCTTATTTGGTTCTTCGTTCACTTTAATAATTTGAATAATCATTTAATTTGATAGCAGAATGTAAGATTCATGTTTCAAATCACGCTTATGGCATTTTTACACAGTGGAGCTAAGGCTGCTCTGTGCCTGCTCAAAATTGTAAATGTAAATGTTTACTTTAATGTTTAGAGTAAATGCATGTATGCCACCTCTGAGCAGCATGCCACCTTTCCAGAGTAAGTTAAGCATTAGAGGTGCTGAATGGAAAAATATCACAGGCATATCCCAATAATACTGTAGGAAATACACTTACATTTCCTAACAACTGCATTAATTTAACCTTTTAAATCTATCCAAAGTGTTATTGAACATGTAATCAATGATGATATGAAACCATCATGAGGTTTTCTGTAGTTTACTGTAGATATATTGTAAATGATATGGTAAAATGGAGTCATTTACTATCTGCTACTGTATTGCATAGCCTGTGACTGATCAAGTCATATTAAGGACATAAGAATAGCTGAGGTCAAATTTGTGACTAATACTGAATAATTTTAATAGCTTGAGACACCAGCACAAAGTAAGACCGGTTTTAGCTGTTATTGTCAGCAGGGACACATGAAGCACACTTTTAGGTTACCTGACTCTTTTTTTTTTTTTTACAGTACTGAGTTTGTGAACATTGAGCTTTAAAGTATAAAATATCTGAATGTTGATACAATAGGTGCTATCAGACTGGACCTAGTGTTGCATGGTACCATGAACCCTCCCACTGTCCTGCTCGCAGTCTCTCCTCCCTCTGTGTCCTAGATTTTGTTGAAATGATGTCATTGTATTTGTCACGTGAATGACTTGACTCTTTTTTCCTGCTCTGTCAGTGTCAGTGAGCTGTTCGCATCTCTGTCTTGGTTTCTGCAAAACAGGAAGTCTGTTTGTGTGTGTTTAAACATACCCATGGCTGCACATCCCTAATTGCAGGGTCTGGACATCTGAGCACAACGATCGGTTTGAGCCTCCTACTCACTTGCCCAACTCAGCTATCTCTGGTATTTCAGGCAGTTTGTTGAGTCTTTCAGACTCTTGTTTCCTTTAGTTAATTGTTTAAATAAATATGACGGTATAACCCTTATCAGTAAATATAACCGCACTTTCATTTAATCACATATTGTTTATCCAATCACAAGTGTGCTTGCTTGCAACATAGCAAAAATCTCAAATCATTCAAGTTTGGCATTCCATGGGAAGTGCCTTATTGGCTGGAATACTGTAGGGAATTTTCACAGCTGCTGCTATGAGAATAGAATGGGAAAGATGGGTCTGTGTGCAGTTGCCAGTGGTGAGCGAACTTTAAACATAAACCACACAACCTATTTGGTATTCTGCCATTGACTGGGTGTACTTAATGTCAGTCTGTAACCCATATTAAATGAGTAATGGACTTTACTTTTACATCAGCTAAATGCTTGCAGTGAATATAAGAAGCCTCTATTTTTTATATCGTTTTTTATGATAACAGCTGTTGCTTCTTTTTGTAAATCAACTATTGTAATCTGGATCTGAACATTTGTTTTCCTTTAGTCTTTTCAAGATGGTTATTATAAATAATGCAGCAACTTTAGCATCCTAGCTTACTGTATGTTCACTGATACAGTATTCTATATTTACACATAAAAAAAATCATACACTGATATAAATAACAATAATCTGTCTAATGCATTTATTTAAACTCTATTGTTCAGATATCAAAATATCTCCAGATAACATCTGGAAGTAGTTAAGGCTCTGAATAGAAATAAAAAAAGATAATCATAGTATGTCCTTCAGTATTTGCACATCACTTTGCATATCATTATTTTCTTATATCTTGTTCTCTTCCTGCTATGTCCCTGCAGGATAGCTGTAGTCCATTTTAGGCCTGCACCATTGACAATATTGATTTTTGGTCCTGGCCTTAATGGGTTGTGCACTGCAGTGTGCAGAATCAGAGATTATGCTGAAAAAGCAACAGCGATCTATACAGAGCAGCTGATTGATCTGGCATTAGGACTTGTCTACAAAAGTGCAAAATGAAAGGACTAAACATGGAAGGACGTTACAAATATGTATCAAATACAGGCATAACCATTATTAATGAACAATTTAAAAGAATACCAACAGAAGCAGTTATATACATAGAAATTGTTCATATAATTTAACTACAGTGAATTCCTATAAGGTATATGAAAGCATTATTATTCTAAACATGTCCGAGGAGCTATGAGACCTGTCTTCACTGCTGAACTGTTGTTAGCAACCAGCCTATAAACAGTAAAATGAACACTCATGCATAAAAACAAGGAAAGGGAAGAGAAAGTGAGAAGATGGGGGAAAGGACATTTAAGAATGGACTGGTTTTAACCATAGGCTAAAGTAAGAATTTTGCATTAATCAGTTGCAATATAATATTTTAAATGCAAGCCTATATATATATATATATATATATATATCCTTATAATATTGCATTTTATTGTATTTATACTAACAGAACTCTCAGTTTCAGTGCCTGTGATGAAGACAATAACCGAAATATCCACTTGCATTTAAAGGGGTCATATGATGCGATTTCAATTTTTCCTTTCTCTTTGGAGTGTTACAAGCTCTTGGTGCATAAAGAAGATCTGTAATGTAGCAAAGACTGAAGTCTCAAATCCAAAGAGATATTCTTTATAAAAGTTAAGAGTCAGCCACGCCTACTTAAAACGGCTCATTCTAACACGCCCCCACATATCTACGGCACTATGTGGGAAGATTTGCATAACGCATCTCAAATGTTCACGCAAAGAAAGAAGGCGTAACTTTTATTCTCGCTGTAGTATTGTTGCTGCCGCCATGTCGTGAAGGCGCTGTGTGTTTCGTTGTGAAAGCAAAACTACTTTGTTTGGCCTTCCAAAAGAGGACGATATCGCTTCGTCATGCCTGGAGCTGATCCGTGCTGGTCGCTGAGGAAATACTACAACTTCGCGCTGTGGATCACCGGATCGGCTTTCACCGTGGACGAAGCGGAGTCCAGCCCGGGGTCGTGGTTGCCGCCGGCATCTCAATATGGTAAGGGACGTAACATTTCCGTCACACGCTTGAGGTATTCGGCCAATCACAACGCACTGGATAGCTGGCCAATCAGAGCACACCTCGCTTTTTCAGACCGATGAGCTTTGTAAAAATCGACACGTTTCAGAAAGGCGGGGCATAGAGGAGAAACAATAATGTACAGTATGTGGAAAATAATGTGTTTTTTTTTACCTTAAACCACATAAACACATTTCATTACACCAAATACACAAAATAATGTTATTTTTAGCAGCATCATATGACCCCTTTAAGATGCAATACATCTTTTAAAAATGTATTTATTCCTAAGATAGATAGATAGATAGATAGATGCTTTGTTGATGATGACAAAATCAGAATGTGGTGTTGGGGTAACTAAATAGGGCCAGATGGAAAAGCTGGTGTTAAAAAGGTTGGGCCTTCCCCTCATTCCCTGCTGGGGCAGCTGCATCCTCCCCCTGAGTGCTGCTATTCAGATTTGGGGTCATGTGATCTATACATAATGGCCGTTAATGTAGGCTTGTGTATTATCTCCAGGATACTAGTCGGTATCTAAGCAACTCCGTTATTCATCTCCTAGCAACGGCTGGAGCCTGGGAGGAGTGTGTGGGGGTTTGGGTGTCCTGGCCTATATTTCCTCAACCTTCTATGCAGGGTCATTTCACCTCATACGTTTATATCTCAACATTTTTTACATTTCAGTAATCATTTAATTCAGTTCAGTTTAATGCAAATGCATTTTTCTGAAAAGGAATAGTGAGGAGATGCTGTTTAACGGCTGCTGATTGTCATGAGCTATTATTTCGAGTTATAGAATGTGTTGCAAAACATTTGTAACCGTGTTGTTTTTGCCTGTAAATCCTTTATATTTTTACACAGTCTTATCTTATTCTGTCACCTCAGCAGATCATGAATAATAGTAATTTCATCCTTGTAGCTCATTTGAAATTGGTTTAAGTACAACTTGGTTAAACTATATACAACAGTCCCTCTCTTAATTCTTTTTCGGAGCACAAAGATAACAGTTTAAAGAACGGGAAAAGAATATGTGACAACTAACTCCAAAATTTACCTCAGGCAAAACTCTTAAAAGGGGCAGACGTTATCAAAGAGAACAGATGGTGAATAGGTAGATCAAGCTACACAAAGATGCTGGTACATACCCTAAAGGTTCAGATGTTATACAATAAAAAACGTAAAAATAAAAAAAACCTGATGCATGGTTATATTAATACAACCAATTTTGGGTCATTAAAAGGATGTAATAGGATGTTGAGGGAGAACAACCAAACTTATATCAAATTAGATTTTCACACTTTCTCCTTTCTATCAGCTGACTAAAGCAGCATTCTAAAGATTTGATAGTTGATTTTGAACAAAATCTTTGATTCCTGAACAATTAAGTATTGGAATAAAACGTTTTTCCAGTATGATTCAGTGTTTCAGATCTATTGGGTGAGGTTCTGGGAGGTGTCTAACTAACCCTAATCTTCCTGACAACCAATAGAAATTAGTCTAGCCCTTCGAACTGGGCAGATTTAATCGCGTCTGGCCAATCAAAGGTAAGAAACGTGGTCGCCTGGGCAACACTCATATATAAAGTGAGGTCAGTCTGTTATAACGTTATTCTTCTTACATCGACCCCTTAGTTGTCGAGCTGTAAGATCTCTCCGTTTAGAATCTTTTCTCGCCCGGCCCAGGAACACTTACAGGAACAATGGTGAGCACAGCTTCATATACTTAATATTGATTACTTATTGAAATAACCATTTTTATTGGACTTATTGACTAGCATTTAACGTAAATAATACCTTTAAAGAAACGATTTAGTATACGTATTTAAAAAAAAAAAACGCTTTGGTTTTGTAAATGATGTGTTTTAAATCCTTTTTTTTTTTTTTTTAATTGTGTATTTAAATGTAGGCTATTTATTTTATACAAATAATGTAGTCACGGATGTGTTTATAACCTAAGAAAGAATATGGAAAAATAAGAGCTTTTGGGAATATGAAGCACGCTAGAACGAAGCGCATAAATAATTTGGGTGTAGCAGGCTCCACTGTCCGGTACGGTGTCATATTGAATCAATGGACCAAAAAAAACATATGAGCGATGCAGCGCCTCCCAAAGGATATGGTCATTTATTTTTTAAATACTTTTTTAAATCAAACGTCCTATCAAGAATATTTTAAAGAACGGTTTATTCGACGGATGATATTCGCGATTAAATGTATTTATTTGCAGAAATCGTATCGCATTTCAGGGCTGTGGGTGAAGCTGTTAAATATTCATGGTGATGTAGGTGCATCACTAACGGGCGGACTGGCCATCTGGACGTTCTGGAGAAGTCCAGTCGGCCTGCTGGTTCATCATCAAAGAAAAAGTGTCAGATCAAGTGACGTTGACGGCCGACAAAAGGGGGCGCAATCTATTTTTGCTTATAAGAAACCGAAACTGACGCGAAGGACGAAGGAGAGTGGGCTCGTGATTGCAAGAGAAAAACGGAGAAGGGTATAACTGCAGCCTGGAGATCTCCAAATGGGGACGGGAACTCCAAAACGGGGTGGGAGCTCCAAAATAGGGCGTGCCTTCCTCTCATTGACAGACAGGCACATGACACCCATGCGCAATTTTTTCCCCCAATCCACTTCAGTGCAAACTCCACCCCACAGCTGATTCTAAAGATTTTATTGGTTGTGTCAATTAAAGTGTTGATTTCCTACACTATAAAGTTTTATTTTGAAATGTAAGTCAATAACAATTGGCTGGAGCCAGAGCCAATGGTGAAAGTCTTTGCGCGAAGAGACCCCGCCCCATTTTGGAGGTTCTGCCCACTTTTGGAGTTCACGCCCAATTTTGGAGATCTCCGGTCTGCAGTTATACCTACTTGGAGAAACGTGAAGATAAAGGCGGTTGGGAGAAGCTAAAAGAAAAAAAGCGAACAGTTACATTAGGTTACCTTTGCTCGCCTCTCTCACTGTACACAGCATGTAGCCTGTAGCACTATAGTAAAACCCCAGGTCCAAGCGTCCACTGCTATTTATCACTCTGCATTGTCTGCC
>NW_015544250.1:2876384-2880004 GCF_001515605.1 Sinocyclocheilus anshuiensis | reverse complement strand
ACACACACACACACACACACACACACACACAGAGACAGAGACATGAATACTCAAATTGAAGAAATCTGTTGTTTCAGGTTTCTAGACTCTAGGTCTATGTTTATCATTAGTGTCATATTATACATTTTGCGTTCTGCTCTTTCACACAATTTGTAATGGTTTTACTGGTTATAATGAAAATATTATTGTTTTTAATGGAAACTGTAATCGTGCCTATTGGTTTCTACTGGTGGCTTTTGTTAAAACCACTAAATCCTAATAAAATATGTTCCAAAACACACTACAGGAAAACATAATTTAATGCTTTTAATGGTTAAAAGTTGTTTTTGTTTTGAGAATAATGTGAGATATAGCGACTGCTTGTAGTTGTGGTGGGCCTATTTGGGAGAAAATCCAGGGCTGTATTTTACTCCCAGTCCGTCCCTGATCACTAATGCAGCTGATGGACATTACCAGTAAACCAGCAGTTGATTGTGTTATGTGATAATATCATTGACCTGGTGCTGGACAGGATTCGCAAACTGGTAGGTAGTTGCAAATGAACAAACAAACAAAATTAATGATATATTATATTGGGTTAATTACCATACTGTTTTTTCAGGCTGACCAGTGCACAGGCCTCCAGGGTTTCCTGGTGTTCCACAGCTTTGGTGGTGGAACCGGTTCTGGCTTCACCTCTCTGCTGATGGAGCGTCTGTCTGTCGACTATGGCAAGAAGTCCAAGCTGGAGTTCTCCATCTACCCCGCTCCTCAGGTCTCCACCGCTGTGGTAGAGCCTTACAACTCCATCCTGACCACCCACACCACCCTAGAGCACTCTGACTGCGCCTTCATGGTAGACAATGAGGCCATTTACGATATCTGCCGTAGGAACCTCGACATTGAGCGTCCTACTTACACCAACCTCAACAGGCTCATTGGCCAGATTGTGTCCTCCATCACAGCTTCCCTCAGGTTTGACGCAGATTGTGTCCTCCATCACAGCCTCCCTCAGGTTTGATGGTGCCCTCAATGTCGATCTCACCGAGTTCCAGACCAACTTGGTGCCCTATCCTCGTATCCACTTCCCATTGGCTACCTATGCCCCAGTGATCTCCGCAGAGAAGGCTTACCATGAGCAGCTCTCTGTGTCTGAAATCACTAATGCTTGCTTCGAGCCAGCTAATCAGATGGTGAAATGCGACCCGCGTCACGGCAAGTACATGGCTTGCTGCCTGCTGTACCGTGGTGACGTGGTGCCCAAAGATGTGAACGCCGCAATCGCTACCATCAAGACCAAGCGCACCATCCAGTTTGTGGACTGGTGTCCTACTGGTTTCAAGGTTGGCATCAACTACCAGCCTCCCACTGTGGTTCCAGGTGGGGATCTGGCTAAAGTGCAGAGGGCCGTGTGCATGCTGAGCAACACCACAGCCATTGCTGAGGCCTGGGCTCGTCTCGACCATAAGTTCGATCTGATGTATGCCAAGCGTGCCTTTGTGCACTGGTATGTGGGTGAGGGTATGGAGGAGGGCGAGTTCTCAGAGGCCAGAGAGGACATGGCTGCCCTGGAGAAAGATTATGAGGAGGTCGGTGTTGATTCTGTTGAGGGTGAGGGAGAAGAGGAGGGCGAGGAGTATTAAATGACAGAATGAAGGGCAACATGCAAGAACCATGAAATGGAAAAAATCAAGAAGTGGAGAATAACAACCAATGAAAATGATGTTGTAACAATTCTTTGCACATCTGAAATAAACCACCTTTTCAAACTAATTAAGTTGTCTAAAATTGTGTATATTTATGTAGGCTATAGCAGATATAAGCAATAATAGTGATTTAATGATCAACAATAGAACAGGTGGCAAAAAATTATTTAAGTTTTTAAATCTTTCAACATGATACTTTGTTCCACACCAATACTGAGGAAAATGTATGAGTACATCAGGAATGTATTCCTGATGTATGTCATGAATGAGACAGAAATTACCATACAAGTAAAAAGCTGTTTCTCCTAACTTGGTTTTCATCGTGAAAGTAACAGGAACACAACATGTAGAGAACCGTTAGCCTACACAATAAAGTAACATTCATTGCTTCAGCAAATTAAAACATTTTCATGAAAGTCTTTTATGACTGTTATGACTATTTTCATTCTTTATGATCCAGTTTTAAAAAAGAGAAGTTATTTTCCTTGCAGCAACATTTCCATAAGATCAATTCAGTCTGTAAGTATGTGGGGCAGTGCAGATATAACATTACATTTCATACAAAAGTATGATTCCTGAGCCAGAGTTATGTGGTTTTCTGACGAACATATAATCAGCATAAAATGATAAGCTTTGGGTGTACTTTACTTATGAAAATCAGTTCTGAATGAATTACCAAGTGTCCTCATGCCAAGACTGATTAATGATATAAACTCTGCCTTTGTTTTTGTTTTTTATAAATGGCAGGTAATTATATGAGCAAAGAATAAACAATATGCACATTGTCAAAGATTTGATTAACTGGTAGGGTAACGCAAAATACATATATTTAAATACAACAACAGCCATTTATGCCCATAATTATGTACAGTTCTACACACCCTATTTCATACAAAAATATCAAAAGATAAAAAAAAGTGTAATTTTCTTTAACTATATTAAATGTAAATTTTTCATATGACTAACATCCATCATTACTCATGTTCGACCCGCCTCGTACAGCATTATGAGACAGACGTTATTGTTCAAAGGTTAGAATCAGCCAATGTGGTTGTCACTGATTCTCAGACGAGCCAATGGGGATGTGACAGGAAGCGAAACTTCTCCTCGCGCTCCAGGGTGACAACTGACAGAAAAGTATAAATATTCCCACCCGCTTTACAGGCTTTTCATTCTCACCAGACTCATAAAAGTCGACATGTGAGAGCGCTAATAACAGCAAACCTACGATTTCCTCTTCCTCATATTTGTTATTTTATTTTATTTTTTACAAAAAATCAAGTTTGAAAATGTT
The DNA here is from genome assembly GCF_001515605.1 of Sinocyclocheilus anshuiensis. Taxonomy (NCBI): domain Eukaryota; kingdom Metazoa; phylum Chordata; class Actinopteri; order Cypriniformes; family Cyprinidae; genus Sinocyclocheilus; species Sinocyclocheilus anshuiensis. The sequence continues at coordinate 2,877,025 of NW_015544250.1, read as the reverse complement.
GAGTATAAAACTTGTTTAACTTATAAAGAGGTGTCATTATCGTTAAATATTGGAGTTTTACATCGTCTGTGATAACGGTGTTTTGACAGCATTTAGAATTATGGATCATTATTTTAATATTTAGATGTGCGTTGGTTCTGTATGTTTAAGCACTAAGCCTATTAAGTTATTTTCTTTGTCTCATTTTGGTAGGTATTTGAACTCGAGAATTAAATGTTTTATTACTTAAACGTTAATACGTTTTTTGGTTATGTTTTACATTTTAAATATAAAGAAAAAAATAAAAACGTAACGTTATCTCTTATAGAAATGTAAAGACTTCGTGTAATTTGGCGCACAATACATACAAATTAAAAACGTGCCGTTTACTTCCTTGATCGAAAACGACAGATATAAAAACAAGGCTCTCATAACGATTGTGAGGATAGGGATGCACTGACGTGTATAGTAAAACATCTTCCTTTGTTCTGATGTCTATTCAAAGTGACTTCTCTAAAGCAGTGTGCTAGAGTTACCGGCACAGGAAGTGAGTCAGGAGGACCACGTGCGTTCTGTTGAACTTGTTGAACTCCAGTGCTCTTGTGTCAAGAGGTTTAAAGCTTAAAGGGTTAGTTCACCCAAAAATGAAAATTAGTCCATAA
>NW_015544250.1:2851113-2876321 GCF_001515605.1 Sinocyclocheilus anshuiensis | reverse complement strand
ATTTATGAGCTAATTTTCATTTTTGGGTGAACTAACCCTTTAATAAGTTCTTCATGATTAAGCTTAAGCGGTCAAGTGGTTCTTGTGCATGATAGGGCTGTGCGATATTGAAAAAAAATGGGATACCTTGTTAAAAAATGCGATATTCACGAGACGGCAAAGAGTTGTTTTCTGCAACTTATTGCACTTAATAACTCTTTTTAACGTCAAGCAATTCTCTGCTATATGCGTCGAACTAAAACTTTGACCTTTTGCAACGTTTTGATTTAAGTAGCCTATTATTAAAATGATAATGATATCGCACGCCGTTGGGATATTTATCTTTCCGATCATTTCGATATATCGTGCAGCCCTAGCGCATTACCAGCCTAAAACAGAATCTTTTACCCGTTTCCGAGTTCAGATTGTTTAGTGATATACTAGGCTTGGATACTTATTAAAATTAATGTCATCACTTGGTTTGTGTTGTTTTTTTTAATGATTTATGCACTTTACATTTCATGTAAGTGTAAAATAAAGCTCTTTAAAATCGTTTTTTGTAGTTCTTTTATACTTCAAAAGTTGATGTAATTGTTAAGAAATGTAGGCGCACTGTAATGAAACAGTAAAAAAACCCACCCCCACCTTTTGAAAAAATGAATCAAAGGTGGATCTGTTTCGTCAGCTGTTTGTGTGGTCAGGGATTTGTGTGACTATAGCAGTTCCTGATCTGCAGCGTAGGCATTTTCTATCAGTGCTTGTTTAATGCATTAATTAAAAAAAAAAAAAAAAGTTAGCTTGAGTACAAAAAGTTTCCATTCATGTATATGTTAACATGCTGATCAAAGAGCCTTTTGTTAGCTTTACGAACTAGTGGTATTATTTTGTGAACACGCACAACTGAATGGCCAGATCATTATTTGCAATTATAGAATTTTGACCTAAGGTATGTGTATTGTCTACAAATCTTTATATAAATTTCTCTCGTCTCTCTTCACAGCGTGAGTGCATCTCTATCCACGTTGGTCAAGCTGGAGTCCAGATTGGCAATGCCTGCTGGGAACTGTATTGTCTTGAGCATGGCATCCAGCCGGATGGGCAGATGCCCAGCGACAAGACCATTGGAGGAGGTGATGATTCCTTCAACACCTTCTTCAGTGAGACCGGAGCTGGAAAGCACGTCCCCAGGGCTGTGTTTGTAGACCTGGAGCCCACTGTCATTGGTAAGAGAATGGGACTTGATTTAAGTTATGATAATTGTGTGTGTCAAAGTGCTCCGTTTGTTAAACATTTCTTCTTGACCTGTCTGTCCAGATGAGGTGCGCACTGGGACATACCGTCAGCTGTTCCACCCTGAGCAGCTCATCACAGGAAAGGAAGATGCTGCCAATAACTACGCCCGTGGTCACTACACTATTGGAAAAGAAATCATTGACCTGGTGCTGGACAGGATTCGCAAACTGGTTAGTCATTAAGTTACAACGCCTTTGAAGTTAAATGGTGTTTAATCAAAAGGCTAAAATGCTTAATTGCCTTATTAACATGAATCATGTCTTTCAGGCTGACCAGTGCACACGATCTTACCGAGTTCCAGACCAACTTGGTGCCCTATCCTCGTATCCACTTCCCATTGGCTACCTATGCCCCAGTGATCTCCGCAGAGAAGGCTTACCATGAGCAGCTCTCTGTGTCTGAAATCACTAATGCTTGCTTCGAGCCAGCTAATCAGATGGTGAAATGCGACCCGCGTCACGGCAAGTACATGGCTTGCTGCCTGCTGTACCGTGGTGACGTGGTGCCCAAAGATGTGAACGCCGCAATTGCCACCATCAAGACCAAGCGCAGGAGGTGGACTGGTGTCCCACTGGTTTCAAGGTTGGCATCAACTACCAGCCTCCCACTGTGGTTCCAGGTGGGGATCTGGCTAAAGTGCAGAGGGCCGTGTGCATGCTGAGCAACACCACAGCCATTGCTGAGGCCTGGGCTCGTCTCGACCATAAGTTCGATCTGATGTATGCCAAGCGTGCCTTTGTGCACTGGTATGTGGGTGAGGGTATGGAGGAGGGCGAGTTCTCAGAGGCCAGAGAGGACATGGCTGCCCTGGAGAAAGATTATGAGGAGGTTGGAGCTGAGAGTGTGGAGGGAGAAGATGAGGGTGAAGAATATTAGAAAAGCTTTTCACTTCCACTGCCTGTTCGGTTTCCTGTCGATTGTCATTTTTTTGTTTCTTTTCCTCATTTTCCAGTTTTCAACTGGCTAAAAGGTCAATCTTGAATGAAATAAAATTTAATATTTACATGTTCTCCTTTGTTCTTTCTTGACTAATGACCCTGTACTTCAACCACTTTTTAGTAACGCTTTTTTAAAAACACTTTTATTATGTAGTATTTTTATTGTCTAGTAATTGCTCTTTGTTGCTTTGTTTTGATTAGAGCTAAATTGAACACCAAGTGAGCTTAATTTCTTTTAATACTTAGTTCTTAATGCAGTGTTGAACATGAAGTTTGGAAGTCTGCATGCATTTTAAAGTGTTAAAATTATTCCACAGGGGGGAAAACATTTAATATTTATCAAAACATAACTTGCTTAACCTGTTAATCAGCTAAAATCCTCAAACTTGTTTAAGTTTTGGTCTGTAATATTCTTTCTGATTTCCTTAGACTCATGCAATTTTGAGTGTAGTGTTAGCTGTCTGCGTTGTTGAATGCAGAGGGCAATATTGCTTTACAAATGGCTGTTTTAGTCTCAGTGGCGCTCACTCTGGCTGATGTGGAACAGTGCAGCAGGTTGATTAAATGTTAATTGACCCGTCTTTCTTTCTTGTAGGCTTTCTATTGACAATGCTAATGTACAAGTGTTGACGACTTGCCACTTTATCTGAGTGAAATATACTTCCCATGTTTCAGAGTAAATGGTGTTAGAAGAGGCCTGTGTACCATCCTAATCTAAAATTGGGCGTGGTATTCAGACCCTGTCGGGAGAATATTTCAAGCTGGTGGACAGGTGGAGTTTAAATATATATTCTTTGTTCCCCCTTGTCTGCCTCTCCTTAGAAAAGAGAAGATACAGCATTGTATTGGTTTGGGGCTGTAAATGTAGAATACACTGCAGATAATGGAGAATGTAATGCAACAGAATGCATGTTCTAATGCTAACATTCAAAAGTAAAGAGAATGACAGTTGTACAGTCTAAACGCATTTATTTGAATTGTGTGGTGCATTTTTTTTTATTGTAATACTCCATTCATGATTGTGAGTGCTGAAACAAGAAACCTAACAGTCAGGTGAAGAGGGAAATTTGCAGGAAAACCTCAAGTAATGCAACGTATTAATAAACATGCTGAATACTATGTCTTTATTAGCTAAATGTAATGCATTTGAAAGTCATATAACAGATACTAACTGAAGAACTTATTTAAACATTTAATGTTGCAAAGTGAGTTCTAGTGATTTTAGACATTTAAGAGGCATATAAGAAACAAGTGGCTAATATCTATTCTGGGTGAATTAGGACTTGTAAACACTTAATCAGATAAAACGTTAACACCCCTTTATGTATTCAATAAATAACATTTTGCACAGTTAACAATATTTTCTATAAGACCTTTGCAAATTTGAGGTAATACACTACTCTATGAGGGTTAAATTAGCTAAAACCATGAACTTTCTGATAATGTCCATAATTTAGAAATTTACAAAAACACTCAAATGTGCACACATGCATAAAACATTGGGACATGTACATTTGCACAATCTGGTTTGAACATTCTTAAATCTCTTGCATACTGTTTTATGACTAATACAGGCAAAACAAAAGGCTGAAAATTCGTCACAAATTCACAGTACAACAGTTAGTAAGCCACAACAATTTTTTCCCTTCTTTCTTTCTTTTTCCATTCAGTGAAGAGGTATTTTTAGATTCTTGTTTTAAAACTCTCACGCCAACTTGTGGAGACCCTTTCTACAGGGATGCTTTAGCTTAATAAAATCAACCATGTTACATCTTCATAGACCTCATTTTCTAATTAGAACGTTCTCATTAAAACTTTTGTCTTGTCTTTTTGTCTTCTTTTTGTTGCAAGTATTCTACTGTATTGTGGAATACTTCTTTCATTATGGAAAATCCTAGAAGGTTTTATAGCAATTACATTTTTTTTTTCAGCCATGTTGCTCTTTATCATGCAGGGGAGACTTTAAGACATTAAATGTGAATTTGCATACAGCATCTGAGATTTTGATGCATGACACTACCTGGTGTTAAAGCATTAGTGCACTGGAGGATTTTATGTTTGTTATAGCCATTGAAAAGAAAAAACAGGATTGACCCATTTCGTAATGTCATAACTATTTGTTTATTCTCCAAAGATGAATGTTACATGCCAAATGACATGTTCTGCTCTATAGAATATGTGATGTGATTGTGAATGTACTTAACATCAATTAGCCCTTATAGATGATTCAGTTTCACCTGCATTAGACTTCAGCAGAACTGTTAAATGCAGCAGTGCCTTTCACAAACAAAGCAAATGTGCACAAATGCTTTATTATCTAGCGTTCAGGCACTGAGATGCACTAATCATTTAGGAGCACTCAGTCCAGTTACAGATGACAACCAACTTTCGAGCAGCTTAGGAGGGCTGGTCTGAAACTGGATAACGCAACAACAGAGCCGTTAATGGAGCGCAGTGCATTCTCACAGCTCCCCACGGTAGTTTCTTTCACCTGGATGGTTTTGGCTAGAAAAAGGTGTGTGAAATAATACCCACAGTGATTTTACAAGGGAAAAAAAAAACAGTTGCACTTAATGAAATTCACTCAAGAAAAAATGCAGGATATGTGGTGGCAGCTTACCTTAGGCTTTGTCGTCTCAAGACAAGATGTGAACGAAAAGAATTGCCAAACCAATGTTCAGGAATATAACCATGCAGATCATAATTGTGTTTGGCCCCTACGAAAAAAAAAAAGTATTCATAACTGTTAGTGCCTATTGTGTAAAGTAAAATAATCAAATGATGGTGCTCTAGGTTGTATTTACTTGTGCAATTGCTCAAAGGCCACCTTACATCAGAGTTACCTCCAACCCTAACACAGCTGAACCAGCAAATGAAGTCTTCAGGGCTACTGGAAACTTCCAGGCAGGTGTGCTGGAGCTAAACTCAGTAAGAAGGTGGCCCTCCAGGAGCAGGATTGGACACCTTGGCAGCAATTCCCAATCCTGCTCCTGGAGGGCTACATTCTTACAGAGTTTAGGGTCCACTATCCTACAGAGTTTAAGGTCCAGTCCTAATTAAACACACCTACACCAACTAATCAAGGTTTTTGGTAATGCTAGAAATTTACCGGCAATTGTGTTTTGGTAGGTTGGAGCTAAACTCTGCAGGACTGGATACCCCTGCATTAGAGGAACCAAATAAATACAATGCCTATTCCAGGGGTTCTCAACTCTGGCGCTCGAGGTCCACTTTCCTGCAGAGTTTAGCTCCAACCCTAATCAAACACACTTGAACAAGCTAATCAAGGTCTTCGGGATGACTAGAAAGTTACTGGCAGATGAGTTTGATCTAGGTTGGAGGTAAACTCTGCAGGAAAGTGGACACCAAGGGCCAGAGTTGAGAGCCCCTGACTTATTTCATTTGCAAGAGGTAGGGCTTTTTACACTTTACAAATAATTTTTTTCTTCCAAAAACTGATTGGTGGGACCTATGCTCAATGAGCCACGAGATGCTGCTGTGATGCAATGCAAAATTGGTTTTCTGATAGACTGCAAGGGGCTTTGTGAAAGTGAGCATTTGTCATTTTGATGGTTCGGGCTTGTATTGCCTGTGAAAAATGCGGTCAGAGGACCGGAGCCAGGTCAGAATTTCAAGGAACACAATCTTGGTGTTCCAGAGCAGTGTGTTCCAGTCCACTCAAGAGCTGTTTAGAAGAATGAGCTTTCTCATAACATGGCCCTTTGGGAGGACATCTGAAGCTAGGATGGTGGGCCACTGTACAATAAATTGAGATTCATTGATTAATGAAGGAAAACAGGGCTCTGATTATTCAAAATGCACAAATCCAGAGACAATTAGAAGCAGAACAGGTTCAGAAAGGGTTTTGAGGTGGGAGTCGTGGGACTGAGTGAAACAAAGGGACCAAGGAATGCAATGTTTTCTTTTTTCCTTAGGAAATCTAACAAGACTAATTTGTAGTTATGTACATGTAGAGAGGTTGTAAAAAGCGATTTTGTTGAATTTGTTAGGCTATGCAAATCTCAAATATGTGTGTCTGCAATCTTTGGGATTTAAAAATCAATTGAAATTACCAATTGAGATTTTACTTGTAATCAGAATACCAAGGTTTGATTTGTTATCCTTACCTCATCTAGCTCCAGAAGTTCTTGTCTCGTTTCGCTAGGGGCTTTCAAAATAGACCTCTGCCTCGTCTCAGTTTTGGCCTCGATCTTGGCAACTGGTTTAGCAACCGGCTTGACCACAGGTTTAGGCTCTGGTTTAGGCACTGACTTGGGCTCAGCTTTTGGTGCAGCTTTTGGGGCAGGGCTTGGTTCTCGTTTTGGTGACGGTTTAGGCTCCGTTCTGTTGGTTAATTTCTTCTCCTCCCTGACTTCTGTCCTAGACTCAGGCTTGCTTTCTGTCATTGAAGCTGGGCGCTCATTTACAGGCTCTCTTGTTGCATCTCTGTGTTTGACTTCAGCTGCCTTTGGCTCTGGTGTGACTGCTTTGGGGTACAGCTTGGGGGCAGGGCGAGGTGGTGGTTCTTCTTTGTCGGTGGTGAGGACGAGATTGGTTCTTACTGGCGTAGCAGCAGGGGCAGGTTCTGCTACTTTTGACTCAGAGTCCATTTTCTGCAAAGCTTTGATTTCCAGGTCTGAACCCTGCTCTGCTTTGGCGCTCTGGCGGCTAGGGGTACGGGATGGGACCTTACTGCTGGGAGCAGAACGTTCCTCAGGAGCGGCATCTGTAGCGGGAGCAACGGCAGGAGTGGAAGACGGGGTGGTGGGTCGACTGCTTGGCCTACTACCTGCTCGACTGCTGCCTCTGCTACCGCTGCCTCGACTGGTCTTGTCTCCATTCCAGCTGCCAGGGCTCAAGAGGTTGGGATCTTCCCTGCTGGGTGCCTGAGGGACGATGACTGGAGTGGGTGAGGGGGTGCGTGCAGAGGTGGAGCTTGGTCTTAGACTTTCCAGCTCATGCATGAAGGGGCTCTCCGGGAGTGTTGGTATGGAATCTTCAGCTAACAAGGGCTCGGGCATCCCCGTGTCTGCATTCTCATTGCTCTGAGCAACCTCCTGCAAGGCTCGTTTTTTTATATACTCAGGACCTGAGGGACACCATGTGATGCATGTTTTATTAGAATGTAGGTTTAATAAGTGATATTGATACTGGCTGATTATAATTTAGCACTGACATATTACACACATACAATCATTTTTAAATGATCGGTTCAAAGGTGCACTAATAACAATGTTTTGCAGTGTTCCTAAACAGCCAATACAACTGCATGAGGCTCTCTGCTGCCCCCACTAGCTCTGGAGCCGACCGATGCCCTACATAAGTTGATATTCTCTGGAAATTGTTGGAGGTTGAGGTAAATTTGTACAGTAGACATTTACAGTTACTTTTTTAAAAACATAAACAATGGTCAAAAGTGCAATTAATTTCTTGAGGTGTACATTTTTTTTTATATTTGTTATTCTGATTATTTAAACCATATAAACTTTTTTTTCCTGCCATTCCTGATAATTTCTCTCTCAGATTAATGTTCAAAACATAAAAAGTAGATGATAGAATAAACTGCACTATAACCAATTTATCATGTCAAAATAAATAGCTTAGTGTTATTTTAGTTTTGATTATTTTGATTGATATCATCTATCATTTTCAAAAAAGAGCAAAAGAACCCTATAATGTATTTTTATCACTGAAACACAAGACCAGGGTGTTGAATAGCATGTTCAGTTTCAGGCTGACAGGTAGCTGACAGAGGCTACAAATGCAAACAGTCAGGGACGGAATAATAATTCCGCACTTTAAGAAGAAAGCTGGAATGTGATCACCTCTTCAGAACAAATGCAGGCAAACATCCCATGGCCTATTATTAAAATAAACAATGAACTATAATTATGCATTTTGTTATGCTCGTCTACAGCTTCGTGTAAGATTTTGGAGACAGACAGTGCCAAAATAAAACCATCAAGAGCTTAGCAGTGCCCTTCAGATGGACAAACACAGGAACATGGTGAGCTGCTGAGGGGCTTGTGTCTTAGCAATCTAATCCTGTTTCAGACACTCAGAGATGTTTACATGTGGGGTTTAGGATCTCAAGACATTAACAGCACTTAGACTGTTCTGTGATGAATGCTGCTGTACTGTAAATCTGACTTTATGTCTGGATTAACAAGCATTCAGCAAGCATCCACTCTCTCACTGGACTGGGAGGATCTGAACCAGCCCCTGTTCCTTTGGCCTCTGTTGATTATATATTTAGCAAACAATGAAGTCTTCTACCTACCTGGTTGATGGAAGGAGGGAGAGAGCTCTCTGGCAACTACACGAGCGATACTAGACTCATTGTTAGCGGCTATGGCGGCCTGTTCTGCGGCGTCTCCTTTGCTTTTGGCATGGGCCGTTCTGTGAAGAGGGAAAAAGGCATGTAATCAGTGGTATTAAATTTAAAAAATACTGGTAAATGCTGAGAAATCCAGTTAGTTTTGTGGATTTGATATCAGATACAGAATATCAAAAGGGGGAAAAAACATAACAGAATTTGTATGAAAACTAATTTTTTTTCCACTGTTAAACATAATTCAGAATTGAATATTTGGTTCCCTTTTAGTTCATGAGTAAATTAAATTGGAATGTAAGGAAGAAGAATTTACTTAATTGTAATTCATAGAAAGTCAACACAGGTAATGCAATCTGAAGTGATCTTCCACCCCGGTCCATAAAAGTAAATTATTACTAAATCTATTTAATTAAAAATAAATATTTATTCAGTATAATTGGATATTTATAATTTAATAAATATTGTTATTATATTTATAATATTATCTTTTGTGGATTATATGTTTAATGTTTAAATATTGTTTACCTATATTTTTGACCAATTTTGCTCTTTTTAACTTAAAAAATTGCAGTTACATTAATTTCTTTTAAATCTCAATTAATTTATATTTAAAAGGTGTTCTCATTTCTATTCTGAATGTTGCATAATTCTACTGACATTGTTCCATTTTTTTTTATTAATTGCTCAAATATTCTTTATTTTTTTTATTTCCCAAAAATAATATCTCTCTCAATTGTTAGTGACATGCGCTACCAGCTGAACCATAAGGTCCAAGTGTTTCTATAGCATTAATAAAACCAAAACAGAAATTAATTAGGACTTTAACACCTGTTTACAGTACAACAGATGCATACAGTAAATGTAATATGTTGTGGCAGTGTTTCAGAGGTGAACTATTAAAGGAAAGCTCTGTTTATTTCTGACATTAGATTAAATAGTTTACTATCATAATGTGGCAAAGATACTACCAGTTCTAATGTAGTTGGTTATTTATGTTATGAGAGGAAAGGCATGGGCGTGAAACTTTTTTTGTTTGTTTTTGTTTTGTAGAAGACCGATCTATTTCTCCATTTTCAACTTGTATCTTGCTAGTAGAACCAGAGCAACCCAAGACATCCCGTCTCGTCTTTATTTGGAGAGATGGGTTAGCAGTTGTCTGCACTATAAAAAGCAATGTTAATATCCCCTCAGCACTTAAGAATCCAATGCAGTACCCATCCCATTCAATGCAGGAACTCAGTAGATCAACAACAAAGCTGAAGAATGTTCCAGAGAGAAACCCCAATTGCCCAAGAGCTGCAAGAGTTTGGGTTGCTCGCAGTGTGTTTGACTTTAATACGAGAGGAAGAAGTGTGTTGGGGGTTGTATGGCAGGTGGTTATTTATAGCAGAAGAGGGTGTCCTCTTCACCCACTGAGCTGAAACAAAAATAAATCACTCTTTTAACACCCTGCACCTCACAGTGAGAGATGAGAACTGCTGTGCTACGATACACCGCTATAAAGAAGACCACCCTTTATTCTCTACCGTATGCATTGATTTTATTCATTCATGCAAAATTATTCATGTGTTTTATTTGTGTTGGTCACATTAGTAATTACTGCACTGCAAAATTACAGTGCAAGCCACAGAACCTTAGTTTCAGCTGCATAATTTCACAACAAACAATTTTTTTTCTTAAAGCACAATTTGCATTTACAGTATAAGAGCTTTTGTAACAACGTCTGTCTTTACGCATGCAGTAACGGTTCACGGTTAAGATTTTTGTTTGTCACTTTGATTAAAAACAGCAATGTAGTATTTACTCTGTGATATTTTCCATACTGTAATGTTATCCTGAGTTCAAAATAGCCCGAACACTTAAAGACACTGTACTGAGGGTGGCTGTCAGTGGAACGTTTAGAAAGTTCAGACCCTCTCAGTAGTATGTCATAGATATACATTTACAGTAATGTCTGCATTAAGTTCTTGGCAGATGCTTTCATAAATTCTTTCTGAAATTAATTTCCATAATCGGTAGTAAAGTTTTGAACTCTTTTGTAAACAACTTGGAATATTTCTTAATTTTGCCACACACAATTAAAAAAAGAGCTATGAATAGAAAATAATGTTTAATAGCATGCTTTCAACGAGTAACCTATTCCGTGTAGGATTGTATTGTTCTGCATAACTAGGTTGGTTGTTTGTTGACAGATCTGTAATATGGATGGCATTTTCTGCTGTTCGGACAACTGAACCATGCTTTTAAAATGTGTTGTAGTGATGTTAGACTAATGAAACCCAACCCGTAACTTGCTAAATGAGTACTACTGAAACATTCTGAGCTATAGGTTACATATTTTTTGCAACATTTATGCAACTTTTGAGACATTTTGCAACATGTAAATCGATAACAAATCTAGTTTAACTTTTAGTAGTGCTTCGCATTTGGGAATTTACTTTTTTAATTCAGACTTTGGGTCTCATGACGTGTTCAAAGACCTGTTTATTAACATTTGAGATGAGAGTACTACCAGATAAGTAAAATAAAAAACATAAAACTTTATTGGTTGATTTTTGTTTAAGCTTTTTGTGATGGTGTTGTCCCCCATCTTTTATCAGGTGACATATTTCATATCACATCCTGACATTTACATGACTGGTGATAAACTTTAACAGAGAGAAGGCAGAAAGAATTAATTCAATGAATGGATTAAAGAATTATCTTTATATATATATTTTTTTATTTTTTATTCTTTAATTAATGAATTAATTCAATAATTCACTCTTGCTGGTGAATGGTCATGAATGATAGTAAGCTATATGTAATAGCAGGCTAATATAGATGTATTATCTGACCTAAATTCTCTCTAATCTTGGTTTTTCACATTCATCAAAATAATATAAGATTGACAAGCATTATTCAGATGTATGTATGTACGCTTATATACAGAAAAACAATATCTGTGTCAATATCACTGAGAAAATATTTAAAGACACTAAAAAAAACCTACAAGACTTCATAGAGTCTTTATATGTCTAATCACTTTATGCAACCGGGTATCATGTACTCTGATAATCACCAATAAAATGAGCTGCCGTGTCTGAACTCATGAATGAAGTAGGGTGTTTTAGTACATCTATATATCACCCATCTTCTCACTCATTTGCAGGATAGGCAAAATTTATATCCCCTGAATGATCCAATGCCATTGCTGACACATTTCTTTTTGTAATCTCATCAAGAGCCCTTTTGTACTGGTTTACCAAATTGGAAAGAGGCTATCAGCTGTTGCATTCCCCTGTGATTGTGATATAGCAACAGTGCCTGTCCTTTTTTAGACAGGCCTCCTTTTCTGACACCAGACCCGTGTGCGTCATTTACACCCAGTGCCATGGCCTCCGAGGAGTCTCGTCTTCCACACAAGACCCTCTGCTGTTCTAAATACACTATGATTAGAGTAAAGGGGCTAACCGGCACCTGAACAAACTCCACGGCCACTGTTTTTTTTTTTTACTTTTTATCAATAGTGGAGGGCAAGGAGGTCTGTTAAGATACAGATAGGACAGGGAAGTTGCAGATAGGGGTTTGGATCATATAAGGTAGCAGTAGCTAATAAAATTTTATTTTAATCAAAGTTATTTTATTGTTTTATTCTAAGTTTTTTTTATACTATTATTATTTTAATTAATTTTAATATTTTATTTTAAATTTTATTTCAGTTATTTTATACTATTTTATTTTATTTCATTTTATTCTAAGTTATATTATACAATTTTTATTTTATACTTTTTTTTTACACAATTTTTTATACCAAGTTATTTTATACTGTTTTATACAATTTTTATAGAATTTAATTTTATATTATTTTATATAATACAGTTATTTCATACTATTTTATAACAATTTTATTTTATAACTTTTTATATTATACTATTTTATTGTTTACTATTTTATTCTATACAAAGGTATTTAATAAAATTTTTAATAAACCTGCTCTGGACCATGAAACTTGAGAAGGAAATACCTTAACTAACATATACTGCATTACATGTTTCACCACCAAATTTATGCCAGTCATATTGTAAACAAAACATACACTTATCTCACTTTAACATCTAAATAAATAAATAAATCATACACCATTCAGAAGCAGAATAAAAATGTTCCTGTTCTTATCCCCATTTTGACCTAGTGTATTACTGAATGACAACAGAAAAGTTACTGCCAAGTTCACTGTAGACAGCTGTGTGTTGGTTTTGATTTCCAGTTAGCCTTTCTGATCTGTCTGGGTTGGTGTCAGAAGTCTGCCTCTTATTGCTGATAATGATAAGATCAGGTTTCTCTTCTACAAACAATGATTTGGCACTGGCTAAAACACTTGAGAAGTGGCGTGGAGGTGTTTAGTCACAGTAAGCTCCTTATTTGAACAGTCTTGTCTTGTATGTTATTCTGACATATAAATGTTTTGCTTATGTATAAGGAATGAGTGTCTTTTTTTCCCCCTGAAACTTGTGCTTTGATTCATCTGGTTTCAGTCTGCTGTCATGTTGTCATCTTTAATAATTCTTGAATAAATTTTTATGGGATGAGCATCAACAGCAGCGAGCATCTGATGACTGAGAAGCCAAGGCTGTTTGTCTTTGGCTTGTGCATCTCCTTACAAGGAGGGAAGATTTTATCAAAGCCACTTCACCTGAAATTAGCCCGCTGTTTATAACTGTAAGCATCTCCATGATAAACTGCAGATGCTGTCAGAAGTGTGTGGAAATCTAAATATTTTATCCTGCAGGGAAGCTGTATTATTTGTGTCATGCGTTAGACTCCTCTTTATCATGTCTGGAGCTCAGCCTAGCCACTAAGACGCCATGCATAGGAAAGAAGCTTGGAACATGTGGCCTGCTTTGAGTCTGTTTGTTTTTGCATTTGGGCAGACTGTCTGGAAACCAACACCAAGGTGGCATCAGGATGTTTTTTTGTTCTTGCGCATATTATGTAAAACCTACAAAACACATCCTCTGGCAGGCTTGGCTTGGGCTTGTGTATTCTGAAACTTAGAGGTAAATCTAGCTGAGAAGAGGTTTGTGGAGAGTGTATTATTATTAGTAGTAGTAGTAAATATTTATGTATGTATTTATTTAGCAGTTCAGTCCACTCTGCGGCCTGTTGCATGAAGCTAGTTGAACAAACTCTGAGTTTCAGAGTAGGTGTAGAGTTGACAAAACCAAACAAGTCCAACTTGGTTTAGATCAGGTTCAGTGGGCTCACAAAGCTCGATATAAACATTCTCTGTCAACTCAGAGTTTGATCCAGAGTTTGTGATTAACTCTAGGGCACGTGCACCTGAAAGTGTGACACATGCAGTAAAACAGCCAATCACACGGAATAGAGAAAGCATCGGTTTGATTCACTTCTCACAATAATAGCCGACCATATCCAAAATCAGCTGCTGTGAGCAGTAAAATTATTCACTCCTTACCTTGAGTTGGCGATTTCGGCCTTCTGTTTGGCTATGGCAGCTGCCCTCTGGGCTCCTTCCACACTGCGCTCCACTTTCTGCTTGATCTTAGTACCCTTTAGCTGAATTACCTTCTTCTTTACAGACTTCACCAGCATGTTGTTAATGTACTTGCCTTCTTCTTTGCCACCTTCTGTAAAAGTGGTGCACCCATAACCGTGCCGTTGGTTGTTCAGCCATTCGCCCTCATATTTAAGTCCACTAGAACGTTCACTGATCCCATAACCCGAGCGCTTGTCGTTTTTCCACTCTCCTATGTAGACTTCAGTGGTGGTGGCGTCAATGTCCGACTCCACCGGGGGAAACTCGTGACCTTCCCCTTCCCCTTCGCTCTCACCCAGGCTGATGGTGGAGTTGGCATCGCTGGCGGCGGAGCTGAGAGCTGACTCACTCCGCAAAAAGCTGATCTTGCTCTTATTGCTGGAGAGGGACGTGCGGGAATCGGACTTCTTCAACTTGCCAAGAAGCGAGCCGCGCCGGAAGAGGCCTTTCTTCTTGGTCTTGACCGCATCTGGGTCCACTTGCAGGGTGAGGGCGAAACCACCACGAGATGGGCCCAGAGGCATGGGCGCGTTGACCAGGATCTCCTGGCCGGACGCATTGGTGGCAGTGATGACTGGGATGTCCTGCTGCAGGAGTGTCCCATTGCTGTGTTCACTTCGCAGGGAACTCAGAGAGTTTCTCAGAGGAGAACGCACCACCGCTGCCATGCCGTAGGGAACACTCTGACGTACTCCATAGCCATGTCGCATGCCGCCAGTGAACTGGCCCTGGAAGGTACCTATATTGGCAAAGACATCAGTCAGAGAATGTTAAAAGGATAATTCACCCAAAAATACAAGTTTTGTCGTTCCAAACCTGTATGATTACTTTCTTCAGTGGAACACAAAAGATTTTTTTTTTTAAAGAATTTTTTTAAGTTGTAAATACAGTTTAATGTTTGTTTTTTTTCTTTTTCTAATCTTTCAGCATTATTACCGATTCTTAAAGTATTTTTCTTGTCATTTAAATACACTGAATCATTTTGCTGTTAGAATAAAACCCCAGTACTAAACAGACCACTAATTTAAAGGAATAGGTCACAAAAATAGTTCAAGTTCAGTTTTATTTCTAGAGCACATTTAAGCACGAAACAAGGCCGACCAAAGTGCTGCACAACATGCAATAATATATAACAAGGAGAAAATCAGTAAACAAATAAAAACCATTCAAAATCCATACAACAACAAAAGCAGATTAAAACAATTCAAAGGCACATATTACTACATGTTAAAAGTCAGAGAGAAAAGATGTGTTTTAAGATATGAATTGAACTCAGATAAAGTGGAAGCCATTCTGATGTGAACTGGTAAGTTGTTCCAGCCTGTTCACCCTAGAATTAAGCCCCGTTCACACCAAGAACGATAACTACAAAGATACCGATATTAGCGTCCACACCAGCGAAGAATATCGTCTGTTTATTCTAAGCGCACATGTGTCTGCCGCTTTAAATTCTTGAGCTTGTTACAGCAGGATGGATTCTGATTGGCTCTCAATTGTTTATCGTTCATCAGCTAGAGAAAAATCGTTTTGAAAGTGATTCTAACGATATCGTTTCTCTTTGTCTTTATCGTTATAGTTGTGGTGTGGACTCTGCTATTCTTTAATATTGAGAACGATTTTTAGAACTATATCTTTATCTTTATCTTTATAGTTATCATTCTTAACAGCTGAACGTCTCAATAATCCACAGGTAATCCACATGTCTCCAGTCCATCAGTTTACTTCTTTTGGAGTGCAAAGCTGCATGTTCGTGAGAAATAAATAAACAAAGGCATTTTAACTTTAAACAGTTGCTTTCCGGCCATCTATCCACATTTCTTTCTCCAGTGAAAAATCTGTCTTGTCTGAATCAGGAGAGAAATATGCACACACCAAGCACTGTTTGGAAGCAAAAATGATCCTAAACTGTTCTAAACTAAAATGTTGGTGCATTTTCACTGGACTTTTTGACTGTAGGAAGTATTATTGCAGATTATGGATTTACTTGTGGATTATTGTGATGTTTTTATCAGCTGTTTGGACTCTCATTCTGACGGTACCCATTCACTACACAGGATCCATTGGTGAACAAGTGATGTAATGCTACATTTGTAATGCATGAAATGAAACGCATACATCTGTGGCCTGAAGGTGAGTAAATTTTCAGCAAATTTTCATTGTTGGGTGAACTATTCCGTTAAACAAAAATAAATCGATATTTAAAATATACACCTTATAATCTAAAATATAATATCTCATATTAGAAGGCTGAATTCTAAAATCCACAATCAAAATTATACAATATTGTGTATATATTATACAATTAAACAAAGATTATTGGAGTATGTTTTTACAGGAACATACTACTTCAGCCATTTCTGAGTGAAAATAGTTTCAAAGTAAATCCTACAACATTTTTATTTCAGTTTTTATTTTTCAGCTTTATTTCAGAAAATCAGTGGTGTCCATGTTGTTTTGGACCTCGCTGACTTTCGTTGTATAAACTAAAGCAATTAAAATATTCTTAAAAACATTTTTGTGTTCTATAGAAGAAAGAAAGTCATAAAGGTTTGGAAAGACAGGAGAGTGAGAAACGGCCTATTCACAAAAAGAAAGACGACTCTGAAGATAATGGTAACTAATTATGATAACAATATTGGCATCCACACCAATGCACAATAATGTTCTATTTATTTTAAGCATGTGCAGCAGTTTTGTAGTTTGCCGCTTTATTTAAAAATTCATGTTATCCCAGCGATATTGTTCCTTTGTGTCTTTATCGTTATAATTTTGGTGTGAACTTCCCTATTCTCATAGAATTAAACCAATTATTTATTGGCATTGTGACAGTTATCGTTCTTGGTGTGAACGAGTCTTCAATGATGACAGAATTATCATCCCTTTAACTAAACTACAGATTGTATTACAACACTGCATTTTATTCAAATTCAGGCCACCCGTAAGCTCATTGTCACTTCAGGCATGTGAAACAATGGTATTTACAGCGGTACAACTGCTAGCGAGCCGCCTTTTTCATATCAACCTCTGGGGTAAGAAACCACGTGCAGTTATTTATGCCATGGTGCTTGTGGGTCTGGTTCGGTCATGCAACACATGTCTAAGATCCATCAGTCCTCAGGGACGGGCTGGGCAGAAGGGTACAGGCATGGCTATTATTATTGTGCCTTTATTCACACAGTGCTGCACTAGCACTTAACATTGCTAAGAGTGATGACTCAGCTGCCAGCTCAATAGATACAGTATACAGGAAGACACCTATATGATAATTAGTGTAATTGCATCCTACTCTATCAAAAAAAACGTGAATCCAAAATGTACTTGGACTCTTCAGGCCTGTTCACACCAAGGAAGATAACTGTAACAATAACGATAAAGATATCGCTTTAAAAATGGTTCTAAATTTCGAATAATAGTAGAGTCCATAACTATAACAACAAAGAGATATACAATAATATAGTTGGAATCACTTTAAAAATTATACTTTTTCCAGCTGATGAATGAAAAAAGCATTGACAGCCAATCAGAATCCATTCAGCTTTAGAAAACTCTAGTTTAACAGAATGTTATTGTGCCTTGGTGTGAACACTAATATAGTTATTGTTATTTTTTTATAGTTATCATTCCTGATGTGAACAGGCCTTTTAGTTGTGTTTAGAAATGTATGAATTTTATTACAATAGATAACAAAAAATAACACCAAAATTACACCACAGTTTGGGCCATATTTGCATATACTTTTAACCAGCTAGTTGGTGGTGGTTTTTAGCGGATGAAGTCAGTTAACATGATGGAAGAACACCTGCAGAAAGCTATGAATATGTTTCATCAGTGTTTGATAAGCACAAAGTGTTTAGGTATTTTATTTCTTTTGTCCTAATTTTGAACAGTATATTTAGTATTTATTTTGTATAATCTTATATAATATAATATATTGTACAATATTATATGATAATATTGTATAATCTTATATTGTGTGATCTAATAAACATTATTTTCTTAAATGTTTTGCTTTAACGATGCCATTGTGCCGCTTGGCTTGATATTTTGCTACTTAATGCAATGACATCCATACATTGTTAAGAGTGGCAAAAACATGCAAATGATTTTTGCGGTCACTGTGCACACGTAAAAGGTCTATAAATCTAAATAATGACAAAAATGCCGATACTATGCGGATAAAGACAGAAAAGAATACTATGTAGTGGTCTGAAGTGACAATTTAAGACTGAAAGTTGAAAAAATTAAGAGAAAGGAACGTCAGTAAGTTGTCTTAAATTTCGACATAAAAGCCTAATTGTGACCCAACAAAAGAAAAACGACTTGGCCACCACTGAATGAGCCTTTTTATTTGTACTCACACCACACGTCCAGAAAGAACAGGATTTGTAACACTGATTTGTAACCACCCTCCATTCTGCTCTGGCAAATGTTTCTTAGCAATAGGCATTTACCCAAAAGGCCATCTGTGGCAACACCAGGGTTCCATGATTGTAAGCTTCAAGTTAATACTACTAACATGAATGACTGTTCATCTCATTTTAATTAATTTTTGAGATTGTCAAAGATAGGAATCTTTTAGCCATGTGTAAAAGAATACCAATATAATGTTTATGTAGGTAAAGTTGGAACTTACTTTTAAATTGCAGTACTGTATGTAGCCTGTATATGAACTGTAGCCTATATGAACATGTTAAGTCATATGATCTTTTTAAAACAAAATAGAAAAAAAAGAGACGTCTGGATATCTCTTGCTGAATTAAACACAGTGAAAAGGTCATGTGTCTATGTAGCATAGCCTACTACTATGAAATACTTATTATGGTATAATGTCCACAGTTTCACTTACTCAACAACAACAAAAACCATATATAGCCCCACCCCTTTTCAGCACTGCACTGGTTGTCTTCTGAGTTCCGGTTTGTATATTCACTGCATGATGGTAAGGTCTTATGAATTTATGAATTAACTGCTCGTTTTAAAATCTTTACAGTCTACTGGCATCCACTTTGAACATTACAATGCACATAACTTTCGCTAACTCTACAATAAGTAAATCCACTTTGCCAGCTAATTACTACAGAAATACCAATAGTTCAAAGACAAAATTCTAAAGATGGCTGCGCACTTGCTTCTGTGATGCATAAGGTTTATACAGTGTATACTGTGTAGTATTTAGGGGTCTGCGATAATGACAAAATCTCTATATTTTCTGGAATTTTGTTGAAAAACGATAATTAGACGATATTTTGCTGAGTTTGTGTATTGTGCTGGTACTTTGGCAGGTTTAGGACTGCCGTGGACCGCTGACTCCCAAAGCTTTTGATATTCTTCATATTCTGTGCAATGATTCGTTTGCAGGAGTAACAGAAATGAACTTTTCCAATAAGTTTAAATTGATGTTTACCTTTCATGGGCATTTTTACCTTTTATAAGGCCATTTTTTTCTAATCTAATTAAATGTATGCATCATCTTTTGTGTCAGATTCTTACATTTATCAATAAATTCAAATAGTAAGACATTATAGGGCTGTCAAATAAAATCAGTATCAACAAAATTTGTTTACAATGCAGAGGTGGCACAGAATCTGCATCTGAAGTGGCATTTAGATGCATTCACACAGACTGTTTAATGCAGGACATGAATGCAGTTAACCTGCAATGTTTTGATGTAAAAAAAAAAAACGTTGAATACTGATATGATTTTTTCCGGGAAAAAAGGGAAAATATACTTTGAATATTAAACCTAAAATTGCCAGTAGGTGGCAGCAAATTACTACATGAGTGAGTGAGTGAGTCATTCATTCATCCAATTCGTTCAAACTGCTGATTGATTCAGTAATGCCAGACACTGTCGTGTGTTGCACAGAGAGGCAAAACAGTTCTGCTGTGGCTTGTTTTGAAATGTTCGTTGTCAAAATACTGCAAAAAGAAGTGTCTAAGTCACTTAATACTAACTTATTGTTTATTGAACTGTTCATCAAATCAATATCACATTTGCAATCGTGCTGATATTTAGAGAAAAAACGTGTGACATTAACAATATCAGATGATATAAATATAAAAGACATAAAAGTTATACAGGGGCATTTTTGCCCCCTTATCTTGAACTTTGGGAGGAAATGTAGGATAAATGTATCATGCAGAGAAAGTCTGAACTCTAAAATGTATGTGCTTGCTTAGTAGTCTAACATAGGCCTACATCACGTAGTGTAGGCTGTGCATGCACTCTCTGGGTGTATTTTTGTGTGGTTTTTGCAATATACTCGATAGTGTCATATCGTATAAACAACAATTACGATATTATCCTAGACGATATATATCGTGAATGAGCCTTTTTATTTGTACTCACACCACACGTCCAGAAAGAACAGGATTTGTGACATTAATTTGTAACCACCCTCCATTCTGCTCTGGCAAATGTTTCTTAGCAATAGGCATTTACCCAAAAGGCCATCTGTGGCAACACCAGGGTTCCATGATTGTAAGCTTCAAGTTAATACTACTAACATGAATGACTGTTCATCTCATTTTAATTAATTTTTGAGATTGTCAAAGATAGGAATCTTTTAGCCATGTGTAAAAGAATACCAATATAATGTTTATGTAGGTAAAGTTGGAACTTACTTTTAAATTGCAGTACTGTATGTAGCCTGTATATGAACTGTAGCCTATATGAACATGTTAAGTCATATGATCTTTTTAAAACAAAATAGAAAAAAAAGAGACGTCTTTGCTGAATTAGCTGAATTAAACACAGTGAAAAGGTCATGTGTCTATGTAGCATAGCCTACTACTATGAAATGGTATAATGGGTATAATGTCCACAGTTTCACTTACTCAACAACAACAAAAACCATATATAGCCCCACCCCTTTTCAGCACTGCACTGGTTGTCTTCTGAGTTCCGGTTTGTATATTCACTGCATGATGGTAAGGTCTTATGAATTTATGAATTAACTGCTCGTTTTAAAATCTTTACAGTCTACTGGCATCCACTTTGAACATTACAATGCACATAACTTTCGCTAACTCTACAATAAGTAAATCCACTTTGCCAGCTAATTACTACAGAAATACCAATAGTTCAAAGACAAAATTCTAAAGATGGCTGCGCACTTGCTTCTGTGATGCATAAGGTTTATACAGTGTATACTGTGTAGTATTTAGGGGTCTGCGATAATGACAAAATCTCTATATTTTCTGGAATTTTGTTGAAAAATGATAATTAGACGATATTTTGCTGAGTTTGTGTATTGTGCTGGTACTTTGGCAGGTTTAGGACTGCCGTGGACCGCTGACTCCCAAAGCTTTTGATATTCTTCATATTCTGTGCAATGATTCGTTTGCAGGAGTAACAGAAATGAACTTTTCCAATAAGTTTAAATTGATGTTTACCTTTCATGGGCATTTTTACCTTTTATAAGGCCATTTTTTTCTAATCTAATTAAATGTATGCATCATCTTTTGTGTCAGATTCTTACATTTATCAATAAATTCAAATAGTAAGACATTATAGGGCTGTCAAATAAAATCAGTATCAACAAAATTTGTTTACAATGCAGAGGTGGCACAGAATCTGCATCTGAAGTGGCATTTAGATGCATTCACACAGACTGTTTAATGCAGGACATGAATGCAGTTAACCTGCAATGTTTTGATGTAAAAAAAAAAAACGTTGAATACTGATATGATTTTTTCCGGGAAAAAAGGGAAAATATACTTTGAATATTAAACCTAAAATTGCCAGTAGGTGGCAGCAAATTACTACATGAGTGAGTGAGTGAGTCATTCATTCATCCAATTCGTTCAAACTGCTGATTGATTCAGTAATGCCAGACACTGTCGTGTGTTGCACAGAGAGGCAAAACAGTTCTGCTGTGGCTTGTTTTGAAATGTTCGTTGTCAAAATACTGCAAAAAGAAGTGTCTAAGTCACTTAATACTAACTTATTGTTTATTGAACTGTTCATCAAATCAATATCACATTTGCAATCGTGCTGATATTTAGAGAAAAAACGTGTGACATTAACAATATCAGATGATATAAATATAAAAGACATAAAAGTTATACAGGGGCATTTTTGCCCCCTTATCTTGAACTTTGGGGGGAAATGTAGGATAAATGTATCATGCAGAGAAAGTCTGAACTCTAAAATGTATGTGCTTGCTTAGTAGTCTAACATAGGCCTACATCACGTAGTGTAGGCTGTGCATGCACTCTCTGGGTGTATTTTTGTGTGGTTTTTGCAATATACTCGATAGTGTCATATCGTATAAACAACAATTACGATATTATCCTAGACGATATATATCGCACACCCCTTTAGCATAGTATTCAATAAACGGTGATCTACTATTCAGTTCTAAACACAGGCACTGTGTTGCACTTTTCAGTGGTAACACAACGCGAGTACGCGATCGATGTTGTCCGATACCGGAACAAACGATTCTTATTCTTGGTTCTTTTTAGTGAATCAAAAACAGTGCGACGGGTGTAGTTCGTTTGCAGAACGAAAATATGAGCCGGTTCTTTTTAGTGAATCAAAATCACTTATTAATCACTCAGAGTGGTAATTAATACGTTTAAGATAATCCATTTTCCTTGCTTTTCTTTCATTCAGTGGTGTTTTTTTAAATGAATTAAACATTATTTTAGTTTATAGACTGACTGATTATTGCATTAGAACTATTTCTTATATGTAGCCTAATATGTGTTCTGTTTACATCTTAAATGATCTCATTTTTCTAACCTGTGTGAAGGGGTAAATGCAAATAAGGAGGACACTTTTCCTTTTAGGATTTTGAGGACTCGTTAAGGAGAATCGGAAGCGGAATCGTTGAACCCCTCTACGATTCTCATCCCTAGGTGTAAGTGTCGCGTTACATAACCCCTGGTCTTAAAATGTCAGTTCACAGACTGCAGTTTGCGCTCACAAAATTTCATTCTTCGACCTTACCGCCATCCGCATAGGTCTCCGTGCCGTAACCATCCTGCAGTCCGTTATTCCAAGTGCCCTCGTACTTGGCACCGCTGGCCTGACTGATGCGCGTCCCGTATCTGCCTTTGAATCCGTGCGTCCACTCTCCCTTGTAGATCCAGTGTCCCTTGGTCTCCAAACCTAGACCGTGACGCTTTCCTTGGGACCAATACCCCTCGTAAGTGTTTCCACTCGGCCAGGTATACACTCCCACCACCTCAAACCCATAATTCCAGGAACCGGAGAACTCTCCTTGTCCTTTAGGTCCGGTACAGATCCCGTGCCCGTGCGCTTTACCTCCTTCCCAGCCTCCACAATAAGCTCCGCCATCATCGAACTCAAAGCGACCTCCGCTCATCACGCTGAATGCAATTACCACTAACTTATCAAACTTTCAGATGTGACTTATTGTGACAACAATAACGGACGGCTCAATCTCTGTCAGGCGCTGTTAAATCCATCTGTCAAACTCCACAGATGCGTAAAATGGAGATAGGAGATCCTTTCCTTGACTTGAACTTCTAGAATTGTCGTATATGCGCATAATTTGTTGATAAAGGTAAATCCTTAAATATGTAAAAAATGAAATAAACGTGCTGAAGTATGAAGTTGAAATGACTTGGGAAAGGGAGGATTGTTTTTTTAGTTAGGCTACATGATATTGTTTCAGTTTACAATGATATATTTAATCGAATTGTCGAGCCAGTGGTCTTTCATGGTTTTCAATCCCTCTCCCCGCTCCCTGCCTCCCCTCTTTGCACTTGGAGCTCCTGGATATGTTTTAGCAGTCCCAACAAGGCTACCAGATCCCAACACTGTTCCAAAAATACAGGCCAATCGCCCCTCAGCAGCCAGGCACTTTTAAAAGCGCTGCAAGATCACTTGCAGAATAGGGTTTGGGCTCAATGTCCATATCAGGGGTCGGCGGAGTCCGTGTCTGTTATTTAAAGTGTGCATTTTCAAACTTAGATACTAGAAACTGTTGATGCAGTTGCTTCCCTTTGATTTATTTATTTTTTACAAGGTGCACTGGTTTACAAACGTTTTGAGAGTAGGCTAATAAAGACAGGAATAAACTGAAAGAGAGAAAATGTTAATGTATCACACCGGCTAACGCCTCATACAGTAACCAGATCATCCTTGGGCCAAGTAATCATTAGAATTTGACCTTTTGGGTTTTGAGGAGTTCAGCTAAGTTTAGTAGAGTGACATCAGTCTAATAATGCAATAAAACAAGATAAATATTATGTTACATCTAAATTCATTTTATGTTATTCTGACTATCTACACTGAAAAAAAAAAGATTTTAGACATCAGTCTAATAATGCAATAAAACAAGATAAATATTATGTTACATCTAAATTCATTTTATGTTATTCTGACTATCTACACTGACAAAAAAAAGATTTTGTGGTGTTAATTATATATATATAAAATATATTAAATTAATCATCATAAATTCTACTTGTAATATTAAAAATCAAGGAGAACAACAATTTTCTAAGTAAAATGTACACATTTAATTAATGTAATTAATGAAGTGCGTGAGAAGAGTAACTCTTATTAATATTTACTTGTAATATTTATATGTTTTATAGTCATTGCACATAAATCTAGAAATATTGAGTAAATTTTAATCTAAAAGTTCAGCGCGCTTGAATCTGCGCATGCGTGTTTGGACCCACGCTTTGAATCAGAGGGACGGTTGGGCTTGTCACGGAGGAGATGCATGGCTGGATTTTCTCGTGTTTAAGGTAAGTTTGCCTTTCTGTTTTAGATTTCTGATTTGTAATACTTTGGTCCGTGTGCATTTCGATAGTTTGATTCTTGTTTGCTTGACTCATTATACTGTACATTGACGTTCATATTAATCACATAACCTCATTAAAGTTAACTTGCGTGCGGTCACAGTGAGTGATATTTCAGCAAAAATGTTTTCAATAGTTCAGAGATTCACAAAGCTGTTTTTCGCGTAAAAACTTGGGCACAATTACAGAAAATTATTTAACCTTGTAACTTAACTGCTAGCTAGCTAACATCGTTACTAACTAAAACAATCGCATAGTTTAGCATGACGCTAGTTTCTGCTCTTTCAAACACTCGACTGACGTAATAGAGAGTAGAGCAATAACTTTGTAGTAATCTCAT
>NW_015544250.1:2849476-2850859 GCF_001515605.1 Sinocyclocheilus anshuiensis | reverse complement strand
AGACAAAATGAATACAGTTTATGTGGTTATATTAATAAAAAAGAAATTAGCAATGTTTACATAATCATAGGGAGTA
This sequence comes from Sinocyclocheilus anshuiensis, assembly GCF_001515605.1. NCBI lineage: Eukaryota > Metazoa > Chordata > Actinopteri > Cypriniformes > Cyprinidae > Sinocyclocheilus > Sinocyclocheilus anshuiensis. Next base: position 2,850,783 of record NW_015544250.1, on the reverse strand, counting down.
ATATACATAAAACTAAGTAAATGGGACATCTCGATCAAAACATAAAATAAAATCTACTTATTTACTTCAGTAAATAGTAGGATTTACTTAATATTTTATAAATGCAAGGTTCCTGTCTATAAAATAATAAATAAACTTTACTTAATTACTTTAAATAAACACTTTTAAATTAAATATAATTACGTAATATTTACTTAATTAGGGTGCAATTAGATTTAATTTCTTCATGAATGTTAAGTTTAGTAAGTAGATTTTACTTAATAATAGTGAGTAAGTTGTACTTGATATTAGAGCAGTAAAATTTACTTAATGTGTTCGTGCAATTTGTTACCAAAATTTTAAGTAAATCTTAATAGTTATTTTTTTCAGTGTATGCTCCATTTTTATTTCTTTAATTAATCATAGTTTTTTTTATTATTTTTTTTCCTAGTACTTTTTAGTAGGCTACTTGTGAAAAAATATAGCCTATATGTTAACTGGTATGATATTAAAGCTATGTTGACGCTGACTCTATAAATAAATAAAAGTCTAGACACAGAACTTATTTCAAGCTGAAGTGAAATTAACCGTTTCCCAAAGAATCTGGTTTCTCTCTGGTAAAATTAACCCGCAGTCTTGCGCCTTCAGTTGAGTGATTGTTGAACAGAGGCTAGCTTGCACTCACTGGATCATTATCAATGCTGATAATGCAGACAGAGAAATCTGTATTAACTGCGCTTGATCTCACAGCAGAGAAATATGCGTGGAGAGAAGCAGCGCCCTCTGCTGGTTGCTGTGTGGTATTGCGGTGACCAGCTGTAGTTACAGCGATATTCAATCCTACTAAGCCATTATTAAATAGAACAAACCACATCGATTGAGACAAGCGTTTGTTTCATAGTCGGTTTGTTTTGAATCTTTAATGCATTTATTGTGTCTTATTAATGTTTATTAAAATACATTAAAAAGCCACCGATACAGAAAAATACTCAAAGACACTTCTTATGTTATGGCATGTTTCAATTTGTTGTATTATTTGTAATTATTTAAAGTAAAAAGTATAGATGTAACCATCCAGAGATTATACTGTAATAAAGGGTAAAAAACATACAGACAATTACTTGAATACACCTCTTCTGTGATGGGTATGTTTTAATTTTCTGTATAATATTTAAATGTCTAGATGGTGTAAGCATCCAGAAATTATATAAATAAATAAAAAAAAAACAATAAAAAGCTTTTTTGTATTAAAAATACATTAAAATGTATATACATATATATTCATATATCATACATATATATTCATATATCATACATACATATATATA
>NW_015544250.1:2836332-2849466 GCF_001515605.1 Sinocyclocheilus anshuiensis | reverse complement strand
CATATATATATATATATATATATATATATATATATATAGTAATAAAGAAAAAAAACTTTGTGTTAAAAATACATTAAAAAGTTATTCATACAGACAATTACTTGAATACACCTCTCCTGTGAAGGGCATGTTTACATTGTTTATAGGCTATTATTTGTAATTATTTAAAATAAAAAAATATGTCTAGATGATGTAACCATACAGAGATATCTATATATATTTACATAATATATTATTTATTTATTTACTTGTTTGATTGTTGATATTTTGTTAGCCACATCCATGTGGTGAAACCAACATGCATCCGTTTTGTCGTCATTTGACAAAATAAATAAATACATACATACATACATAAAAGATATCACAAAAACATAGACTGTGGCATGAACTTTTATTTATTTGTTTATTTTTAGAAATAATTATCAATTATTGTGTATTTAAGGTATACATCTTTTTGCTAGTTTTTACTTTTAGACATTGGAGCCAATAAATCAACACTATTTATACAAAATGGTAAACTTTTTTTTTTCTCTTCAAAAATTTGTAAAACCAAAATTATAACAAATGGGACATTTATGCATTTTTAAGTAGATATCCTTTCCATCTTTTCTGAAATCTGTATTTTTCTTTTGTGCGAGACGCGAGTGCAACAGTAATAGATGTCCGTCTAGAAAATGCCTGAAATATGCGTTAGAACGGCTTGGTTTCGGTTTTTATGTAAATATCTTCTCCGCATTGATGTTTTCCGCTATATTTTTAATATTTTCAACTGGATAGGCTAACAAAAACATTATAATGCAAAGACACTTACATCGTCATCGCATCTTGTGCGCCGTTTTTTTTTTGACAGCCCTATTCTACTCATTTATCGTGGACAACCAGAGTACAGCAGCGGCTCGAAAGTGCGGCTGCCGACGGCGTGTCGATGATGCCCCTGTTCGTGGTGCTGAAATCCCCCCGCGCTCTTCCTCCCTCCCTCCTTTCCTCTCTGTCCCTCCCTCCCTCTCTCTCTCTCTCTCTCTGCTCCTCTCTCACACGCACAAAATCCTCTGTCATGGCGTCTTCCAACAATGTTACTCCCACCAACTGTAGCTGGTGGCCCATATCAGCTATGGATGAAGATGGCAAAATCACAGACGGAGAGGAGAGTCACGAGCCCACGATAGAACACAAGCCATTCTCCAAAGACAGGCTCGTTCTGTATCACTGGACTCAGTCCTTCAGCTCTCAAAAGGTAAGAAAACACAGCATGAAAATGGTGGGTGAATCTATAGCTACTATGCAGTGGGACAAATAATGCCAGTCACATAATATAGCGCTTTCTCTGGATGGATGCGTGTTTAATTGGCCTTACCTGTCTGTTCTGTTGCGTCCTTTATGAAGACATTACGACCCCTCAGCAGAAGATGGAACATTTTGAATTGACTAACGTTAGCTTCAAGTCCACTCCAGCCCAACATCATCGATCACTTTATGCATAGTGTCCTGTCTGTTCTGTTGCGTCCTTTATGAAGACATTACGACCCCTCAGCAGAAGATGGAACATTTTGAATTGACTAACGTTAGCTTCAAGTCCACTGCAGCCCAACATCATCGATCACTTTTATGCATAGTGTCTATGAGATGGAGTTGGGAACAAATAAATAGCAATTTATAACGGGTATAAGGCTATCATTGTAGAGTTGTGTGTTGCTTTGCTCTGGAGGATGATGGCACTCTAAATTATTCATTAAAATAAGGTAGCTTTGTGAAAAACAAACGGTGATTTCGTATTCTGCTGTCAATTGCTTCGTGCACATTTCAGCCAGTGTCATTCCACGAAAAAAAATGCCTTTTGTGTACCTCATGAATGTGTAAATAATGACTTTAACAATTAAAACTGACACCAACTTTTACTATGTGTTATTATATCAGATAATCAGATATATTTCAACGTTAATGTAAGTTTTGAATGGCCATATACGTATATATATATATTCTTAACAGCTGGCCATTCAAAATATTCTCTTTAAGTAAACACAATGTGCTGTTTAGCTTCATGCCAAAGTGTCAGAGCTCAGAATGTTCTTACGTTGTATTTATAGTTACTATATGTATAGTTGCTATAGTTACTGCAGTAGACCTTAGAGAGTATGTATACAAACAGGCATTTTACACCTTGCATATTGAGTACAAAATGAATGAGAGTCACATTGGTTATTACTGCTTAGAGCCAAATTATGAACAAGAAGAAAATTAGACCTACAAGCCATAAAAATGTCTAACAGCTGGCCAGCCAGACATTTAATTAAAACTAGATTGCTTTCAAAGCTCACATTAACACTGAAATTGATTTTGCTTTTATTTTGCATTTTTTAGTTGAATACTTTTTTGTTACAGTTTATATTATCAGCAAAGTATATTATTCAAAATTGAAAGCTGTACTGCTAATTTAAAAATTCCCTAGTAGCCTATAATGACAGAATTTTCTTTTAAAGTCCAAAACAGTGTAATTTTATATAATTGAGATACTATTAGAGTTTTCATTAAGTTTTAATTTTGCTGTTTGTTTTTGTCATTTTAGTAGTTTTTTTTTTACGATTTGTCTATATAGTTTTTTTTATTATTGTTTATTTCAGTTTTAGTTATTTTAGTACATCAAGTTAAGCTAAATTAAAATGAGAAGCTGAAATAAAATGCTTTTTTATATGTCATGTTATTTGAGTTAACATTTACTATATTTCAAGTAATGAAAATGTTATTGTTATTATTATTATGGTTTCAGTTTTAGTTTTAGTTAACTATAATAACCCTTGTATAAAATCCTAAAGCTCTCAGAGTCTCGAAGCAGTATGATGTGTGTGTGTGTGTGTGTGTGTGTGTGTGTGTGTGTGTGTGTGATCTAGAAAGGGTTGCTGTGTGAAGAACGGGATGTCAGTCTGCCTCTCACTGAGCACAAGGAGCCTTGGTTTATGAGGCTCAACCTAGGGGAGGAAGTGCCGGTTTTCATCCATGGAGACACGATTGTCAGTGACTACAACCAAATCATTGATTATATAGAGACCAACTTTATCGGAGGTATGGCTGGCATTAATCAAACCACTTACTCATGACTATATAAATACACTTGCTTGTTACTGTACCAGCTCTTTGGTATGCATTATGATTTTTTAAATGTGTGTATATATATAAGTAGGGATGCACCGATACTTTGACTGTATCTATTTGATAAATGAAGTTAACCAACTAACATTATACATACTCTTTTGGTTTCTGTACCCAATATTTAAAAAATTTACAAATGCAATAAAAATATTGGTATCGGTACTCGGTATCGGCAAGTACCAAAAACAAAAGTATCGGTATCGGGCGAGTACTGGAAAAAGTGGTATCGGTGCATCCCTATTATAAGTAAAGTAAAGATATAGTAAAGATTTTTTTTTTGTACAAAAATAAAGGTAACACTTTATTTTAAGGACCAGTTCTCACTATTAACTAGTTGCTTATTAGCATGCATATTATTAGAATATTAGCATTTTATTAGTACTTATAAAGCACATATTAATGCCTTTTTCTGCACGACCATATTTTAGATCCCTTAATACTACCTCATACCTAAACTGAACAACTACCTTACTAATTATTAATAAGCAGCAAATTAAGAGTTTGTTCAGGGAAAACTCTTAATAGTGAATATGTGTTCCCTATTCTAAAGTATTACCTAAATAAATAATTAGTGCTGAATGGCAAATATGTACCAAGAATTTGACAGAAAAAAACAAACAAACTACTTTAAGAACAAATCAATTTATTCTCTAACAAAATGTATGTGAAAACTTGTGAAATATACTTTTGGAAATTCTACAATCCCAAATTGAGCAATCATTATCATTTGTCCCTTATAACTGCTTTTAAAAGCAGAGCTCAGTCAATTATGCACTCTTCTTCTTGGCCTTTCTGTATGACTGTGTTCATTTAAAAAAAAAAAAAACATACATCATAATTATGTATGCTTAAACACAGTTATATATACTATAAACTTTTTGAAGTAAATAAATAATTGCAGTATTATAATCAATAAAAAATCCCAATGAGGAAATACATTACAGGAATTCCATGGTGGCAATACTTACATTTTCTCAATCTACTGTAAAACTATGTTAGATCTTTATCATCTTTCTTTTTTTATGTTTCAAGACAACATAAATTATATGTAGTGCAATTATATGTTGACATACCAAGGGTTATTATTGTAAATTGAAACTATTTCAGCTAGTTGCCAAGGCAACATTTCTCATTTTAATTTAGTTTAACTTGATGTACTAAAATAACTTAAACTGAAATAAAAAGTAATAAAAACTATATGTACATATAAAAAACAAAAACTACTAAAAATGACAAAAACAACAAAATTACTAAAATTTTAAATAGAAATAATAAAAGCTATAATAGTATCTCAATGATACTAAAATAACACTGGCAACATCATGTCATAGAGTGTTAAAGATAACTATATTTGTTTTGTCCATAGCCCTGTGTAAGCAATACAAATGCTAAATCACAATCAGTGTAGTGCACTATATTTTCTCTCACACGGCTGCATGGCTGTGTGTCATTGTGAATGTCTTCGCAGTTTGAGTGTGGGGGTGTTCTCACTGAAGCTCGTCTCTGATCCAAGATCACTCACTCATTTAAGTGATAAGAGCTCAGCTGAGCATGATCACTCAAGCTCAATGAAAGAGATCGAAGCAGACACTTCTGAACTATCTTTTACATTTTAGAGTGTCCAGACACAAATTTATCAGTAATATAGTAATATATTTGATGCATCAATTTGATATGAAACTCGGTTTGCATTTTGAGCACTGACTATTGTTTCAATGTAAGATTTTCAGATTTTGATTTTGAAATGTGTATATATATATATATATATATATATAAAGGAAATTGTTTAAAAATTAAGTTTAAACTAAGTCTGTATGTTAAATGGTTTAGGGCTAAAGTAAATGAAAAATGTAATATTTAGTGTTGGAAGCTGCACGGCGAACATTAAAATAAAGCGTAATTCATTCAGATGACTCTGAATGCATAAAAACCATGTAAACGTGTAAAAATGTGCTTGACAAATTTACTGTACGATTTGCTATTTGCTTGTGTTGTGAATGGTGTTAATGAGTTTATGTCCTAAAGAACAAATTGTGAAAATGCTTGTTCACACGTGTTATGCTACAGGCCAACCCAATTTACAATCGCCATCCACAGCTTTCATTTATATTTTATAATGAGACCTGGTAGATTTTCATGATGTTTGTGCCTTGGTGGTGTGCCAGGGTAACAGAGAGATGTTTGATCCTGTATTTATCGGATGAATTGATCATGGAGAGCTGCAGGTCAGCATGCCGGAGGTGCAGAGCAGTGTAAAATGGGATACCTCTTTGTACCATCCTCTATCTACCCCACACTATAGGCGTGTTTTTTACCAGATATGACAGCTTTTTCACTGTTGTTGACACCAAATGTTTGACTAAATCTGACTTCAGTCCATAGATTGGTCACCAAGAGACAAAGACAGATAAACGGAGAAAAAGACCATAATATCTTATAAAGCTGCTGTTAGCATTTCCATTCATCTTAACCCTGTAAAGCCAGACATATGAAATAGTTTTTAAAAATGGAACAGTTTATTGAACTTTGACAAAATCTAAAAAAAAAAGTCTTTAAAAAATTGTATATGTGTTTTTCTTGAGTACTATATCTGATACATCAGGCTTTTATGGCTCATATAGTGTGATATAGTGAGTATATGGAGCTCATACTTAAGGTGGAAAGAAAGTTGCTGATATTTATATGGCCAACAATTAAGATAAAATTCCGATATAAATCAGTGAGAACAGTATAACAGACTACTTGCATAAAATGCATATAAATATCAGTTGTCACTCTATATTTCCCAATAATATGTCTTAGTAAGATATTTAAATTCCTAGTTTTATGATTAAAGCTCTGTACTTTAAATTGCGGGGAGAAATCATATAATGCAATGCAATACATTGATGACTGAGAGATGAACAAATAAACATTCATCAAAAGCTTGATGTATCATATTTGATATTCACATTTTAACTTAATTTTTGTATGGATAATCAAGTAAACCTAAATTGCGTCAGTCCAGTAAGTGTTCATTTGAAAATATGACTAACAATGTAAAGATTTTTCTTGGGTTTACTTTATAAAAATCAGTAAAGACTTCACAGAAGATGTTTTTAGATTGATACTTGAAGGCCTTTTACTTGCTAAAAAATATGAAATATCGATCAGACAATGGACGGCATTTAGTAGAAACAGGTTTTTCAGCAACGTTTTGATCATGTTAATAATTTAGAGGCCTTAGGAATTTGCATAACACATATGTGACCCTGGAACACAAAACCAGTCACAAGGGTCCATTTTTCGGAAATAAGCTGAATAAATAAGCTTTCCATTGATGTATGGTTTGTTAGGATAGGACAATATTTGGCCGAGATACAACTATTTGAAAATCTGGAATCTGAGGGTGCAAAAAAATCTAAATCTTGAGGAAATCGTCTTTAAAGTTGTCCAAATGAAGATCTTAGCTATGCATATTACTAATCAAAAATTCAGTTTTAATATATTTACAGTAGGAAATTTACAAAATATCTTCATGGAACATGATCTTTACTTAATATCCTAATGATTTTTGGCATAAAAGAAAAATCTATCATTTTGACCTGTACAATGTATTTTTGGCTATTGCTACAAATATACCCCAGCGACTTAAGACTGGTTTTGTGCTCCAGGGTCACATATGATGCAGTAGGCTTTACAGGGTTAATATCAGTGGCTTGTGATTTAAATGTTGCAACAAAAAACACACTTTAGTTTTGATGATTCTTGTGTTTTGGTTATTTTGGGGTTTTGTATGAAAGGTCAATCATTGACCAATTTGAAAATAAGGAGGCAAGCAGGTTAATTATATGACCACATCAGAAAAGTCACGGCTGTATTTATGTATATTCAAAAATCTTTGTGTGTGTTCTTTTTTTCTTTCAGACACAGTAGCCCAGCTGATTCCAGATGAAGGAACTCCCATGTATGCAAGGGTACAGCAGTACCGAGAGCTGCTGGATGGGCTACCTATGGATGCTTACACACATGGATGCATCCTGCACCCAGAACTCACAACCGACTCCATGATCCCAAAGTACGCCACTGCTGAAATACGTAGTAAGTGATGCTACAATTCAGTGCACCATTAATTCCTATTAAAGAACATTTTTCTTTGTGAAATGCACAGAGAGCAAAGCATCTGACTCTTTGCAAAACCTGCTTAGTCTGGGAATCCTTTTATTTCTCAGAAGTGAAGTTTTGAAGCAAATTGCTGTCTCAAATGTTGACAAAATGCTCTAATGCTGGCCTATTTATACAGAGTTCATCGAAAGTGGATCTACAGTACAACGCAAATAAAGCCAAAGAGTTGATCCAGCCAATGAGTTGCAGCTAAATAAATTATGTCACTGAAACCCAGCATAGTTGCAAATAAATCTCTTTTATAGTTCATAACTTGGAGGGAGTTCCTATGATAGGTGTTGTTTATCACAGTCACTGCTGTGATTTTATGCATGAAGTCTTATTCAATTCCTTAATTAGTTGTCAGGAACATTAAAAATTTGCAGAAAATAGGGCCAGTTCACAATGTGCTGGCCGACAATGTTAACTATGAATAACTCATTGTGAAGGAAACACAAAATCTTCTCAGTTTTGGGGGTGTGTGAAAGCTCTTTTACTGAACTACACCATTTGGTCTGATTTCTCTCAGGACATTTGGCCAATGCGGCATCTGAACTGATGAAGTTGGACCATGAAGAACCGCAACTGACAGAACCATACCTCTCCAAGCAGAAAAAGCTCATGGTAAGTCAGCATACATGATGTGTATCACAGGATGGATACTGCTGAAATATGAGATTAAACTGCAGTCATATCTTAATATGAAAATTAAATAATAGATTGTACTTGTCTTGAATACTTTTTTTATTGTAGGCGAAGATCTTGGACCATGACAATGTGAACTACCTGAAAAAAATTCTTGGTGAGTTGGCAATGGTACTAGACCAAGCAGAGGCAGAGCTGGAAAAAAGAAAACTGGAATATCAAGGTAAGTTTTCTGTTCACTTAAAATAAATAACATTAAAATACTAATAAAATAAACTTATTTTTGGTTATTATATTTAAACAAAACAACAAATGAAAACATAATCATAATAAAATAAAATAATCTTATTTAATAAACTTATTTAATTTATTTTTACTAAAAAAATAATATAAGAAAATAATATAAATATTTAATAAATATAATAACCTTATTTTATATTGTTTTATTAAAATACACTAAGGTAAAATAAAATATATTAAAATAAGGTTGTTGTATTTTGTTGCATTTTATTATTAAAATGACCTTGTTTAAATACCTTTTCTTTTTGAAACATGATCTTTGATTAAATATTTCATTATTTTTTATAGGTGCATGGCTAAGGGTTGCCCGACTAAGTATTCATAGTTGTGTAAATACTGTCATACTAACAGCTGTCTGAATAATTTTGGGTTGATTGTAATCTATTACATACCTTTCTATCAAAGTTATCTAACATTATCAAGCTGAATTTGTTCTGACACAGTTTAACTCTGAGTTCTTGTCATATTTTATTACCATTTTCTAAACTATAGCGAATAAACTGTGATAATGTGAGAAATGTTGAAGGTGTCTGAATAAATTTTGGTTTGACTGTATCTATTTGATAAATGAAGTTAACCAACTAACATTATACATACTCTTTTGGTTTCTGTACCCAATATTTAAAAAATTTACAAATGCAATAAAAATATTGGTATCGGTACTCGGTATCGGCAAGTACCAAAAACAAAAGTATCGGTATCGGGCGAGTACTGGAAAAAGTGGTATCGGTGCATCCCTATTATAAGTAAAGTAAAGATATAGTAAAGATTTTTTTTTTGTACAAAAATAAAGGTAACACTTTATTTTAAGGACCAGTTCTCACTATTAACTAGTTGCTTATTAGCATGCATATTATTAGAATATTAGCATTTTATTAGTACTTATAAAGCACATATTAATGCCTTTTTCTGCACGACCATATTTTAGATCCCTTAATACTACCTCATACCTAAACTGAACAACTACCTTACTAATTATTAATAAGCAGCAAATTAAGAGTTTGTTCAGGGAAAACTCTTAATAGTGAATATGTGTTCCCTATTCTAAAGTATTACCTAAATAAATAATTAGTGCTGAATGGCAAATATGTACCAAGAATTTGACAGAAAAAAACAAACAAACTACTTTAAGAACAAATCAATTTATTCTCTAACAAAATGTATGTGAAAACTTGTGAAATATACTTTTGGAAATTCTACAATCCCAAATTGAGCAATCATTATCATTTGTCCCTTATAACTGCTTTTAAAAGCAGAGCTCAGTCAATTATGCACTCTTCTTCTTGGCCTTTCTGTATGACTGTGTTCATTTAAAAAAAAAAAAAACATACATCATAATTATGTATGCTTAAACACAGTTATATATACTATAAACTTTTTGAAGTAAATAAATAATTGCAGTATTATAATCAATAAAAAATCCCAATGAGGAAATACATTACAGGAATTCCATGGTGGCAATACTTACATTTTCTCAATCTACTGTAAAACTATGTTAGATCTTTATCATCTTTCTTTTTTTATGTTTCAAGACAACATAAATTATATGTAGTGCAATTATATGTTGACATACCAAGGGTTATTATTGTAAATTGAAACTATTTCAGCTAGTTGCCAAGGCAACATTTCTCATTTTAATTTAGTTTAACTTGATGTACTAAAATAACTTAAACTGAAATAAAAAGTAATAAAAACTATATGTACATATAAAAAACAAAAACTACTAAAAATGACAAAAACAACAAAATTACTAAAATTTTAAATAGAAATAATAAAAGCTATAATAGTATCTCAATGATACTAAAATAACACTGGCAACATCATGTCATAGAGTGTTAAAGATAACTATATTTGTTTTGTCCATAGCCCTGTGTAAGCAATACAAATGCTAAATCACAATCAGTGTAGTGCACTATATTTTCTCTCACACGGCTGCATGGCTGTGTGTCATTGTGAATGTCTTCGCAGTTTGAGTGTGGGGGTGTTCTCACTGAAGCTCGTCTCTGATCCAAGATCACTCACTCATTTAAGTGATAAGAGCTCAGCTGAGCATGATCACTCAAGCTCAATGAAAGAGATCGAAGCAGACACTTCTGAACTATCTTTTACATTTTAGAGTGTCCAGACACAAATTTATCAGTAATATAGTAATATATTTGATGCATCAATTTGATATGAAACTCGGTTTGCATTTTGAGCACTGACTATTGTTTCAATGTAAGATTTTCAGATTTTGATTTTGAAATGTGTATATATATATATATATATATATATAAAGGAAATTGTTTAAAAATTAAGTTTAAACTAAGTCTGTATGTTAAATGGTTTAGGGCTAAAGTAAATGAAAAATGTAATATTTAGTGTTGGAAGCTGCACGGCGAACATTAAAATAAAGCGTAATTCATTCAGATGACTCTGAATGCATAAAAACCATGTAAACGTGTAAAAATGTGCTTGACAAATTTACTGTACGATTTGCTATTTGCTTGTGTTGTGAATGGTGTTAATGAGTTTATGTCCTAAAGAACAAATTGTGAAAATGCTTGTTCACACGTGTTATGCTACAGGCCAACCCAATTTACAATCGCCATCCACAGCTTTCATTTATATTTTATAATGAGACCTGGTAGATTTTCATGATGTTTGTGCCTTGGTGGTGTGCCAGGGTAACAGAGAGATGTTTGATCCTGTATTTATCGGATGAATTGATCATGGAGAGCTGCAGGTCAGCATGCCGGAGGTGCAGAGCAGTGTAAAATGGGATACCTCTTTGTACCATCCTCTATCTACCCCACACTATAGGCGTGTTTTTTACCAGATATGACAGCTTTTTCACTGTTGTTGACACCAAATGTTTGACTAAATCTGACTTCAGTCCATAGATTGGTCACCAAGAGACAAAGACAGATAAACGGAGAAAAAGACCATAATATCTTATAAAGCTGCTGTTAGCATTTCCATTCATCTTAACCCTGTAAAGCCAGACATATGAAATAGTTTTGAAAAATGGAACAGTTTATTGAACTTTGACAAAATCTAAAAAAAAAAGTCTTTAAAAAATTGTATATGTGTTTTTCTTGAGTACTATATCTGATACATCAGGCTTTTATGGCTCATATAGTGTGATATAGTGAGTATATGGAGCTCATACTTAAGGTGGAAAGAAAGTTGCTGATATTTATATGGCCAACAATTAAGATAAAATTCCGATATAAATCAGTGAGAACAGTATAACAGACTACTTGCATAAAATGCATATAAATATCAGTTGTCACTATATTTCCCAATAATATGTCTTAGTAAGATATTTAAATTCCTAGTTTTATGATTAAAGCTCTGTACTTTAAATTGCGGGGAGAAATCATATAATGCAATGCAATACATTGATGACTGAGAGATGAACAAATAAACATTCATCAAAAGCTTGATGTATCATATTTGATATTCACATTTTAACTTAATTTTTGTATGGATAATCAAGTAAACCTAAATTGCGTCAGTCCAGTAAGTGTTCATTATGACTAATGACTAACAATGTAAAGATTTTTCTTGGGTTTACTTTATAAAAATCAGTAAAGACTTCACGTTTTTAGATTTTAGATTGATACTTGAAGGCCTTTTACTTGCTAAAAAATATGAAATATCGATCAGACAATGGACGGCATTTAGTAGAAACAGGTTTTTCAGCAACGTTTTGATCATGTTAATAATTTAGAGGCCTTAGGAATTTGCATAACACATATGTGACCCTGGACCACAAAACCAGTCACAAGGGTCCATTTTTCGGAAATAAGCTGAATAAATAAGCTTTCCATTGATGTATGGTTTGTTAGAATAGGACAATATTTGGCCGAGATACAACTATTTGAAAATCTGGAATCTGAGGGTGCAAAAAAATCTAAATCTTGAGGAAATCGTCTTTAAAGTTGTCCAAATGAAGATCTTAGCTATGCATATTACTAATCAAAAATTCAGTTTTAATATATTTACAGTAGGAAATTTACAAAATATCTTCATGGAACATGATCTTTACTTAATATCCTAATGATTTTTGGCATAAAAGAAAAATCTATCATTTTGACCTGTACAATGTATTTTTGGCTATTGCTACAAATATACCCCAGCGACTTAAGACTGGTTTTGTGCTCCAGGGTCACATATGATGCAGTAGGCTTTACAGGGTTAATATCAGTGGCTTGTGATTTAAATGTTGCAACAAAAAACACACTTTAGTTTTGATGATTCTTGTGTTTTGGTTATTTTGGGGTTTTGTATGAAAGGTCAATCATTGACCAATTTGAAAATAAGGAGGCAAGCAGGTTAATTATATGACCACATCAGAAAAGTCACGGCTGTATTTATGTATATTCAAAAATCTTTGTGTGTGTTCTTTTTTTCTTTCAGACACAGTAGCCCAGCTGATTCCAGATGAAGGAACTCCCATGTATGCAAGGGTACAGCAGTACCGAGAGCTGCTGGATGGGCTACCTATGGATGCTTACACACATGGATGCATCCTGCACCCTGAACTCACAACCGACTCCATGATCCCAAAGTACGCCACTGCTGAAATACGTAGTAAGTGATGCTACAATTCAGTGCACCATTAATTCCTATTAAAGAACATTTTTCTTTGTGAAATGCACAGAGAGCAAAGCATCTGACTCTTTGCAAAACCTGCTTAGTCTGGGAATCCTTTTATTTCTCAGAAGTGAAGTTTTGAAGCAAATTGCTGTCTCAAATGTTGACAAAATGCTCTAATGCTGGCCTATTTATACAGAGTTCATCGAAAGTGGATCTACAGTACAACGCAAATAAAGCCAAAGAGTTGATCCAGCCAATGAGTTGCAGCTAAATAAATTATGTCACTGAAACCCAGCATAGTTGCAAATAAATCTCTTT
>NW_015544250.1:2826458-2833733 GCF_001515605.1 Sinocyclocheilus anshuiensis | reverse complement strand
TGTTAGAATAGGACAATATTTGGCCGAGATACAACTATTTGAAAATCTGGAATCTGAGGGTGCAAAAAAATCTAAATCTTGAGGAAATCGTCTTTAAAGTTGTCCAAATGAAGATCTTAGCTATGCATATTACTAATCAAAAATTCAGTTTTAATATATTTACAGTAGGAAATTTACAAAATATCTTCATGGAACATGATCTTTACTTAATATCCTAATGATTTTTGGCATAAAAGAAAAATCTATCATTTTGACCTGTACAATGTATTTTTGGCTATTGCTACAAATATACCCCAGCGACTTAAGACTGGTTTTGTGCTCCAGGGTCACATATGATGCAGTAGGCTTTACAGGGTTAATATCAGTGGCTTGTGATTTAAATGTTGCAACAAAAAACACACTTTAGTTTTGATGATTCTTGTGTTTTGGTTATTTTGGGGTTTTGTATGAAAGGTCAATCATTGACCAATTTGAAAATAAGGAGGCAAGCAGGTTAATTATATGACCACATCAGAAAAGTCACGGCTGTATTTATGTATATTCAAAAATCTTTGTGTGTGTTCTTTTTTTCTTTCAGACACAGTAGCCCAGCTGATTCCAGATGAAGGAACTCCCATGTATGCAAGGGTACAGCAGTACCGTGAGCTGCTGGATGGGCTACCTATGGATGCTTACACACATGGATGCATCCTGCACCCTGAACTCACAACCGACTCCATGATCCCAAAGTACGCCACTGCTGAAATACGTAGTAAGTGATGCTACAATTCAGTGCACCATTAATTCCTATTAAAGAACATTTTTCTTTGTGAAATGCACAGAGAGCAAAGCATCTGACTCTTTGCAAAACCTGCTTAGTCTGGGAATCCTTTTATTTCTCAGAAGTGAAGTTTTGAAGCAAATTGCTGTCTCAAATGTTGACAAAATGCTCTAATGCTGGCCTATTTATACAGAGTTCATCGAAAGTGGATCTACAGTACAACGCAAATAAAGCCAAAGAGTTGATCCAGCCAATGAGTTGCAGCTAAATAAATTATGTCACTGAAACCCAGCATAGTTGCAAATAAATCTCTTTTATAGTTCATGACTCGGAGGGAGTGTTTATGATAGGTGTTGTTTATCACAGTTACTGCTTTGCTTTTATGTGTAAAGTCTTATTAAATTCCTTAATTAGTTGTCAGGAACCTTAAAAAATGAGCAGAAAACAGTGCCAGTTCACAATGTGCTGCTCGACAATGTTAAGTATAAACAACTCATCATGAAGGAACTCCTACAAAACCTGGATAACTTCTCGGTTTTGGGGGTTTAGAATGTAAATATGTAACCTGACAAAAGCTCTTTTACTGAACTAGACAATTCGGTCTGATTTCTCTCAGGACATTTGGCCAATGCAGCATCTGAACTGATGAAGTTGGACCATGAAGAACCGCAACTGACAGAACCATACCTCTCCAAGCAGAAAAAGCTCATGGTAAGTCAGCATACATGATGTGTATCACAGGATGGATACTGCTGAAATATGAGATTAAACTGCAGTCATATCTTAATATGAAAATTAAATAATAGATTGTACTTGTCTTGAATACTTTTTTTATTGTAGGCGAAGATCTTGGACCATGACAATGTGAACTACCTGAAAAAAATTCTTGGTGAGTTGGCAATGGTACTAGACCAAGCAGAGGCAGAGCTGGAAAAAAGAAAACTGGAATATCAAGGTAAGTTTTCTGTTCACTTAAAATAAATAACATTAAAATACTAATAAAATAAACTTATTTTTGGTTATTATATTTAAACAAAACAACAAATGAAAACATAATCATAATAAAATAAAATAATCTTATTTAATAAACTTATTTAATTTATTTTTACTAAAAAAATAATATAAGAAAATAATATAAATATTTAATAAATATAATAACCTTATTTTATATTGTTTTAATAAAATAAGATTAAATTAAATTAAAATAAAGTTTTATTTTATTGCATTTTCTTATTCAAATAAAATCAAATACAAAATATTTTTTAAAACATTATCTTTGATTAAATCTTGTGAATACTGCATTATTTTTATAGATTCATTTTGTCATGTAATTCCTGTAAATCATAAGAATTCACATTTGTTAGTCTGTATTTTTTTCACATTATTAATATTAGCTATGATACAATTTTTTTATATACAGTTGTAGTTTTTATT
Organism: Sinocyclocheilus anshuiensis; assembly: GCF_001515605.1. Lineage (NCBI taxonomy): Eukaryota > Metazoa > Chordata > Actinopteri > Cypriniformes > Cyprinidae > Sinocyclocheilus > Sinocyclocheilus anshuiensis. The sequence goes on along the minus strand of NW_015544250.1, from coordinate 2,831,539 downwards.
AATATTTTGAATTTGTGTTTATTTTATATTTTTCTTTTTTTAATTAGAATTTTAGGTAAAGTTTTTGTAATTTTCTTTTGTTTTTGTCATTTTATTCGTTTTTTAATGTCTGTACAGGTTTTTATTTCCATTTTAGTTATTTTAGTACATTATTAACTAAATGAAAATGAGAAATGTTGCTTTTGCAACAGTTTTTTTTTCTTTCCATATTTTATTTTCAGTTAAAGTTTATTTTATTTTAAGTAACAAAAGTTTTTTTTTTTACATGGTTTTAGTTTTAGTTAACTATAATAACCCTGCTTTGAGAACGTCTGTTTTTGATCTTAAAGAATATCTACAAATTGTATCTCCGTTCTACACAGGTCAGAAGTGTGAATTATGGCTTTGTGGACCTACTTTTACACTAGCTGATATTTTTCTTGGAGCCACATTGCACAGGCTCAAGTTCTTGGGACTCTCAAAGAAATACTGGGAGGACGGGAGCCGGCCGAACCTGCAGTCGTTTTTTGAGCGGGTGCAGACGCGCTACGCTTTCCGCAAGGTGTTGGGGGACATCCACACGACCCTGCTCTCTGCAGTTCTACCCAATGCATTCCGAATGGTAAAAAAGAAGCCACCATCCTTCTTTGGCGCATCCTTCTTAATGGGCTCTCTCGGGGGCATGGGCTATTTTGCCTATTGGTTTTTAAAAAAGAAATACATGTAGTGAATGTGCTCTTGTAGTGTTTTGTGTCTGTGTATCTGTGTGACGTTCGAACTTTTCGGTAACACTGTTTTACGAGAGCAGGAAAAACAAGACAATATACAGAGATTAACACTATTACTTACTTGGGTGAATAATTAAATAAATATATAATGAGAACATTCCAAGACTAGGAATTCTTCTTAACAGCACCTTCTCTGGTAATGAATGCCTTCATAATTATTTTTATTTTTTTTTAGATTTACTGGTTTATTTTATTCATATTAGGCTTGCATACAGCATAACTATGTTGTGTTGTTATGTCCAGATTATAAACACTACACATTCTGCCATTTAGGACACCTGTAGGTTAGGTCAGTTATATGGTACAGCACAACGGCCAAGCCAACTTTAAAGCCCCAAATAATGTTTATTCATCTACCAAACATTCATATTTTGTATTATCAGCAATTGAGGGGTTTCCAAACACTTTGCATTTGTAATTTTAAGAAACTCCACATCCACATCCACATCTAGTCATTCACTTTTTAGTGCAGATCACAGCTGAAACACTGTTCATTAGCAGAATGCAACACATCGCAGTTAGCATGACAATTTTCTGGTCTGAAACTATTTGCTTCGGCATTCGGTGAGAAGAATCAGTGACTGCAAACATTTTATAGGCCTACATTTTCAGAATATTACACTTTACCAAGAATGCAAAAACCAAAAACACTGAAGAGAACAGAATGTTCCTCATAAGACTGCCAATCTGAGCATTTTCTTTCCTATTTAACTGTATTTTTTCATTTTGTTTAATCACTAGCAAAGTCCTCAAAAGTCTACTGAGTCACATTATGAGTAAAGTTCTTGAAATGGAGGTGGTATAGAAATGTGAATGTGAAGTTCCAGTTCTGAGCGTAAAAGATAATGCGACACTTAATATGAACGCAAACACACCTTGACATTCAATAGAAGAACTACTTGTAATAAAAATCAAATGATCATTTAAACTAGTATATCCATTTTAAGCATGCCACTGTTTAATTGAATGGGTTCATAACCAAAGAAAATGATAGGTTTTTCTTTCTTTGTGTTTTCCAGTAATGCTCACTTTTACATTAAACTCAGCTTGACTTAGAATAAACTGTGAGAGACCATTAAATGTTTGCCATGCAGTAAACACAAGAATATACCTGAATTATATACATTGTATGAGAGATCTATACCACCTCACACACAAGCCATATACAACTGTGAAGATGCATTAATACTCTGATTTAATTTTATGTACTGCTGTTAGTTATTTTCATTACTATAACTACAACAAATGTACAGTACAATGTCTGCGATTAATATCTCAGCACGTTGATTCTCACATAGAAATGTACTTAATCTGGAATGTTTGTTATAAATTGCGATAAGTGGTGATCCCTACTCTGAAACGGAATGACTGGAAGTTAAATTAATACATGAGAAATTTATTGGTCTGTGGTCATTCACAATAGATTTTTTTATTTTGTAATTTTTATTTTTATATTTTTAAAATATGATTTATTTACAGTGCTTTCTAAGATGTTTGTTCACAAGCCTTAATTTGTTCAGTTGCCATTGATTTCAATAAATGAAAATGCTTACATTAACCTCTTTGTATGGTCTGTGTGTAGCACAAGCTATAGATTATAGTCTAATTTTTAAAAATATTTATAAAAATAAGAAATACATTGCACGCTGAGCATTTCTATGGCTTTTCACACTGCACTTAACCCCAGGTTACCGCCATTCTAAACAACACTCTTGTTGTGTTTTGGTCATTTTAACCCAGAGAGGATATTCTTGTTCTCAAAAAGGCTAGTTAATGTTATCGCATTGGACAAAAACTCGCTGACTTTGCTCACAAAGGGTAAAACAACTCCCAACCAAAAATGTGAAAATTTTTGTAGTTTAAAAAAAAAAGTTTTCTACATTGTTACATTAGCAGGTGTTCCTGGTAAAAAAAAAAAGAAAAGCCCTGGCTACAAAATATCGCTTGTATATCTTTCATTATGTTATTACTAAATATTGGATTCAATCTTTTTATCAACTTGTTTTCTTTCAATTAGCATAGGATTTGTTTTTCTTTTTGGAACTGATTGATCGTAGGCCTCACTGATCTGACCTTATGCACCTCAATATTTTTGGAGCCAAAATTATCCTCAAAAAATGCTTTTGTTTTTACTCAAAAACTGAGAAGAATAAGCTCAGATCAATGAGTCCTATGATCAATCAGTTCTAAAAAGAAATACAAAACCTGTTCTAATTCAAACAAAAGTCGACAAAAAAGATTAAATCCAAGATTACATTCCTATTAAGCATAAAATCAAACATCTGTTCTTGCTTTTCTGGCTGGATGGCTGATTTGATAAAAAAAAAATAAAAGTAAAAACATTTGCAGATTTTAAAGTTTATTGGTTCTATTAACTGCAATCAGAAGAAAAAAATTAAACCATGTACTTTATGATTTGTTTTACCCATAAATACAATTATTTAACTAAGACAACATTCATAAAGAAAAACAAAGCATATAAAACCAAAGTCCTCCTATTGAAATCCAGTGTCTGTCTTTCTACAACTCAGATTTCTCCCTCTAATTTGGTCCCCTCTAGTCTCAGGTCGGCATCATTCCTGCCCAAGGTGAAAAGGCTGACGATAGCAAGCAGAGCGGCCAGCATCGTCCCCGCACATCCTGCAAACATGTGTCTGGTGCCACTGCCAGCCTCCCCCGCACCGGACCCAGACACCTCCCCGTGAAGAGCCAGCAGCCCCAGACAAGCCAGGAGGTGAAGAGGCAAACGAAACCACGCCAGCACGGCGGCTCTGTGCTCCATGGGAACCACTCGGCCTTGGAGAAAACTCACCGCCGGGAAATAAAGCCCGCAGGCTAGTTCGAGCAGAAGGAAGGCGAGCAGAGATTCCCTCGGCCGGGGCTGGCCGGGCACAGTGGAGAATGTCAGCATGAAGAAGGAGAAGAAAGCTAGCAGAACAGCTAGGCAGAGCAGGTGACCAGGTTGGAGTCGATACGGGGCCGACGTGGCCAGCCGGAAAAGTGTGGAACCAGCCATGCTGGCCGCCATCAAACAGGAAAACACAATTCCTAATGGCGGGCCGTGTGGGTCCAGTACAGGAGTCCAAAGAAATACAAAAATATAGAGCACGCTTTCGAAAAGAGCCTGAACGCCACCTAAAAGCATAACATGGCGGTCCGACAGCAAGCAGCGCAGCCCGTCCAGACAGCTTCGCCAAACACGGACCCATGTTGACATTTGCAACTTGGGGGCATTTAGAGGGTTGAGAAGGGGGCCATTTTTGTCTCCACTGGCACCCTCTTGTCTATCCTCCTGACCCCATTCGGACAACACAAACCAGGCGCAGACAGCAAGGCTGGGGATCGCCAAGAGAAACGGAGCAACCGGTCCCAACCCAAGCCATTCGGCGAACAAGTTCGCCACCAGCCCGGCACCAACCGCCAGTCCATGATTCCAATTTGCGACTTTACCGAAGGTAACAGGAATCCATTCTTTGGGAAAGTCATGGACGTCAACGTGACCGTGCACATACCAGGCCTCAAACACAGTGGTTAGCAAAGAGGTGGACAGGCCTCCTAAAACACGTCCTAGTATAAGCATAAAATAGTCTTGTGACAGCTTGGTAATGCAGCAGACAGAATAAGCCAGGCAGAAGAGGAGACACGTCTGTCTCCGTCCCAGAAACTGCGGTAGCCAGCCGGCCACTGGAGCAAATAGCACGCAAGAAGCGAGACCGCATACGTACAGGATGGCAATCTGAGACTCCAGGAAGTTGTAATGTCGGTAGAGTTTATAAAGGTAAGGTCCCTGCAGCCAGTCTGCCCAGAGGGCCAGGAGATACGCCTTCAGAAAGAGCTTCTGGAACCGACGAAATGCCGGATTGGCGACGGCTGTCTGTATGGCCTGGGACGAGGTGAGATGGCGGGCTGTGATCTCTAAAGTCACGCACAGTCCCATCAGGACTATAAATGCAAGGTATGCTGTCACAAACATGATGGACAAAAGGTGACTGAAGAAGTCCCAAATCCTAAATCAGCATCCTCGTACAGCTCTTGGTCCAGTGAAACTCATCTGCAAGATGGGAAAAAACATAAAGTATGAGAAATGGTGTAATGAGTGCATAATAGGAACTACATGTTATTCAAATGTTAAGAAGAATTTTTTCTATCAAAAATGTCTTACCAAAAGTTACATTCTTCATAATGTGGCATTCAAAAAATATTAACTGCTGGATGAGCCCAATAGAGAAATCATCATTACAGACTGACAGGTTGACTTCTGAAATAAGCCACATAATCATTATCAATACATAGAAACAGACCAATAACACACAC
>NW_015544250.1:2822641-2826073 GCF_001515605.1 Sinocyclocheilus anshuiensis | reverse complement strand
ATAACAATAATGCCATTTTTGAAATTCAACTGGACTTGTTAACTAAGCTTTAAACATCTATAACTCTTGGGTTAAGCGCTTTAAATACACATACCTTACTCTTAACATTCTCCTTAAGGGTTTGAAAAGCCTCCGCTGAGTTTTGAGGATAAAATGTATTTTTTATGTCATGATTTCAGATGATTTTGCAGCATAAAAGCCTTCAATATTCGCCTACCTCCCCTACAACATCCGTGTGTGTTTCCGGGTTACTCAAACGTAATGACGCAAAGCATACGAAGGACGCCTGCGCTTAGCTTATGAATATTAATTACGTATCCCGGCGTTCACATAGTACCACTCTCTGATTGGTCACTAAGCAGGCTGACAATATGAATATTAATTAGGGTATGTACCAGGACGCTCCATCAAATTTACCAAGCAACGCTGGATTAATCGTTTATTTTTGTTCTTATAAGTTTAGTTAAAAGCGTCAGATAAAAACCTGGAGCTTTTTACCATGACTTCATCTTTTATTCAGTGCCTTTTATTTATAAGTATTATATTTCGGTTGTCCCAGACTTTTTAATCTTACAAAATAAAACCAGCCATTGTAAAATAATAATAATAATTTTCTTGTAAAATAATAATAATAATAATAATAATAATTAACCACGACATTTTGATACTAATAACGTCTTTTCAAAATGTACTCGGTTACCAAGGAAACAGCCGTATCCGTGAAGCACATGTTTGTGTCTTGAAATGAATGTGAAATATATGATAAAATTAGTGAAGAAAACTAAAATTAAGGTAAGAGTATACAGAACATTTATATCATGCGCGGTTTAAAAAAGTTATTTTGACAAAACATCAAAAAAAGGGTGAAAATATTGTATATTTTGTGTGTTTAGGGCACGTATATGCTAGCAATAAAATTAGCTTAAGCAAGAATTTGAAACATGTTGGAAATGTAATCCACCATGTCCACCGTCAAACACAATAATTTGAGATAAATGAGCAAATGACGTTTCAAAAAAAAAAAAATGTTTATGTCAGAATAGCATGTATTTGTATGTAAGTGTATACACTTTTGGACATTGTTAGTTGACACATTAAACCAGTGGAAGAGTGAAAGCTGTGTTTTTAGATAAACAAAAGAGCCCAGCATTGATTACACAAACATAAATGAAACGTAAGCATGACTACATTAATATTCATAGGTTTTGTCTTCGCCATATTTGAATTTTTAACTGCGCTACCGAGAGCTTCCACACGATGTCACTATAACACCGTTTACTATGTAACGCGCTGGTTTGAATAATTATATCTCTCAGATTACCTAAAGCGCATCAGTGTTGTACAGCATCACGAAATATCCTAAAAAATACGTTAAAGTATAAGAATTATAACTAATTAATGTAATCTGCCTACACGCATGAGTTTTAACTGATTCTGCATAGTAGCCTATGTTTTGCCAGTGTCCTGAAATAAAGTGGATTAACTGAGTCTGTTTGACAACCAAAACGTGACTGACAGTTTCAGGCCAGTTACAATTATTTCTACATCACTCTGAAAAGCTCCTGATATAAAGTCTGCTGAGCAAAGGCATGACAGTCTACATTGTTTGTCTACTTAGTTTATCTTTAGAAATGCATTGGTGTTGCAATGTATCATATATATTATTTTTCATTATTACTTTTGAGATTTAGTCGGCAAGCAATATATATACACCACAAGTCAAAAGTTTGGAATAATTACGTTTTTCGTGCGTGTGCGTTTGAAAAATGTTTCTTGCTCACCAAGGTGCATTTATTTAAGCAAAACCACAGTAAGTGTGAAATATATTTTAATAGAAAACAGCCGTTTTAATTTGCAATAATATTTCACATTTATTACTTTTTTTTTTGTTACTATATTTCATCCAGTCTTGGTGAGCGTAAGTTTTTAATGTAATTTTATACATAAAAAAAAACAGACATCAGAATAGATAATCTTGTATTTATATTGGTTCTACAGAAGAAAAAAAATGTACAAAATATACATTACCATATGATTGAATAACATTAATTTACCAGCCATAATAATAATAGGCTCAGCTGATCAAATCAACCACATGGCAGCCCAAAATGCCTTTTTGACATGCTTTGTGATCTTAGTAAAGGCTGTAATGATACTGTGCTGGTGCCAGAAGTTCAGGGACTCTTTCTCACGACACACACAATGCTTACAAGGCACCAAACGCCCCATCACTGCATATCCCTCTTTCTCTGAACAGGCAGTTAGATCAGTGTAAATGTACAATACTTACAATAAGAAAACAACAGAAAACTACAAGACATAACATGCGTAGGGGAGTGCTGGTTTTGTATCCCTAGATTCAGATGTATTAATAAAGGAGAATGTGTGGAAATATACTTTGACATACTGTATTCAGCTCGACAATGATAATAAAAAAAGCAAACAAGTATGACAGTTTTATCCATTTTCAAAAGTGAAATGACATTTAAAATCAGTTTCTTTTCATTTTCAAAGAACTTAAATGGTAACTAGAGTTGTTGTAGATACAGTAAATCTTGTGTAATTAAATGTTACACACTAACACAGGTGACAAATTTTTCTTAATGTGATGTTAATGTGATGTGACTGTATAAGTGATATCTATGGCTGATGTACATGGTATTTCTGTCCCTTTCTCGAACATATAGGCACATTCACTCATACAATTGGCTTTAAATGGTCCCTAAAATTACCTTTCTACTGTATACATGGTGTACTTGACTAAAGACTGTGTACTTCAATGTGCAGGCAGTACAGAGGAATGACCCGTTTTTGGTCTTTAAAAGTTCTGTGTAAGCTTATTTATGATGATATGACTGGTGCAACTTTCCCTTGGATAAATATAATCAACAATGCTCTCAAGGCAAGCTGAACAGAAGGGCAATGCATGTATGAAAATTATCCGTGAAAGCTTAAATGGAGATATAGTCTTGTTTAGAGCTTGCTGAGAGCCATCTGTTCATTGTGTTGCTCATTAACACACATAATAACAAATGGTTCCTGTGGGAACATGCTCCACATATCTTCTTCTAAATGAGCAGTCTTTCTCTTAACCAGGAAAGGTGTTCTCTGATTGGCCAGTCGTGGCCTTTGGTTAAGTTCCAGCTGCAGTGACCGATAGCTCAGGGATCGATACGGAAGGCCAGCAGCTTGTCGGAGTGAAGGTTGTTGAGGGTGCGCAGGTCTGGCAGGCGCAGGAGCAGTTTGGGAAAAAGAGAGTTGTCATCAGGGCGGCGACGGGTGACTAAGGTGCGCAGCGCTCGGATGAGTCCTTCCTGTAACTGCTCCACAGCTACTGTATCCAAAATGCCAGAGCAATCTGTGGATAAATGAAGAACAATTTATTATCAAAAAAACAACAGAAACAAAATGTAAATAAATGATAAAGATTAT
>NW_015544250.1:2743653-2822395 GCF_001515605.1 Sinocyclocheilus anshuiensis | reverse complement strand
GCATTTTTGGCTATTGCTACAAATATACCCCAGTGACTTAAGACTGGTTTTGTGCTCCAGGGTCACATATTTGTATTTCATATATAGCGATGTTGGCTATTTAGTGTATTGGCCATTTAGACTTTTTGTTGTTTCATATTCAATATTGGATATTTAATTGCACTACACTATAATGTAATAACACTGTTGAATGGAATATTTAGCAAATCCCAAAATAAATATCCACTTTTCATATTGTACATTATAATTTTGTGATGCCTAAATTCACTTTTTTCAGCATTTAAAATTATTCATTTTTTGGTGATTGATAGTGTTTTATAGTTGAGTTTTTAGTGTTTTATGTTTGATTTAAAAAATCATTTTATTTTAATTAAAAAAAATTAAATAAATAAAAATGTGATTTAGTATATTATTAGTAAATGTATTTAATTTAGTATTTTTGGTCTCAGTGTTTTCTTTTTTTCTTCTTCATCATACAATGAAAGTCAGAGTTGTTTTGGGCCCCAATGACTGTCATTGTTTGTATAAAAACTATTGAAATATTCTCCAAAATATCTTCTTCTGTTTCTTGCAGAAGACAGATGTTTGTACTGACATGAAATTTGTGTTTAAACAGAGTTCTATTTGAGTTTTAAATTGATATCAACCATTTATCTGCGATTTATCAGTTAAATGCTAGAACATAAAAGTAATCAGTTTATCAGCATCTATCAGAATTTTAATATTGCACTAATGATCACCCCTATTATAAATCATTATCTTAATGTTAGGGGATTATTAAAATCTCCAACACTTAGCATGAGCAATACTAATAGTGATGCACACCTTAGCAAATAGCACTAATTAATCTGATTCCTGTGCTGCTCTCACCTGCAGAAACCAGCACCACAGCCATAAAGAGAGCCATCTCATCTGACTCCAGGCCCAGAGAGCTCAGCTTGGAACTGAACTCAAACATGGCATTCAGCAAGAAGCCCATGCCCAGACCCCTAAGGGTGACCAGCGGGTACGTCTGCCTATTCAGGAAAGTCACTGTTCTTTCCTTGTGGTTGAACAGTGAGCAAAACCTCACCATAAGCACCTGCAAACAGACAGCAAGATCAGATGGAGGCAAAAAAAAAACTGACTCAGGTGATGTATTTTTTTCGCTCTCAATATACTCTCGCCATTTGTAGGTTGATGTCCCTAAGGGTGTTAACATGTTGACGCTATCTACACAATGCTGTGTTTGTTTTGAGTGATCTGACATGTCAAACTTTGGCTTAACCAGTGAGTTTGAGTTAGGCTGATTGGGAAATCTGTTTGGTTAAGTGCTGCTAGTGGCCTAGAAATGACTCACTTCACTTTTAATAGTACAGAAAGGAAAGTAAACTTCAGGAGAAATTCGAGGGTTATGTAAATAGTACCTGGAAAGTGCCTGCTTTGAGCAACATGACCTGATCATGCTGGCAAAGCTCCTGGAAGCCTGGAATGCCCTTCGCGAACTCGACCACTTCACGTACAGCCGGCGTGAAGCACCGTGAGAAAGACTCCCACACCTGCTGACTGGAGACGCCAGGTGCTGACACTGGGCATGCGTTCAGTGGACAGGCCTATGTGAGAGATGGTATATCATATTTTTATTAGCATGTATGCTTAACCCTCATGTTGTGTTTGGGTTATCGCATTGGATTAAAACTTACTGACTTTGCTCACACAGGGTAAAACAACTTCTCTCCCAAAAAAAAAAAAATGTATAGCAATAATCTTTGTACTTTTCTAGGATATTTTTCCCCACCTTGTTACACTTGTGATGTTCCTAGTCAAAAATGACTGGCCTACAAAAAATCACTTAATAAATTTATCGTTATGTTATATTATTACCAAATATTGAATTCAGTCTTTTTGTCAACTTGTTTTCTGTCAATTAGCACAGGTTTTGTATTTCTTTTTGTACTGACTAACCTTAGTTTTTGAGTGAATATTGCCAAAATTTTCCACAAATAATGCTTTTTTTGAGGTCAGTAAGTCCTGAGACCAATCAGTTCCAAAAAAAAAAAAAAACTGTGCTAACTGTTGACAAAAAGATTGAATCCAAGATTTGGTGATAATATTGCACAATGAGAAATTTATAAGCAATTTTTAAAAGGCCAGTCCATTTTTGTCAGGGAACACCAAATTAGGTAAAGACTTTTAAGCACAGTACAAGAGTAAATTTACTGATCTATTCTCATATTTTGATCTTAAATTATAGATTTAAATGATAGAAACACTCTTATGACAAACTTGTAAAAATAAAGCTTCCAAAAGCAGCTTTTTGCAGCAATGCCATAGAAGAACAATTTTGGGTTCCCTAAAGAATCTATCAGTGATCAGATCTTAAAAGAACCATAATTTTCTTAATGTAAAAACATTGTAATAATCTAACAAACCTTCTTCCACTATAAAGAAACTTTTGTACAATACAAAGTTTCCATGGATGTTAAAGGTTCTTCATGGAAACAAAGATGCCAATAAAAATAAACCTTTATTTTTAAGAGTGTATATATATCTTGAAACATTCCTCACCAGCACTTTGGAGCCAGCAGCCAACTTAAACGGACACGAGGCCTGGCTTTGGGACTCGCCAGCTGCATAGATGTTGTAATCGGCCTGAGTAGGTTGTGAAGGCTGGCTAACGCTAGACTGGGAGTGATTTTGGCTGAATGAAGCAGCGTAGCTGTACCGATTATTGTCCACCAATGAGACCGGGCATTTGCTGTTGCTGGAAGCAACTGGGCAGCGAGGCGGGGCCGTGAAGCTTTCATGAGTAGTCGCGTGATACCCCACGAGAGGGTTCACATGAGGATAGTTGCTGTCCTGAGAAGGGCTGTTTTGAAAGGTGCTCGATCTACTGCTGGTGTTCATGTTGCCCGCACGCTTGCTCAGGTGGTCCTGTGTGTTTGTGAAGATGTCCTGGTAGGCTCGGGATAAGGCCTCTTTGGATTGGTTCTCGCTGGGGCTGGGAGGAGGTTCGTGTGGTGGGGAGGTTTCCATGCCCATGGTGGACGATTCGTTGAGGCTATTCATGTAGCTCTGCATCTCGTCCAAAAGCCGCTGTTTCTCTCGTTTTGGGATGCGGCCGAAACGCACAGCTAGGGGTCAGAGAGAGAAACAATTGGTTGACAACATGAAAATTGCTTTCTTAATAAATGTATTTGTTATTATTATTGTCTGCTTTATCTGTACATGTTATTTTAAAGGCAAAATATTTGTAATGTTTAATGTTTTTCATTCAAAATGCAGTAATGTTTTTTTTTATATAAAATGAAAAGCATATTCAAAACGTAATAATCACTTTAATGTAGCTTGCGCCAACAGTTGTACACGGAAGCAGCTCCAGGCGGATGACGTCATATGTCGGCGTTGCGCATGCACCGGTGAGTCTCGTGAAAACCAACGTTCGTTAACAGGAGCAAAGGAAGCAAAGTTTCCTTACTTTAGCAAAAGAAAACCAGTCCCCTCTTGGCTTATATCCTCTGACATTGCTTCTGCGTTCGTCACTTCTGAGCGGCGCATGCGCAACGCTGACCTCATACGTCATCCTCCCGGAGCTGCTTCCGTGTACAACAGCTAGATTAAAGTGATTATTACATTTTGAATATGGATATTTTTCTTACAAAAACGCATCGATTCGCTACAGAAGGCCTTTGTTCACCCCCTGGAGCCGTGTGAGACACTTTTTTTATTATAGATGGGCGCTTTTTATTTAACTTCTTTTGGACTGATGCACTGCAACACCCGCTGATTGCCATTAAACAGCTTGAAAGATCAAAAACAATTTTTAATATAACTCCGACTGGATTCGTCTGAAAGAAGAAAGTCATGTACACCTAGGATGCCTTGAGGGTTTGTAATTTATGGGCTAATTTTCATTTTTGGGTGAACTATCCTTTTAAGTCTGTCATTGTTCTCACACCATCATGTCATGCTAAAGCTGTACGATTTTTACTTTCCTGAAACACACAGAATTGAAGAAACTGCTTTTGTCCATACAGTGAAGGTCAGTGGGATCCAAAACAATACTGAACACCACGCTTTTTCTTTATATGGTTAAAAACTCTGAGAATTTTTTCAAATTATCTTCTTTTATATCTCACAGAAGAAAGTAAGTCAGGGTGAGTAATTAATGATAGAATTTTCATTTATGGGTGAAATATCTCTTTAAATGCATGGTGAATTTTCATTTCATATTGGCTTTAATATTACATTTTAGACTAAATAAATGCCAGGGATGCATTGAAGACAATTAATCTGAAAAGAAAAGGAGTCATAGTCAATGTTAAAAATACAAAATGTTGTGAAATTACTGCATTTTCTATGCGAATCACTGATGAAAAGATCCTGCCTGATCAGTAATCAAAATGTCCATGTCCCATTTCTTTTATAATAAAGCACATGGCAGCATCAGAAATAACCTAGTGTGACAAAATAAATCAAATATTGTCTGAAAATTCCTTTGGAAGTGAAAACAAAAAACACAAAAATAGCACAGCTAATGTGTAGGAGACAACTCTGGTCGTTGTGGTGTAAAATATTGATGATCATTAAATGCGTTAATGTTGTTTTGGATGCTTTCGCATCTTTTACAAGGCCCTCGCTTTTTTCTCCATCACCACCTTCTCCTCTAAGTAAATCTGTCAGCTGTTGAATCTAAAAATAGCACCAATGCTACCATATGTTACCTCCCCCACTCTTCATCTCTCTCTCCGTCACTACCTCCCCTTCATCCCTATGCTACTCTCACTCCTCTCTGAAGCCGTAAGTAGGGCAGTGGGTCAAGCAGAACGTGATGACAATGTCACGGTAATTGGGAGAGAAACTAATGACTGTGGTAAGGAAAGGAGGGGTGAGGAGAAGAGAAGAGAAGAGAAGAGAAGAGAAGAGAAGAGAAGAGAAGAGAAGAGAAGAGAGAAAAGAGAAGAGAAGAGAAGAGAAGAGAAGAGAAGAGAGCACAATGTCATTTGGCAGATTGAGGTGGCAGTAGACAAAAGGTTTTATGGTACATGGGTTTACAAGATGAGAGCAGAAGGAAGGCAAAGAGCGGAGATGTTCCATATATCATATATGTCTCACGACACCTGCATCTGAGAAAATGAGATAAGCCAACGAAGGGATACATTTTTTTTCGCTTTTCTGTAACTAACATGCAATGGTTGCATGCGTTACCCTTGCATTGCAAAGTCCACAACTGACTTGCCATTTACCAATCAGGGTTGTGTGCCATTCAAAACTGAACTGAAAATGCCTTTTAAATTGCAATTCAATTCCAGAATTTCAGCTTCATTTTTATTGCTTAGCAAACAGGATCCATAATTGGACTAAGAAATTGAATGTAGGGAAGCAGAATTAAAATTCATTCTAAATTGATATAGCTTAATTTTTAACTAGAAAATCAAAATAAACTTTGAATGTTGGTCTGACAGTGCCTTATTTTGTAAAAAAAAAAAAAAAAAAAAAAGTTTTTAAAAGTTTAAGTTATGTTTATAGATAGATTTTTTTTTCAATTGCAATTAAGTGAATTCCCCTTACTGTCATTCCAATTCACATTCCAATTCAATTTCCTCAATTTCCTGAATTTCAGCTCAGTCTTAATTAGTGTAGCAAACAGGATGCAGAATTGCACTTTGCCTTTGAATGTAAGGCAGTAAAATTAACATGAACTGAAATTCAATAAAGTTCATATTACATATTTTTCACTAGAAGAGCAGAGTTAAAACTTTGAATGTTGGTTTAACAAAAGTTTATTTATTAGGTTTGTTTTAACAAAGTTTAACGTAACACTTCATTTCCTAGAATGCATTGCCAGTGTTGAGTTTCTTTCAAATGCAATTCAGTAAATTCCTCTTCCTTTCATTTCAATTAAAATTCCAATTCAACTTCCGGTGGTGTGTGACCAGTTGAAATTCCAATAAATCAATTCTCAATTTCACTTAAACCTGATGAACCAGAATTCAGGTAAAATTCTCAGTATTAATCTGATATCAAGACTACGGTGCTTCATCCTGTGCAAACAATGTGACACACATAGCCCCAGAGCGCTGCACTGATTACTAGTCTATCAAATAGCAAGTTCATAGCGGAAGTGAAACCATGCCTCCCCATCGTGTCAAACCAAACATCTGTTTGTATCACACAACCGAAATTAAACTAAAGACTGCAGTGAAGTGAGATGAAATCAGGGCCTCTACTTTATTGTGGTATTTGATGCAGTTACATGAGGTTTTCCTGTTTGTGCAAGAGAACCCGTCAGAGAAACAGGTTTCTAGGTTGTGGGCCCTAACAATTTCAGGAACCAGGGTTAAAATGACTGTTTACCTCCTCCACTTTGTACCCAATAGACTCATTTCTGTTAGTGCCCTTTTAGAACAACATCCAGTACAATCTGCTATCATAGCCAACCTAACTTTCATGCAAATCCGCTGGCAACGCCGTGTGAAATGATGCTGAGAACCTGACGGAAGTCTTAAATAGGTCACAATGTACAAGTGTCAGTTTATTTTGCTAGATTTCCTCAAAAGTTCACCGGACAAGATTTATTGTTAATTTCAGTGTTATTCGGGGTTAAATCACCTCCAAAGGCAATCGGATGAGGCATTGTTCTTCTGAAGAGTTCAGATGCCTGGCTTTTTCTGCATCCCTTGCTTAATTTTTGCTGCAGCACAACATTAATTGCTGAGGATGTTATAAGGGCACAAGCGTGGTAATCAAGTCGCCCGCGTTCCAATTTCTGAAAATAATTCTTGTATTTGCTGCAGTTTTCCAGATGACAGATAGCTTCAGGGACTGCGTGACTCCATCCCTCATAAATCATTGTCTCTAGAAGGGATCGGGAGGCAGAGCTTAGGGAACGTACGAGGGGGAAGGGTAAACCGATGGAGAGAAGGAGGCGAGAAAAAGAAGGGACCACAAAGGGCAAGCGAGAGACAGAAACGAGCGCACAGCCAAACTAAAAGAAACTTGCTCTCTTAAAAGATACCAGTGGTGCAAGACTAAAAGAGGAAAGTAGGTTGAGGGGGCGGGTGTGGTGCTTTGCCTGAAGAATGCTATGAAAATACAACTTTTCACTATTTGTCATATGTCAGTGCCCTGATAACCTCCAAAAATTCTTACCGTCACGGGACATGCCAACAGACAGGCATTTTTTGAAGCGGCAGTGTTGGCAGCGGTTGCGGTTCATGCGCATTATCAGGCAGTTCTCGTTCTTCACGCACATCTTGTAGTTAATGTTCTGCTGAATGCTGCGGCGGAAAAAGCCCTGCAAATAACGAAAGACAATATGATAAACCACAATGATATGACAGAAAAGACTCATGCATGTTTGTTTTATCAGAGGCTTGTTCTGTCTTACCTTGCAGCCTTCACATGCATGGACACCATAGTGGAAACCTGATGCGATATCTCCACATACTTTACAAAGGAGCACCATGCCTCCAGTCTCTGCGCAGATAAAGATAGAAACAGAGAGAGAATGGGGTCAGGACGTACAAGAACACATGTCCTTAATATTGGGGACTCGTTATTCCTTTGTGAAAGAAGATGCTGACTTTGTGTGTTGCAGGTACTAAAAAGGGAACCCACTTACTGGTAAACGTGCCAGTGAATCCACAAGGCCTTTTACCAGCGATAGGATGGGAGTAGCTGTGCGGGTTTGAACCTGCAGTAGAGTTGTTGTAGATTTCAGGGAACTGAAATACCAGTTTTGGAGAAGGTGGCGTTCCCACACTTCCTTGCTGCTTGAGGGCCCCAATCTCAGTGAAGGTGACCTCCTCTGGGGAAGAGGGCTGGGAGTGAGAAGACGGAGACTGGGTTTGATAGCCACTAGAGGGGCTTCCTGGGCTTGGACTGGCACTGCCATTGCTACCAGCGTAGAGTATCACACTCCCTGTACAAATACAAAAGTATATGAAGCCTTTGACTGGGAAAAACATAAAAATGGTACTTTATTTTGTTAGTTAATTTCATTTCGATTACATATATTGTGTACTGTACAATAATATTAATTAACTTAAACTGTTAATGTTGCATTTTTGTAAGTCTTTAAACCACCTTAAGTTTTAACATGTTAAATCCCTAGTCAAACGTTAGTTAGGGTTCATGTCATGTGTCCCAGTTCAGTTTGTTGAACTGGCTCATTTGCAAATCAAATCTAATTTGCATTGGCATTAAACAATGCTATATTTAATTTACCTATCTAGACTGAAAGCCTTTTTGCATATCTTAATAAAATGTTATTTATTTAAACAGCATGTGAGATTGTTTATTTGTTGATAACTGTCATGCTATCAAGTCATATTTCCAATATATTTCCAGTATTCATTATTTCCTATTTGGCTATTAGAGTAACATCCTTGTCGTTATACCATCAAATTCTAGGTTCACTACAAATGCCCTTGCTATCAGTTTATTAATCGGTTCTCGTATTTTCATGGATGTTTTGAAAAGAGACGTTCATTAATTACAATGTTTTCCTGGATCAACATCCTTGTTGGTCCTGGAACAAAGAGCTAAGTTCACAGGAAATGTCAGTTTTAGGTTTACAACCAGGATCAGGTGTTTCTACACCCTTGTTATTCAGCTATCATTTCCCTCAGATTTTAGGAATGAATTATGGTTAGGGTTAGGTCTATGTTTTCGGGTAGTAATGTTGATTCAGGATCAACAAAAGATGTTGATCATCCAGGAACATGTATAACTTGGCAGCTGTTCTGAATTCAGCCAGTGGGTTTCTGACTCGAGAAAAGCTCCGACCGATTCAGTCCGTTTTTGAGAATCGACTCAAACGATTAATCAAAAAGTTTCCGGTTCAAAAAAACTGAGGACAATACTACGGTGTACCTGTTTGTTTGTTTGCTATCTGTCAGGTTGTAGGGGCATTATATGCGTGATATTTAAGGGTGCTGCAAGCGATTAAGAGGGAGATGATGTAATGATCTAATCGATTGGGAGTGAGTTAGGTTTCCTCAGTCAGAATGACGGCTGCCCAGCAACATATTGCGACGTTCCACATTTGGTGAAATAACCCAAGATGTTTTGTATGGTTTGGTTTAATAGCCACACGTTACTTTAAATGAAAGCATCGGCTTGTTTTAGTTCCATTCCCCCACAGGTTTCTCTTTCTCTCCCTCTAAGCTTCTGCATCCTATCGCATCCTCTCCGGTCATGACTCATGCGCTCAGGATGAGCTGAGACACGGTCTCACGTGTTCGCGAGCTCTCCCGCCTCTCTTTTCCAATAATAGACCTGGCATAGTGCCCCAGCCAAACTACACAACACCTGACCGCCGCCTCACATGGATTCCTGACACCGTTCCTACTCAAACCAAATCCGCAGTCTCGTGTAAACAGCTGCAACAATCGCGAGTATCAAACGCATACAAAAGGGGGCGCACGCCGGAGGTTGCCTTGTCGGCTTTGCGATAATGTTACGGTTCCCACGCAGATGCGTTTCCTGTGAGAGAGGGGCAACGAGGAGTCACGTTTTGGTAGAATGTGCACCGTGGCTTTCAGTTTGGCTTTTTAAACAACCTGAGGACACAGTCGGTCAGATCTGGGCCAAGAGAATGCGATTTAAAGCCACAGTGTCCAAAACGTTTCGGGAATCACTTGCACAATGGTGCTTTAACAATGCAATGCAGTAGTGGCTTTCATCAGGCAAACTAACTTATTAATGATATTTTTACTAAGTAAAATGGTTCTTGCTTGTGGAAACAAGTTGACCTTGCAGTTTTCACACTATTTAAGTATTTGAAGGTGGTTGCTACTGTCAAGCGTCGATGTCTCTATATGTTCTGAATCAAAGACGTTTGACCCTTTTCAGTCCACATCTTAGGGGGGTTTTCCTAACAATTTTGTCACCTTCAAAAATATTCGGTCACAAAAAACAAACAAACACCTGTGTCTCCAACATTCTGCATGATTTGAGGTATCATTGTACACTCCTAGAAAAGCTGTCACTTTGGCAGTACCCTTTCAAAAGGTACTAATATGTACATTTTATGAACTAATATGTACCTTTAAGGTACTAATATACAACATTTAGGGGTAAATAAGGTACAAAGGTGTACCTTTTCAAAGGGTACCATCCCAGTGACAGCTTTTGTACCTTTTTCAGAGAGCGTAGTACGAGTTATATGGCAAATTGTGTACATTTTTGAATAATCTAACCCTAAATGCCCTAGCAAACACCATAACAAATATATTGATCCACACACTCTAAAAAATACTGGGCTGTTTCAACCCAACTTTGAGTCAAATATGGACCAACCCAACTTTTGGGTTAAAAATTTAATTGAAAAATGTACCCCAACAGCTGGGTTAGTCCATATTTGACCCAAAGCTGGGTTGAAACAACCCAGCATTTTTTTTAGAGTGCATTGACACAAACCTACACTCTAAAAAATGCTGGGTTAAAAAGGGACAAACCCAGCTATTGGGTTGTTTTGACCCAACAACCCAATAGCTGGGTTTGTCCCTTTTTAACCAAGCGCTGGGTTATATTTAACCCAGCATTTTTTAGAGTGTAGAGAGCATGGGATAGTTGACCCAAAAATAAAAATTCTGTGAACATTTTGTCAGCCTCATGTCATTGCAAGTACACATGAGTATCTTTCTTGTGTGGAACACAAAAGGAGTTATCTAACACAATGTCCAAGCTGCTTTTATGAAAGTCAGTAATGACCATGGCTGTTTCTGTTTTCCATCCACTTCCATTGTATGTCACTGATTGTTAAATATCCTGGCATGAGGATGAGTAAATGATAACAAATGTTGTTTTTAGGTGAAGTGCCTTTAATACTGTGTAGTGTTTATGAGCAATGACGTAGGCTAAATATTTCCTTAATACTGTCCTTAAGTGTGTGTTTTGGAACTTGCAACCCTTCTGTGGTAAACAAGTTCAAACTGCCAGCAAATATCTGCCTTACTCCTTTGCATGTGTTTTCACATGCTGCACACGGTATTTATTTAGCTCAAGTGTTTTTGTGATCCCTCCACTGGCACGTGCAGCGGGACTTTTTGTTGACATAGGATGTTACAGCCTTGTGATAGCGAGCCCTACCTGAGGTGTAACTCAGCCCTGCCCAGCTTACAAACCCCACCCACATACACAGAAATACTCACACTCACACAGAGGTTAAAGAGAGCAAACCAGTCTAAGGCTTTAATTAGATATTAATCTAAAATAGGTAGGTGCAATATTATTTTGTCTTTGTCCTGCCCTTCGCGAAAATAACCAGTTTGTAATATGAGGGACAATACAGCAAAGATAATACAGTTTCTACAAGCTAAATGAGGCGCCGGCCGTGCACATGTCATTGCAGGCCAGTATAAATTAAGGTCAGTGGAAACACCAGCATTAATTGAAGAATCAGCAGGTCTCTTTGGGAGCTTAGGCAACCCATGCAAACACTAATCTGCTAGTGAGCAAAGGCAGAAACGTGAGGATCTCAGTGTTCAGCTCTCCTTGCAATATTAAGTTGTTATTTGTGTTGAATCTTTCTATAGAGTTTTCTTCTTGCTCATTGGTCATATATGTCACTATTGAAGCTGCTTTTAAACAATATTTATTATGTAAAGTCTAATAATTTTTGAAAATAAAGACATTTTAATTTAATTGAAAATGTTTCTCTTATAGTCAAGTATTGGGTATGCTTAGCATTATTGCAGGCCAGTATAAATTAAGGTCAGTGGAAACACCAGCATTAATTGAAGAATCAGCAGGTCTCTTTGGGAGCTTAGGCAACCCATGCAAACACTAATCTGCTAGTGAGCAAAGGCAGAAACGTGAGGACTTTGCAGGGACAATTATTCCCTCCTCCCTGGTCTCAAACACTGGCATGGTCTCCTTTCCTCCCTCCCTTGAGGAAAATAGCTGAAACACTCTGCCTTGCATGACCGCAGTTTCTTATAGTACATTTGCCTTGATATGCGCCATCTTAACATTTCTGCATTTGTGTGGGTAGGGGATGCAAGAGTTGTGCATGTTGCAATTGTGTATGTAAAATTATTTTTAAAAAACAAATACTTTCACTTTTTAAAACTTGTTTTAGAACAAGCATGACATTTGCTTACTAGGAGATGTGCTCACTTATCTAGGAATATTATAGATAAAATGGGTTAATACAGATAGATCTGCCATTCTAAAGTGGGTCAAAATCACACAAACATGTACCATTTAAGGCCAAGAGTTTTCCGTTCTCAGACCCCCGGGGGGTTTCATTGAATATTTACAAAATATATTTAGTAAGAATATTATATTCTTTTATATTATATAATATTATACTTCGTAAAAAAAAAAAATATCTCGGAAAGCAAACCCCAAAAGTACATTTGGATAGGTCATTTCGTACAATGCAGAATGTTCTCATGCTGTCATGAGGCTGTTTATGCGAACCGCTCCAAAACAAAAAGTTGCATGAGGCGGGAAAACGTGATGAGGCGCTACACTGACTGCATGAAATCGCTGACCCACTGACCAACCTCCCCCTTTCAAGCGCACAATCTGCATCAAAACATAGAATCACTGAAAGAAGCAGTGAGGGCGGGGGCGTGGGAATCACGCGCCGCACGCGGCTGAAAAAGCGCATGCACGTGAGGACTATTGTAGGCGCTAGGGATGCGTTCAGTGGGAAGATACGCGCGCGCTGCGCTTCCACCAGTAAAGCTAAATCGAAGCCTATAATCGAAAAGCGCTATAAAATAGAGCAAGCGGCTATATAGAATGGATGGGTGTGGGATGGGTGGATGGTCCGTTACCCTGCATAAATCGCCTCTGGAACTTCTCATTCACCTCGTATGAACTCACTGGCGTAAACAGAGTATAGTATAGGCTATATTAAATGTGTGATGTGTATTTAAAACCCTTGGAACGTGTTACAGAGTTCCATAAATGTCACAGCATTTGTTTTTCACGAATAATGAAAATAAAGGGGACCATATAATAAATAGTCAATAGTCACAGTTTCACGGTTTTCTAAAGCATCTGAAGTCAGTAGGTTAGTAAACCAAACCATACTTGCCATAGTTTTGCCTAAGTTTTTGCCTTCTTTTGAAGATGCAAGTTGATTCTATTTCATCTGATCTAAACCTTAAAATGACTTATGTAACCTGATGTAGTTGGGTCGATTTGGGTAATATTTTTGACTTTTTAAATGAAAACTGTTTAATTAGATGTTACCATATGAAGCACATTAGGATATCTGTAAAAATTTTTACAGTGCACATTTGAATGGGAACTTGATATATCGGTGACCATCAGCCATATATATATAGAGAGAGAGAGAGAGAGTTCATATCCAACATGCAGCTTTTAGAAAGAAAAAGATGCATTGTGCATCTAGTTTAATTAGAAAACACAAAACACTGCACGTAAATGTACTTAATTATGATCTCAGCATTTGTATAAAATGCACTCTCTCTATCTCTACACACACGGTCGCCGTGATTTTGCCAAGCAAGACATGTTCCTGGATCAACATCTTTTGTTGATCCTGGATCAACATTACTGTCCAAAAATATAGACTAAACCCAATTCCTACCCTTAAACCTAACCCTACCCATAATTTATTCCTAAAATCAGTGTGAAATGATAGCTGATTAACAAGGGTTATCCCTCAATTCTGATTGGTTGATTGGAAAGTTGTTCCAGGATCAACAAGGATGATCCAGGAACATGTTGTACTTGGTGAAATCACGGTTACCCTACACACACACACACACACACGCACACACATATATCCCCAATGATGGGTTAATCCTGTTGGGTCATTTTATTGGGTTATTATATTTGAATGTACAGTATTAAAACTGGGAATATGAAAAATACATATATATTATATATATATATATATATATATATATATATATATATATATATATATATATATATATATAATATATTTGTATTTTTCATATTCCCAGTTTTAATACTGTACATTCAAATATTTTTCAAATATATTTTAATGTATGTAAGATTGTATAGACTTATAATATCAAACTTCATATTGGTTATTGGACATAACATAAAAACAGTTGGTATCAGTCAAAATTGCAACATTGTTGCATCCCTAGAACTCCATGTGAGCTGGATCTAAAGTCACACGTTTGAGATGATGTAGTGTGTTTACTTGTTAAACGTTACAGAAAATCTGCTTCCTTGTTTCCTGTTGTCTACCACTTAAAGGTCATGTGTTCGAATGTTATTATTTCCCTGTCTTTAACGACTTTATGCAGCATGTTATTGTGCCTCGTATTTGTTTTACATGCTTTCAAGGCTTTCTGTCAAACACAGAGTTGAGAGGGTGAACCAGGTACGAGACAATGTTTCCATCACCTGTTCCGGAACGTGACTGCAGCTTTTGTAAATGAATCAGCCGTCAATTAACCTTGAAGTGGACTTGGTTGACTGAGCCAGCATGTAATTGGCCCTTAGCTAACCTTTGTAATGAACCACTACCCAAATCAGCTTAACCGGTTAACCTCCTTGGATGAAGGCTAGTGCACACTTGAGTAAAGTTAAATTATTACAAACTTCATGAAATAAATGAAAAACTAATGCAACTTTAGTGCATTAGTACCCATGTTCCCCAAGAGCTCACCAACTTTCCCAACTTAGTGTTGGTAGGACAGTGAACAATGTCTCGAGTATACTGCTTTTCATTTTCATTTTCATTACAGTTGCATGAAGTTTGTTTTGAATATCTCATGTGATTAATGGCCATACCCTAGTTTACACTAGTAAAGTGTGCTGATATGTCAGAGCCTAGTTTGACAGCACACTTATCTCTAGCTTGGACCATACATACACGTGAGTTTGTTTTCATGGCTAGTAGCAGGAAGTTGTTAGTGTACATGCGTGGTTTCTAGGCAGACTCCATGAAAGCAATTACACAGGGTTTATGACAGCAGTTACTCTAAGTATGATAATGTTTATCACCATCATTTATGTGTTTCACACATTGGACTAGACTGATACTATATTTAGATGTACTTTGTAGTCTTTATGCTGCACTGATGATGAGTCTGCCCAGCGCAATCATCAAAGCATGCCAATGCTTTCATGACACCTGCTTAGATCATAACTGCAAACCAGTGTGTATCATGTAATTCAATGCAACACAGTAAAATGTCTTTGTTATGAGTAAATTTCATATGCTACTTGCAGCTTTTAGAATGAACATGCCTGGAATAAGTTTTAGAACCATAAGCATCTAAATACAGTTTAATTAGAAAACACAAAACTCTGCACATAAATGTACTTAATTATGATCTCAGCTTTGAATGAAATGCACAGTGATTATGAGTATTATTCCATTTATTAAGAAGTGGAACAATATCACCAGTACCACTGCCACCAATACAAATATTAATAATAATAGTAATCATAATAATATGAAACCTGCCCCAAACTACAAAGCTTTTAGAATAAGCATCCTCAGGTTTTACCGCATTATCTGTTAATTAAATTGAGCAGTTAAACACCATCTAATCAGAAAACACACATTTATATAACCTAAAATTGCACTGAATTATGAGTTCAGCATTTACATGAAATGCCAGGTTGATTACAATAAACATGATTAGTTATATTTTGAGGTATTAAGCACAATCACGTGGACTAATACCAACAATGTTATTTTTATGAATAATAATAATAATAGTGCAGTATATCAGCAATAATAATACATTATTAAAAATAATTATTGTAAGTAAATAATTATAAATGTATAACTTACCAGGACTGCTGTCCATCCTTGATATGTTTTTCAAGATCCTCTGTCTTCAGAATTATTATCTTCAAGAAAGTCTGTGTGTCAGTATGTTAAAGTCTGGTGAACACAGGTATAAAAGTCACGAAAAGCCTGTGCATACAGAGAGCAGTCCAAAGAAGGCAGACAGTATCTCGCGCACAGAGCATTTGGCAGCGGAGCCAAACAGTCGGTAAAAAATACAGTTGGTCAAGGTGTGCAGATGCACCTTCCGCGCGCGGCTACCTGTACTCTGCTCTTGATCTAGTATGAAGGACGCATTAGGAATGCTGGGTGATGATGTCTCGCGTCTGCCCGTTCATTGCCATCAGCATCTCTGTGGGACTGTCATACTCCACTTTCACTCTTAGCCACGCACACGCCTTCCACACCCACATCAATCACGTTTTCAGGTGACTGGCAAATGTGACTGGATTTAGGGGAGCCGTCAACCTCTGTTGTTCTCTTTGGCGGGGATTTATCTCACTCTAACGTGCCCCATGATCTCCTAGCTTTCCCTTTCCTCTTGATTCAAGCGTGCATTTTCATTGGCGGATGTGTAAGCGAGAGCTGAGCTAGATGCGCTTATTCGAGCACGATAAGTGCTGGTAAAGCCACGCTGCATGTGCCCTCTGCATGTGTCCTACTGACACACATTTTATGCTAAACACAGCGTGAGACTAGACGACATGAGACATGAGAGGCTTGCACATGGACAGCAGGCGGGGCTCTGCGTGACTGCTGCCGCGCGCTTTAAAAAAAAAAATCTCTTCCAGTGTGAATGATGCATAGAGTCATGGCATAAACAAGTGCATGAAAAAAACACTTGAGCTGTATGTATTATACAGTATTATGATATATATTTAAAAAATGAAAAGATAACACGCAATATTAATATCAAATCATTGTTTTTGGACATGTTCAAGCAATAATTTGAATAAATTACAACATTTAGGGGAGATCCGGGTGATTTGAGCCTGTGGGGAAGTTGAGCCACCCCTTGTTTCTAGACAATCTTAAACAAAATTGGTGATGTGACCACAAATATATGAAGAGTTATCCATTTGTTATGTTCAAGGACTCATGCTTCTTGTGTCTGAACAATTACAGACAAATATCACACGCATTTGTGCTTTAAGAGGTTATAATATGAGGTTATACTTTTAGCATGATGTTAGCTCTAAACTGCTGGATGATAGAAGTTTGTTAAAATGGTAGGAATGGGGTCATTTTAGCCAAAAGTCCTGGGGTAAGTTGAGCCAGTAGGTCACCCTTTCTCATGATTATAAAGTATTATATTACTGAAATTCTACATTATACTTCATTAATTTTAACCCAGCATCTTAAATCAGGTTGAGAAAAACCCTGGATGGATGGTCAGTCCATCACAAGGCTCACGCATAAATTTTAAGAAGTCGTTTTTATTGAATTTCTTTTCCTTTGATATAGCATGAGGTGAAAATGTTCAGTTTTACTTCAGCATAATCAATGGCACAGTTTAATTCCTTGTGGTTCAACTTGCCCTCTCCATAGGCTCAATTTACCCCATACTGGGGGCAAGTTGAGCCAAGAGACCACTTTTTTTTTGGAAAGCCATATTTTGAAAGCAATTCATTTTAGATCCAAAGTGATTATTCCCAAGGATGCACAACATCCTGAAATGTATATACATATTTAAGTTGGACCCATTACTGTCCTGTGCTCACTTTAAACACACCATAAGTAAAAACTGGCTCAACTCACCCCGCTCTCGCCGTATAGCTTTTTAAACAAAAGTGACAACTTGCCCCAATAAGATCTGACAAAATGCTCTTACATGATCTTTGTATAGTGGATTCTTGGGGGCTTTCAGTTAGATAACTGAGATGCTCTTGTGGCAACTTCTCTGTGTGACAACTAGCCCCGGTCGTCTCTCTCTGTATATGTGTATGTATATATATATATACACACACACATAAGTTTGAGTGATTTTTTTTCTTTTTCTTTTTTAAAAGTTTCTTAGTAGTTGGTTTTGTTTTAATGCAAGCATGTGCTTGTGTTGCTGTGATTAGGTTTTCTGGGATAATGATTTGTAAACAATAGCCCATTTAAACTGAAAGAAGGGCAAAACAGCGTCCTCTTGTGGTCAATAAACGCACATCGCTGTTTTTCTGTACTTGAATAAAAAAAATATTATTTTATATTAATAAATATTATTAATAAATATTTTTTATTTAACTTTATTTAGTTTTTTAATATGACATTTGTTTTTCCAGAACAAAGGTCCAAAAAGAAAACGATAGTACGGTATACTAGTAGTTACAAATAAACATCTCTGATGCACAAAATAAAGGAGTTCCAAACAGATCACATCGATAACATCAGCAGGATGTGAGGAAAAAAATAAATAAATAAGTAAATACAAAAAATACTACAATAACAAGATAATAATATTTAGGTAAATAAATTTAAGAGTTACAAAGGTATAATGCAGTATAAAAAGTTATGAATTAACATTTTATTAATGCTAATTGTCTTCAGTTGATCATGAAAAATTTCATAATTTTACAGCTAAATATAGAAAATTATAATGTGATAAGATTTATTATTATTATTGTTGTTGTTTTTTAATAAATTACATCTCTGTGGAATATTGCTAGCTTCTCATAGGGTGGGCCACAATTAAAGGGATAGTTCACCCAAAAATGAAAATTACGCCATAATTTAGTCACCCTCAAGCTATCCTAGGTGTACATGACTTTCTTATTTCAGATGAATACAATCAGAGTTATATTTAAAAAAATGTCCTGGCTCTTTCAAGCTTTATAATGGCAGTGAATGGTGGTCAAGATTTTGAAGCCCATAAAAGTGCATCCATCCATCATAAAAAAGTACTCAACATGGCTCCGGGGGATTAATAAAGGCCTTCTGAAGCAAAGTGATGTGTTTGTGTAAGAAAAATATCCATATTCAAAACTTCATAAACTGTAATCTCTAGCTTCCTCTAACTGTCGTACATGCGTTCACTAGAGAGAGGCGTTCCAGCAGATGACGTAGGATGTAGGGGTAAGCGTAAGCTCCGGTGACAATATGCTAGTCTTGCGAGAACCAAGTTTTGTTTACAGCAAAGGAAAACCAGTCTCCTCTTGGCCAACCTTTTTCTAATTCATGACCGGTGTTTTGTTTTGCTCGCTCCTCCGCGCTTCTGTGTTCGTCACTTCTCACTGGAGCTTACACTACGCTTATGTCCTACGACATCCCCTGGAATGCCACCCTCGTGATTGTGTATACGACAGTTAGAGATTACGGTTTTTAAAGTTTTGAATATGGATATTTTTCTTACACAAATGCATCACTTCGCTTCAGAAGGCCTTTATTAACCCCCCAGAGCCGTGTTGAGTACTTTTTTACATGGATGGATGCACTTTTATGGGCTTCAAAATCTCGACCACCATTCACTGCCATTATAAAGCTTGAAAGAGCCAGGACATTTTTTTATATAACTCCGATTGTATTCATCTGAAAGAAGAAAGTCATATAAACCTTGGATGGCTTGAGGGAGAGTAAATCATTAGGTCATTTTCATTTTTGGGTGAACTATCCCTTTAAAAGTGCTTTGCCACTGTGCTATTGTGGTAGTTTCAAAAAAAAAATACATTAGAAATATTAATATGAAATATATTAATAGCACAGTTTTAATTGACAAAATATAATATAGCCTAGTTTTATTTGGCATAAAATATATAATATTTCGTGAAATATAATCATTAATTCCTTTAAATGGTTGAAAAGCCTAAACCTCGTACGAAATGTGTGTGTTGTCTTGCAACTGGAATATATATTGACCATAAACTTGATATTTAGTTGGCCAGTGCTTTATAAAGTGTAGCAATAACTCTTATACACTGTAAAGTTTTCTAAACTAGAGTTGGTCTGTGCTACTTGTTTTACTTACAGTATAGTTAAAAATGATTTGTTATAAAGAAATAACAGCAAAAAACACAGTATTCTCATTAATAGTGCATAATAATATTGACAACTTAATACTTATGAAAGTGTTCTTGTTTATAGCGCTTTCTTACACACTGACTGAACTTGATAGTGATAGTGAATAGTGATGGCTTTATGTTGTACTTCCAATGTTGACCACTAGATGTGGCTTTAATGCAAGAAGTGGCTCTTAAACTCTGCATCTTAATTTAGCATTAGGCCACACCAATGGATCAAACCTTCTATTCTATTTTTCTTCAGTCCTTAATATATCATATTCCCGTCTCTCCATTAATAAAATATGCCTGTAAATGTGAAAGTAAAAGCAGTGTAACTGGCAACAGGAGAGGCTAAAATATGCTTCTACGTTATAATATCCAAACCATGCAACATATCATAAAACCTCCATTCAAGGCCTTTATTTGGACATCGAGAAGAAGCTCTGTCAAAGTCAGCCATGAACATTCTAGCTTGCATTTCTTTTTTTCTGAATCCATCAATAAAGCTTGATTACAGCTTGTGCGCTTGACACGTTGATTGAGATGATGCATTTCGAACAAGATAGAAATAATCAGAAGAAAATGTGGCGCCTTCTGGAAACCATGTTTCTGTGGTGTTTTGACAGTTGCCAGGGTTAATTGGATGTGTTAAATTTGGAGCTCTGTTCCACAGCTATAAAACCATGACTATGGGCAACTCACGCACAGAGGAACATGTTATGGCAGGGCATGTCGATAATTACAGAGGGAGAGCGGCAGTGTTTGAGAACTGAACAGGGGCTGCTGCCAAAGCGCACACAGTAGAAACACCTTGTGCCTCGGGCTAGGCAGGCAGCCATCAGTGTCTGTAATCTTTCTGTTGCACTCTCCTGCCCACCAACACTTACCTGTTCAAACTTTTTCACTCTTTTATTGAAAGATCACTGTATGTGAAGTCATGCCAGATTCTCTGAGGCTGATGAGCAATTTAACAAGCTTATACCAAGCTCCCTGTTAGGCAAAGGGCACTAGTATGGTGAAGAACATATATAGTGGAAAGTTTAGATGTGACTTTTAAAATGCTTTAAAGAGTGCAACAATTTTGCCATGCAAGCAAAAAAAAAAAAAAACGTTTATTGGAGTACATTTTACAAGAAAATATTATTTAGTCTTTCTACTTCAAAATTTAGCATTACATCAGTTGCTCACCAATGGATTCTCTGCAGTGAATGGGTGCCGTCAGAATGAGGCACACCATAAAAATAGAGATACACCATATGCCAGTACTATATTGGTGGAGTTTTATTTTAAGTTTTTTAAATGTTTAGTAGGGCATATTTTTTTTGTAATTTATCAGTTGTCTTTACATGTATCTGCATCACTCAGAAGTTTATTATTACTCAGTCCTATAAAAATGAAAAAAAAAAAATAAATAAATTTGTGTTGAAAGTGTTTCAAGTGCTTTTCAAATATTTGCTGACACATTTTGTCCACATTCTGACTGTTACAACTATTTGGAAATTAACCTAATGCAACCCACTTTGCATCTACATGTAAACACAATTTCAGAAAATAATCACAATAATCCACAAGTAATCTACACAACTCCAATCCATCAGTTATTCTCTTGTCAAAAAAGTTGCATGTTTGTAAGAAACAAATCCATCATTAAGATGTGTTTAACTTCAAACTGTTGCTTCCAGCTAAAATATGAGTCCTCACTCAATATTGCTTTCTCCGCTGAAAAAAGTAATCTTTTCTGAATCAGGAGAGAAATATGCACAGATCAAGCACTGTTTACAAGCAAAAACGGTCCAAAAAGTTCTAAACAAATATGTCAGTGGATTTGATGTGAGAGGACAACATGAATGTTTCACTGGAGGAAGCATAATAATGGATTATGGCCTCTTGGACAATTTAAAGTTAAAACGTCTTGATGCATTTGATTTTTAAAAACATGCAGCTTTTCACTTCACAAGACATTAATTGATGGGCTAGAGTCGTGTGGATTACTTGTGGATTATTGTGATGTTTTTATCAGCTGTTTGGACTCTCATTCTGACGGCACCCATTCACTTCAGAGTATCCACTGGTGAGCAAGTGATGTAAAGCTAAATTTCGCCAAATCTGAAGAAATCTGTAGATGTCATCTTGGATGGCCTGAGGGACAGTAGATTTTTAGCTAAGGTTAATTCTTGGGCATATATTGCTTTAATTCAATTAGTTACTAGGCATTTCTTTGTAGGCTAATTATTTGCAAAATGTACTATCAATTTCTGAGTGAACATTGTTTCAAAGTCATTTTTTTCACTGTACAATGGCAGTTTTATTTGCGAAGGAGAAGGCATTGAGACGGGGACCTTTCCTCTCGAGCACAAAGATTTGCCGCAATTACAGAATTGCTTCCATATGTGGATCAGGCAGCTTCTCCCGTTGCCCCCTCCAGCCC
This sequence comes from Sinocyclocheilus anshuiensis, assembly GCF_001515605.1. Classification (NCBI taxonomy): domain Eukaryota; kingdom Metazoa; phylum Chordata; class Actinopteri; order Cypriniformes; family Cyprinidae; genus Sinocyclocheilus; species Sinocyclocheilus anshuiensis. Next base: position 2,800,236 of record NW_015544250.1, on the reverse strand, counting down.
CTCTCTCCTTCTTCTCTTTCTCCACGTTCTCTCTTTCTGTCTTTTAGTGACTTCCTTCCCCGACTTCTATCTGTTTTTAGCCGTACTATATATCTCCGCCATTGCTTTCTTTCCCATAGCGCCTTTTTGAAAAGGCCATCTTTTAAACAAAGTCCATCTTAATCGGAACATACTGGTACTTTTGGCAGTGGGCTTCACTTGTACTGATTCAATTAGTGAGAGAGCCATGGACAGATATGCGCCTGGATCCAAAAACAGGGAGCGAGAGTGAGAGAGAGTTGGAGGGGGGGCATGAATGGAAAGAAGCGAATAAAAAGAAGAAAGAAAAAATGTGGCTTCACCAAAAGAATTCGGACTGGAGGGAGGCAGCCTGGTGAGTGCAATAGGGAAAGGTGGAAAATGAGAAGCGAAGGAGAGGGAGAGCGCGAAATGTTTTTTGACAGAGGTCGGTTCAGAGAGGGTTCATGGTGACATCATGGCTGATTGTGAGAAAAGTATAGACAGGAGGGCCATTCACCTTTCATTGGACACATATGTTGGAGGGTAGGCCGCGCGCTCATTTGCATGCGTTTATTGGCACTCTGTTAGGGTTTTCCGACAGCTCTGTTTGGACATCCGAAGCGCGCTCGCTCCCTTGACTCGCGCACACAAAAATAAGTACAAGCATGCGCACATATGCAACCACAGATTAAATATGGCATGTGGCTTATACATTTACATGAACTTTAATGCAAAATATACACCCCAGCCTGTCCCATTTTTCCCCCTTATAGCTTTTCCCAAAAGCTCTCTGTGTTGTTTTTTCCCCGTGTAGGCCTATGTTATTTCTTCATGTCAGTTGGAGTCTAAATGTGTACATTTTGCCAGGCGGAATGAATGAGGCCCTTTACTGGTCGAGCAGTGCGTTTGACTTTGAAACTGAAAACGGATGCCTTCCTTGTGCGTGTGTCTGTGTATTTACGTGTGCGTGCTTTGAGTAAATGTGCGTTGCGCTTGTTTGCGCACATACACATGCCCGCCTCGCGCTCTCTCCGCAAGTCTCACTCTCATTGCAATACAAAACTTCACATGACATCAATCTGCATGCAAGGAAATAGTGATCTCATTACAGGCGTCTTGTTCCTGATTAAAACCTGCCGTGGCCACCAGCCTCACTCTTTATGTGTCTCTCTCTCTCCTCCTCTCCCTTTTTCGTTTTCTTCCCCGTCTCGTTTCCATCCAGGCCCACTAGTCCTTGGCAAAAAATAAATACACGTCTTAGTGGAAATGTTATTCGTTTATTTATTTGCACTCCTGACAATTAACACAGAGGAAAAGAAGGTCATGGATGAAAAAGAATGAAGGAGGAAGGATAAAATAACGATGATTTCAGAGGCCTTTAAGATGACTTATGATGTCATAGTAAAGAGTGACAAATGCAACCATTAGGGGTGACAGAGGGGGAGAGGTGGAGCAAATGACAGAGAGCCTGTGTTCAAATACACAGTGAAAAATGCTTTTTCGAGTATTGGATAACATTCACGAAAACACTATTTCAGTGTTTTTACTTCAAAATCTCATGTTTAATTCAGTGTTACTTGCTGTTTCTTTTGTAATTAAGTGTGAAATGAACTTGCAATTTCTGAGTGAAAATTGGTCCTACACCAAATTGTTTTTACAGTGAGTGTGTGCTATTTTTTACTAATTTTATTGATGAATGCATCTGCTTTGTTGGCATTCAACTATGTATTTTTTGACCTATGATGTATTAACAACACCCAATTTAGTAATTTACTGAAGGTGTTTCAAAAACCTACAATTTATCCATAAGGAACCACTTTGAAAAACCACTTGAAAAAAGCCAGGTTTTTTAAAACTTTGAATATTATGGCTCCTCAGTACTGGGACTTCAGAATCTCAGCAGACATGGTGTGTCATCCAATATATTTCCCCCACAGGGCTGCCCAAACTCGGTCCTGGAGGGCCGGTGTCCTGCAGAGTTTAGCTCCAACTTGCCTCAACACAACTGCCTTTAAGTTTCTAGTATGCCTAGTAAGAGCTTGATTAGCTGGTTCAGGTGTGTTTAATTGGGGTTGGAGCTAAACTCTTCAGGACACCGGCCCTCCAGGACCGAGTTTGGGCAGCCCTGTGTTATGACAACTACTACTCATTCAATGAACTGCATATCCATGCATATTTAAAGAAAGAGTCATTAAGATATTAATATCTGAATGCCAATTCCATATTCAAACTGTAATTTACTGTTAAAAAAAAAAAGTTTACAGACATTTCTTTTAACCCTAAAACACAACACAATGCAATAATTCAAAATATGGGTAAACACCTGTGAAAAATCAAGACATAGACAAAAGGTTCCAGAATTGCAGTGATGCCAAGAGCCATTTTGGGTTCCTCAAAGAACCTTTCAGTGAGCAATTCTTAAAAGAACCATTTTTTAAAATGGCTAGAAAGAACCCTTTTCCACTATAAAGAAGTGCACCTTTTGTGCAGTGGAAAGTTTCCATGGATGTTAAAGGTTCTTCATGAAGCCATCAATGCCAGTACTAAGTAGGCATATTCGGATGCAAGAATTCTGTATAAAAGCAGAATAGCAGGAAATAGGGAGAGTAAAGCAGGTGAAAGTGAAATGCAATGTGGAAGACTGAAAGACAAAGACAGAAAGACAGACAGAGAGGTACACAGGTAGTGTGGGAGAATGAGGGGAGCGAGAGAGGAAGAGAAGAGAGATAGCAGTCTGATCTATCTTCATTATCCTCCACTCTGCAGTCTCCCAACACAGAGATCATAAATCTCAACCTCCAACACACTTCACTGACAATGAAACGCAAACACTGCTAACCTCTGACCTCTCTCCTGCTACTGACACACACTCACTCACTCAGACACACACAGAGAATGACAGCACATACTGTAATATTGTTTGAAAAGTGATAAACTAGATGCTCCAACAAAAATGTAAGAGAAATTAAACCCATATACTAAATATTTTGAAATGATTTGATAGGGAGACTCCTAAAGCATCGAATCTCTTGTCACTATTTTTTTCCTTAGTTTTAAATATCCTCATATTCTTAGTGATCACATTCTAAATTAGTAGTGCTTTTGACAGACAGTTAATATGTGTACAAAGAGTGATATAAAGCTGTGTAGCGTAGGGTTGTGTGGCAAAGCAAACCATTTCCTGTTGACTTGTGTATTTTGACTCAGTGCCAGCCCTGCTAAAGTATCCTACTACACTTTAGCTGAGCTCTGTTTAGTAAACGGTTTATCTTAGCAAATAAAAATCTGAACGCTGAAAATGCTCTCAAATGTTATTTGACAGGAAGTTCATATTTAGTCCAGTACAAACTGAATAGAACTTTTGTACACAGTGATGTTGTCTCGTGTCCAACTAATCTTTCAAAACATTAGAATATGACCATATGTAAATATATTTTTGTGTAACTAATAATTGAGTTTAGAATAAAAACAAGTGTTCCATTTGATTTATTTGCACGAATTACCATCAGACCCAAGGCTGAACCTGACATGCCACCTCCCTGAGCTTGAGATGGCACCGTCAAAAAGGAGCCAGTTAAGGTGTGTCTTCACAGTGAGGTTTCTGGGGGTTTCTTTTGACCAAAGCCAGTACAGAATTTCAGCTTTAGGAGGAACCCAGGCAAACGCCCAGAACCACAAACAACCCAGCGCAGAACTGTTCCATACAAACACAAACTGCACACTGTACTGATATAAAACACATAGAGAGTGGCATATAGCCGGACACACCCTCGGCACCATGTTTGGAACTTCCCATATTTACAGTCTCCCATCATCAAAAAGATGCCATTTTCTTGTGGACTTTTGTGGCAAGTAAATCATTACTGTTGGTGTAAACCCTGAAATGATTCATTGGTGGATGTTATTGGTTTATTTAATGCTTTTCAACTTGTTAATCCAACATCATTTTACATGTTTTCCTGTTTAATATTTACTACTGTTCATGCAAGTTTGTAATTCACATCGCATGAATAGCTTGATTTAGGGTTTTCACACTTTCACGCTGTGTTTGAAGCACATTATTGCATTTTGATGACAGATTGCAAAGACAATTTTTTCCCCCAACCGGAATAACATGCACCAATGAACCCTTCACAATAAGCCCAGGAACATGTATCAGTTAAGTAAGATTTCATGTCGTCTAAAATGAGAAGAAACTGTATCCAGCATTTTAACTAGAGAGTTCCTCCTCGTTGGCATTCCTATATCATGTGCTACTCAGTGCTTGTCACTTTGTGAATACACAGAGTTCAAGGAGTGAGAAAAAGAAGGAGAACGAAAGAAAGAGAGGCATAGAATTAGAAACAGAAATTTAAGCTTGCCTCTGTTTCTTCCCTCTAGGCATTTTGTGGCTTGTGAAATATGTGCTGTATATTTGAAGGGTGGAGTCACGTGACCCAGAGAGGGTTCTTGAATCAGAGCGCATAATTATTTCTAAGAGAGACGAAAAGAAGAGAAAGAGGGAGGGAAAGAGAGCGAGAGAGGCAGAGAAAAGGAAGAAGAGAGAAAGAAACGACCGTGTAGTGTGAAAGGAACGGAGGGTGCGCGCTTCTCTTGTCGTCTCCTCGCGGACTTTAGTCCCAGTGGGTGAGTTTAACTTTCACAGAACCGATCAAACGATGTTTTCATCAGTTTCCTCTCTCATGTCTGTCAGATATGATGCATATGGCAACGGAGAAGTCGCGGTGATTTAAAACTGAACTTGAGTAGATGCAATCGAGCAGCGAGAGAGTGATGAAAGAATTGCATTGATCGTAACTTTTTGTTCGTTCATTTCGCTCGCGCGACTCGGTTCTCTTGAATTCGTTCGAATTGGATCGCGTGCGCTGTGCTTGGCGTGCCAGAGAGTTTTCTGGATCCGCGATCTGTTTAAAGAAATGACTGGTTACGTTGACGCATACCTTGACCTGGTGAGTTGTACCTTGACATATGTAAAACATTTCTTTGACAGGTGTTGTTTTCCTTCTGGCCTTAAGTGTTAATGCCCTGTGGCCTGCAAGTTTTAAGTATGTGTGTGTAAATCTGAGATTAGTTTGTGCAAGACAAAGTGTTGTGTGCAGCTTGTGGTTTAGGGAAAGGTGTATTCGCAAGCATCTGATGCAGTGTAGAATTGTTCTATCAATAAACGTAAAATGTGGTAGCAGCTGCATTACCGGTTTTTATTAAAAGTTAAACAAATAATGTTATAAACCGGGATACATTGAGATGCGTCAAGTTAAGTTCTTTAAAGGGATAGAGGAGGAAGGTTTATGAATGTGTTTTCCATGCAATGACAATGAATGGTTACTATAGATGTTAAACCTCAAAACGGATGCAAAGTCTTTGTATAATTATAGAAGTAATCCATACAACTCATACGCGATAGTAAGTCTTTTGGAGCCATATGTTAGCGATAATGCAAGGGACCAATTAAAATGTACATTTTTATCCTCTCATAATTTTGAAATCTTCTCTGCATAATAGAAGTAGTCATGTGTAAACAAGTTTGATCTTTTCAATTAATTGTTCCGGTTCTTGAGTTGACTCAATAGTCCAGACACAGGAACGTTGTCAGTTAATTTGGGTTTGTTTGGCACACAAACCCATCTTATGGCTCCGAAGGCTTGGAATACAGCATTTGAGGTAGCCTATATGGACTGTGAGTTTGCTATCCCTTTAAGATAACATCTACATATTGGCTTTGTATAATGCAGTTTCTTTGAACAAGTATTCCATTTGTTCTATTGTGAGAAGTAACAAAATACATAAAAATGCATATAACAATGGCTTTTTGTGTTAGGCTTTTTCTCTTGTTTTACCTGATAACTGGACTTCAGTACTATGAAGCCCATTGCATTGACTGTAGCACCTGTTCTTTGTGACTCAGTGCTTTGGATCAGTCTGTGATCTGAAAGAAACTTGCTTTCTTTTGCTTTTCAACAGGTTGTGTGTGAGATTTTCATGAGCTGAAAAGTTTTTTGAAAGTTTATGCCAGCAGCAGTGTTTAATAGTGTCAGAGCCAGTCGTGATTTATGATGTCTTCTTTTAACATGTGACAGAATGTTCACATCCAAACACACATCTGGGCCAGAGGAGCAGTCTGAGCGCGTTACAACATTAAAAACAATCAGCACTTGCACAAACAAATGTATGCATGGCACATTTTTATTTGTATTTTTTTAAATGAGAAAGGAATGGGCCAGCCCATTTCTGTTTTCAGCTGTTTATGTCTCACAGATCAGCAACATGAGTTTACATGAACTCAGACAAAAGAAGCAGAGACAAGGAAAAACAAACTATTGTCAAACCAGATATTCACGTTTCACCAAAACCAAAACTCCCACTCTGACTCCAGCGGGACTGTGGAGTCTGATCTCAGCGGTACAGTAACTGTAATGGAATACAGGAGTGTCTTAATGTGTTTGTGTGTTTGGGCAAACTGCTGTCATTATATTCTTGACTGTATTTTCCCTTTTGAGTGACAGTGAAATGTGTCTTTTCTTCACTGTATATCATCCCTACTCTACCCCCAACCTTAACCACAAGTATTAGATGTACAGTGTTACTTCCTGAATCTTTTATAGTTTATTCTTAGTAATGTTTTTATGATAGGTACACTGTAAAAAAATAAATAAAACAAAGATTATTAGTATAGGTTTTACAAGAACTACTTTAAAATTTCACTTTTATTTCAGTGTGTTATGTATGGAAGCCTGTTTCCGCCACATAATAAAAAAATAAAAAAGGTAATTGTGGCTTTTTATCTTACAATTTGAATTTTTTTTCTTGCAGTTCTGAGATTATTTCTTACAACTCAAACTGTTTTCTTGCAATTCAGAGAAAAAAGTCAGAATTGTGAAATGTAAACTCAGAACTTAAATGAAAAAAAAACAACAACTCAGAATTGCGAAATATAAACTTAAAATTGCGAGATGAAAACTCAAAATTCTGACTTTCTTTCTCGCAATTCTGAGTTTATATATCACAATTCTGTTTTTACGTGTCCGCCATGAAATAAATAATAAAAAAAGTAATTGCGATTTTTATTTATTTTTTTATCTGACAATTCTGACTTTTTTTCTCACAATTGCTAGTTTATATCTCACAGTCCGGCCTTTTTTTCTTAGAATTGCGAGTTTATAGCTTGCAATTTTTACTTTTTTTTGTTCTCAGAATCACACGTTTATATCTCTCAATTCTGAATTTATATTTTACAATTCTGATAAAAAGAGAGAAAAAGTCGCAATTACCTTTTTAAAAAAAAAAATTCACCCTGTGGAGGAAACATGCTTATTGTTACTCGCTTTTGTAATTATTTGTGACGTTTAATAGCAATTTCTGAGTGAAAATTGTCCCTACTCCATTTTTTCAGTGTAAAACTCCCCTTTGATTTGCATGTGTATTAAGTAGGTTGGAATCGTTGCTTGGACTATGTGTGTTACTATATATACGAGATTTTCATGAAGACATGCATGGTTAGACCACCCCACAGTCTGTCTATCTGTCTAGATCCCAATTTTACTTCAGTCTTCAGCTCATCTGGCTGCTTTCTGGCTTGGAATCATAAATCCAGGAGTTTATCCATGACTCTCTCAGGAATTTTGGGGGGTAATAGCATGTAAGTGGCAGGGAGGGACTGAACAGGTGGTTTATGGGGGATCAGAGAAGGTGGGGGGACTTTGTTCTGTACTCTGTAATTATGAAGTAAACCATCAGATCACTGCTTCCCCTGTATATTTTTGCAGTATAATATTTTTATAATTTTTTTAATATAATATTTTTTGGGGTAATTAATACAATACTTTGAGAGGAGTTGCCTTGTCAATCAATAAAGGGTTACCTTATTGATTGTTTTCACTGCTTCCCCTGTATATTTTTGCAGGTGTGCAGGGATGTATCCCTTTGACTGCGTGTGTATATAAGACTTTATATGTCAGGCTGTGTGTCTGTGAAAGGGAGAGAGTGTCCGACATCTGCTTATAAAAGTTCCTGTGTGTGTCAGGGCTTTTATTAATGTGTCTATGTTAGTGTGTGTGTTTATACTCATGAGTGCGAATGCTCCCCGTGCCAGTGCTACTGTAATGAGCGCCATCTATTACCTTCTATTGCTCTGATTAAATAAACTGTGTTCATCTGAAATGGCTAGTTTAGCTCAGCGGCCATGCCATTTGTTTTTATAAATCTGATTTCTTGTCTGATTACGCTATGTAATAAACTACAACTACAATCTAGCAACGATCATGTTAATGCTCTGATCCTTAACCAATTATTTAACCTCATTTCCCACAGAGGAATACTGCAAGGCACAGAGGAGTACTGCAATAAATAAGCTCACTGGTCGTGTTCGTTTTCTCTCCGTTCAGATGTTTTATGGGTCTATAAATGTGTTTCTTTTTTTTGTTGTTTATCCGTTCTTGCAATGTGCCTGCGCTCACCTTATCCACATCACATTGCGGAACAGAACTGTCAGAACTGTCTTTCGTCCACTCCAATTATCCCATCACTCTTTCCATTGCTCTCTCTTGTTCTTGCATGTGTCGTAAACCTCGTCCAAACCTCGGAAGTTTGGTTATTTATTTATTTATTAAAAAGGAGAATTTAGAACAAGTGCGACTTACACATGTGTAAATAATATAGTAAAAAGTGAGTGTTAATGATTTAAAAAGCTTTTTGAAAAGATTTAACATTTATTATTAAAATAATATTTTTATAATTTTTTTAATATAATATTTTTTGGGGTAATTAATACAATACTTTGAGAGGAGTTGCCTTGTCAATCAATAAAGGGTTACCTTATTGATTGTTTTAGTTTAGAAGTGGAAAATGTTAATGACCGTGTTAAATGATATCCAGTGTAAGAGGCAAGAGCACACATTTATGGTTTATTGTGAATGACGGGGTACTTGAGCCTTACATCTGGGGCTGTGAGAGTACATAATACACTCCTTTAAATTATTACTTGAGGGGCAAGTTATACCCAAGTGGTGTGATAGATATTATGGCATTGTCAGTGTTGTACAGTGATTGGGTGTGAAGAATGTTTGTTGGGTGCCAGGAAAGGGTTCAGTGTCAGACGGGTTTTAATTGATGGGATATGTGACTCCGAAGCAGAAGATCATCTATCACTCTTAATGTTGTGCTACCATTTGCCCTGTCAGAAGGCAGAGGAATTCGAACGTGTCATTTTTATCTCCCACGATAAAAAGGTTTATGAAGGGCTTTCTCGGAAACGACTGCCTGATGACAATGATACGCTTTGTTTAATTTTGAGGACCAATTCGGCGAGGCTATATTTTACTATTGTTTATTAATGCCGCTTGACAGCACTGTAACCACTGTCCCCTGCTGTGATGCTGGAATAGGGGACGTAGGGTAAAAAAAAACAAACAAACAAACAAGAAATTAATCATTAAAAAGTTTTCTTTCTGAATTAATGTGTGATTGTATGTGCGTGTTAATGACGTCTGGCCTTTGAACCTTCAGCACTCAGTGCTGACCCTCCTTATGACCATGTGACCTCCACAGCGCCTGGAGGTTCCTCAGCTGCAGACTTTCCACACAATGCGTCTCGTCTCCAAACATCTTTCTTCAATTGATTCCACTCATTTCATTCAAGGTTACAACACACAGAGCGAGAGAGCCTTATTGTAATGTCTCCTGTGCATAACAAGTAGATGTCAAGTTTTATCCATCGACGTTTGCTGTAAACATCCCTCGGACACGTATGCTTATGTTTTATGCAGGATGTGACAATTATTTTTCGGCAGAAAATATGCAAACTACAAGCAGATCAGATGTGGTTTGTGTTTTCTGGTTTATTTTTTTGGCATATTTAAACTGTAGTGTCCCTCGGAAATGTGAAGAGTTTTTGTGAAGCATTTAACGCTTTTACTGTGCATTTTAGGAATCTGGGAATCAATAAACAGACAGTTTTAAAAATAAAGGTTCTTTATTGGCATCTGATTTCATGAAGAAACTTTGACATCCATGTAACCTTTCCAATAAAGGTACTTTAGATTATTAAAATGTTCAAATGGTTCTTTTATGAACTGTTCACTGAAAGGTTCCCTGAGGAACCCAAAATAGTTTGTTGATGGCATCACTGCGGAAAAAAACAAACCCATTTGTTTTGTCTGTTTTATTTTATTTTTATTTTTTGCATATTTGCATATTAACTGTTGAGTGCCTCAGAAATGTGAGGTGTTATTGTGAAGCATTTAGTGCATTCTCAGGGAATCGAGCCCATGACCTTTATGTTGCTGGTCCAATGAGTCTGTTTAGAAGAAAGTGTCTTTCTCTTCTTTACCTTCTCGTTTTTACTTGCTTTTTTAGAAATGGAACAGTTCATATTTGCTCTTTAAGTGAGCTTGAAACCTCTCGTAGAAGTTTCCAGAGCCCTCGTCCATAAGACATTTGATCTAAATCCATATGCCCTGCTCTTGTGGTCTCCGCTATATGGTACCTCTGCCTTTCTGGGGCCGTTTAAGAGTATACGGTCGGATGTGTCAATCCGTCTTAGCGCTGATCGACAGCAGGAAGGCTAATGTGGAAAGTTAAAGTAGCTTTTAAAGTAGAGCGCCGTGAGCTTAGAACGAAGGAGTGGAAATATTCAGAGTGTAGACAGGAAATGAACCCAAACCGCTGTACCATCCCAAATCCGTCACAGCTTTGGAGAAAGAATGGATTGTGGTTTTAGCCAGGCAGAGGGAGGAAAAAATACCTCGCCATCAGCTCCGGCGGTTAATGCCTCCTGTGACGCCTTGGGTTTTTTAAAAATACTTTTTCATTGCGTACCAGTTAGGAGTGATTTTTGTGATGGCTCAAAACTTGCATTGCAGGTCAAATGTTTGGAATAATATGTTGATTTGGTGCTCAAGAAACATTTCTTATTAATACCAATGTTGAAAGCAGTTGTGCTGCGTATTATTTTTGTGGAGCACCAAATCAGCATATTAGAATGATTTCTGAAGGATCACGTGACACTGAAGACTAGAGTAATGATGCTGAAAATTCAGCTTTGCATCACAGGAATAAATGACATTTTAAAATATATTCAAATAGAAAACAGTTATTTTAAATTGTAATAATATTTCACAGTATTACAGTTTCACCTGTGTTTTTGATCACTTAGAGTAAATGTAGCCTTGGTGAGCATAAGAGTCTTCTTTCTAAACATTAAAAAAATCATAATTATTCCGAACTTTTGACCCATTAGTGTAGGTCTCAAATTGTTGTTTTCCAAGCAAGAACGCAATACCTTCGGCGACAGGGACACTTGATCCGCGAAAGGCAATTCTCTCCTGAGTTGAACTGGATACTTTTTCTTCCTCTAAACACAACCTGCTTACCTTTTTCACAGTGGCGAACTGCAGTACTTCAGAGGACGTCACCAGCCCAGCTCGGCCCAGCCCCGAGGAGCCATGAATCACATAGAGCTGATTCTGTCAGAGATACACAGCGCATCACCCAACCATGCCAGGAGCATTTTCTCTCTCTCTTCGTCTCGCTCAATCTTTCTTTCTTTTTCTGTGGCTAATAGGCCTCAGCATGCTCTGCTAATGATGTGTTTGTTCTGTGAGGAGCAATGTAGAAACGGTGGTGAAGTCAGGCTTTTGGAAAGTCCCAGCCTGTTCTTATAATCCCTGCAAACGTCGGGTCTGCGGTTGGTGCCCGCCGTTGCCCCCCTCTCGGCCCAGAGTGGGCTAGAGGAGTTTGAATGAGCGTGTGTGTAAGGGTCAGCCAGAGAATAGCAGTAATGAGAGAACATGTGTGTATGTACTTACACGTGTGTGTGTGTGTGTGTGTGTGTGTGTGCGCCCTGGGGGCCCGTGCCAGAGAGAGAGAGGGCGAGGGCCCTAGGATGAGCTCACTTTCTGCACAGCCCGCCTGCCATAAAAGCAGAACATACCCTGTAAAACTCTTTGCCGATGTGACTCATGAAAATACGCAGGCGCCAAGTGTTTTATTAATTCATTATTGTGTTTTGGAAAATTCTAGGAACACACAGATCCCTTTTCAATCAGTTCCCATCTTTTCAAATGGCTGCATGAGATTTGGATTTTCCCCGGCTCCCTTTTTTTCTCCTCCTTTTCCACTATTTTTCTGCTTTCTTTTTCTCTCCCTGTAAAAGTTTTTTTGGGTGTGATTTTGATGTTTTTCTCCTCTCTCTCTCACTCTCTCTCACAGTTCATCTTGTTTCTTTTCTTCAGCTTTTTATTTTATTCCCAACGTCCTCCTCATTTTATTTCTTGATGTTCTCACTACTGGTAAGAGTCAAACGTTCAGAAGACTTAGAGTTAATGCAAGCCCAAAATATTATAGTGAGAGCCAGATTTGTATTTCCAGCAGACCGTTTGTTTAGCCCATTTTTATTTCATGCTGTATTTAGTCCAGTAATTTTTATTCTGTAATTAGTCCAGTTTCTAATTTTTCGTCCTGTGATCAGTCTAATCAATCTAATCTATCAGTTTTATTAATGGCAATTAAAAGTAAATAAATAAATACGTAAATAAAATATACATTTAAACAAATAAATACATTTAAAAAATACATTAAAAACGTTTTAAAAATTAATAAAAATTAAAATAAATGCATAAGTAAATATATTTAAATGTATATTCATTAATTTAAATTATAATCTTTGCTTAATTTGAGAAAATATACAATACTTGACTTGTCTTATCTGGAAATAAATAAATAAATAAGGATTTAAATAAATTATTAATTACATTAAAAATAAATATGTACATTAAAAAAATGTAATAAATAAAAATATTTAAAATACATTTAAAATAAGTAAATTAAAAAAATAAATACATTAAAATATATATAAATATTATAAAAATTATAAAAAAATTACTTAAAAGATAAAAATAATTTTACCTAATCTGAGAATTAATCTGAGAAAATGTTAAATATTTTTAAGATTTATCGAATCTTTATCTTCATCTTATCTTATATCTTAATTGACTGTTTTAGCATATAATGATATCTGATTATATTTCATGACTTGCATATGACAGTAGAAACTAAGCATTTCAATTGGAATATTGGAATAGAAGTCTAGTAACATTCCCCGTGGATATATAACAAATATTTCCCAACCTTGACTGATATGTGTGGAAAACATAATTATGCTATCATTTTAGTTCACAGTAACGCTTTCAGTTCAGCAAATAGCACATTTGGCCTGAGAGCGAGCAGCTCCACTCCGCTTCAATTGCGAAGAATTTCTCCTATGCTGCCTCAGTCTCCAGGGTAAACACGTTGACTTCAGCAATGTGTGGTTTTGAATGGTGAGCTCTAAATGATATCTGTTACATATGGAACAGTTCTGAGGGGTCATGGACGGAGCTGCAGCGGGAGGGGGTTTGGGGAAGGGAGGCGATATGGCCAGGGATGGGTTCGAGGGCACACAGTTTCTGATGAAAACCAGACCTGGAGAAAAAAAGAGTGGGAGGGGGGAGATGGCAAGGCCTTGTTGTGGCTGGCTATGGGCGTGTGCCTATCTGCAGAGCTCCTTCCTTAGACGTGGCCACCCTAGCTTGGATGCACATGTGGAAGAGTTTACTGTAATGGAACTCTAAATTAGTGGTGGTTTGAAGCTGCCTGCAGCAGTAGGCTGTAATTAACTGGCTCTGCTGAAAGAAACAGAACCAGAGAGGACCAGTTGTTGTGTGTGTGTGTGTGTGTGTGTGTGTGTGTGTGTGTGTGTGTGTGTGTGTGTGTGTTTGGCAGATGTGTATATGGAGCCATGAAAGAAAATGGCACATTGAGGGAGAAAATATTTGTTTTAGCATGTATTAATCAATGTTTTTGCAATACATTCTTATAGAAGATTCAGTTCTACTTTGTTTCTCTCAGCACTATTATTATTTTTTGGATTTCAACTTTTTGCTTTATGAAGGTCTTAGAAACGTTTTAATCATGTCTGCATCACTTATTTCGCTGCTTTTGAATGCATTTTATGTAGGTTAAATGATTTAAAAATCTATGATAAAAATGTAGTTAAACTACTTTAATCTAAGAATTTAATGAAAAAAATCCCTCAGTAGTGGTGTCATTTGCACAATTTGTAAAATAAATGAAACAAAAAATAAAATGAAACAAATAAAATGTAGTTCGAAAAAGTATTTTAAGTGCCCAAGAGTGTTTACCCTTAGGGTTTCATTATGTGGATTACAGTAGAGCTGTGTGCATCTGTTATGGAAAGGGAGCTCAGTATTTCTCTCAAAGACTATGTGTTCAGGTGCAAGTGTTTTTATGCGACAGTGAGAAAGAGACTGTATGAATGTGTGTTTTGGAAAGCCCAGGCTTCTTTCCTGGCCAGAGTGCCGCCCCCGTAGTGCCCCCCAGTGCCCGGACTCTGTCACTGAATCGGTCTCCTTTTTTTCTGTATTTCTCTCAGCTTGGTCAATGTTTATGTCGAATTCATGAGCATGATTTTTCCCTTGCTTTTTGCCCTGATTGACAAACCACAGCACTTCCAAAAAGCGCTGAATTATTTGGCTCAGCTCATTTTTCAAAAACCACATTTAAACAACAAGCCGCCAGCACCACCCACTCATAAAAATCACTCAAGGGAGAAGGAACAAAAAATGGAAATGGACAACCCAGCATTCACTAGTGCAGTGATGAAGATAGGTTTTGTCTTATTGAAAAGTGTGCATAAGAGAGACGTTAAGGATTTGCATTCGCTGCCAAAAAAATCACTTTTGTTTTCCAGTGCAAATATCGAAACATCCTTAAAACAAGACAAAATGTTTTTGAGAAGCATAACTGCATAATATATCAAGATATCATGCTTTCTTGTTTTAAGCATCAATCAGAATTTAGTGAGGTTTCTTTGTGAGGTTTCTTTACAGGCCGACTGTAGTCGTGCAGGGCTGAGAGACTGGCAGGCCAAACAGAGAAGCTCTTTCTTGTGGAGTTTGGGTGATTTAAATCATATGGAATAGCCTGGAAACACCACAGACGTCTGGACACCTTTCAAAACGGAGCAGAAAAGAGCGCTCTCTTTCTCCCTCCCTCTGTTTCTCTTCTCCTGCCTCAACCTAACTTTTTCCTAACCACTTTTTTATTTTCCTCCCTCCCATTCGTTTCTTTTTTTTGCTCTCTTTATTTTCCTCCCTCCGTTTTTACATATCACCCCATCGTTTTCCCTCAGACTCCACCCTCCTCTCTAATGCACTGGCTGCTGGGTTGTTATTAAACTGATGTGAGAAACTCTCGGATTGCTGTTTGTGCTACGTTAGGAGTTCTTAAAAGATTAGTTCACCCGGAACTTAACATTCTGTTATCATTTATTCATGCTCATGTCGTTCCACTACCTTCATTTCATTTTATAATGTACTAGCATTTTCCATGCAATTTGAATGAATGGAACTGGAGCTTTCAAGCTTAAAAAAGGATACGAAAGCACCAGAAAAGTATGATTTGTGCGCTATACTTCAGATCTTCTGAAGCCGTATGATAGCTTTGAGTGAGGAACAGACAGAGAATATATTCTCTAAAGGCCTTGACATCTGCTTCATATCCTTGATGAATTAATGAGGGAACTAAGTG
This sequence comes from Sinocyclocheilus anshuiensis, assembly GCF_001515605.1. Taxonomy (NCBI): domain Eukaryota; kingdom Metazoa; phylum Chordata; class Actinopteri; order Cypriniformes; family Cyprinidae; genus Sinocyclocheilus; species Sinocyclocheilus anshuiensis. Next base: position 2,784,654 of record NW_015544250.1, on the reverse strand, counting down.
AACAAATCATTCTTCTGAGTTGTTCTTTTCAATTAATTGGCTGACCTGATTCACAAAACCAGACTGAATGATTCATTCTTGAATTGGTCTGGTTCATTAACCCACCGAGTCAGTGATTCAATCACAAGTGCTCTCAAATTCACTTGAGTGGAACATTTTGAGTGAATAATGAAGAAAGATAGTAATTCGGGTTTTGAGTGGCTTAAGTTGAGAGTGAGTAAATGTGCAGTTTGTCCTGTTTATGTGGATCTTTGACTCACTGAACTGTTTTACTACTGTTTATAATTCTTTGTAAATACAAATGCTTAACTGATCATATATGTTTCCTCCTGAAGGTACGTCCTGTTGTATGAGTGAAAGCCGAGCCGTGACACAGACCTGAGAAGTTTGCCAACATTGTCACACAGGCCACTGAAGCGCACAACAGGCCCGATCAGCCTTTGGCAACCAGCCGTCGCCATGGCAACCAACCGGGAACGGCAGGTGGGTCACATGACTGGCTTCCCACCTGCTGTCTACCCCTTTGCCTTCAATTCCATGCGGAGCCACTCCCCCTTCGACCTGCTGACCAATAGTAGCCTGTTTGGACGTTTTGGGGCGGACCTTCCCAAAGAGATGGCAGCATTGTGTGAGTATTGAACCTGTTCTGCATTAGTTTATTGCTGATAGGACGGAAAGTTGCTGAATACTGTTTGCCTTTAGGTTCTTAAAAAATATTTTGTTTTGAGGTGTTTCTTTAGGCAATACGAGGGGTTACTATTTATGTCTTGAATTTATTATTATTATTATTATTATTTTGTTTTATGAAGATCTTAGATGGCTTTTAATTATTCCTTTATCATTAAATTTTGCTACTTTTCAAATGCATTTTATGCATTTTACCTTAACTTCCATCATAAAAATATACATTTTTACATAGTGCTTTTTTTTAAAATTATGTATGTAAAACAGAATGCATTTTGCATCAATAAAATGCAACATTTAAAATAGTGTACTACATTACCTGTGATCAGATTTATGGTTAAAGGGGTCATATGATGCGATTTCAATTCTTCCTTTCTCTTTGGAGTGTTACAAGCTCTTGGTGCATAAAGAAGATCTGTAAAGTTGCAAAGACTAAAGTCTCAAATCCAAAGAGATATTCTTTATAAAAGTTAAGAGTCAGCCACGCCTACCTAAAACGGCTCATTCTAACACGCCTCCACATATCTACGTCACGATGTGGAAAGAGTTGCATAACGCCGCCCAAATGTTCAGGCAAAGAAAGAAGGCGTAACTTTTATTCTCGCTGTAGTATTGTTGTTGCCGCTGCCACCATGTCGTGAAGGCGCTGTGTTTCGTCAGATGTGTGCAGCGCATTTTATGGAGGACTGTTTCCTGATCCTGGAAGAGTAGACTACAATGCCGGTTGTTCTGATTAACTGTCTGTAAGTACGTTTTCTATATTTAAAGAATTTGCCACTGACGATTCAAACGCGAGTTTTGAGCAGTGTAGAGTAGCGCTTGTTGTTTGTCATTTCTCCGATCACAAATGTAGACATGGTTTTATGTTTACGCGGCGCGATGCAATGCAACGCGTGAAAAGACAGTATAAGTCATTATAATCCGTAATTATGTCCCCACTGGATGCAACAAATGCCTCGTTTATAATGGGTTTTAATGTTTTTGTCTCATCGCTCCGGCCGGGACACAGCATCACAGTATGGTGTAACATTTCCGTCACACATTTGAGGTATTCGGCCAGTCACAACGCACTGGATAGCTGGCCAATCAGAGCACACCTCGCTTTTCAGACCGATGAGCTTTATAAAAATCGACGTGTTTCAGAAAGGCGGGGCATAGAGGAGAAACAATAATGTATAGTATGTGGAAAAAAATTAGTTTTTTGATCCTTAAACCACGTAAACACATTTCATTACACCAAATAATGTTCTTTTTAGCAACATCATATGACCCCTTTAATATTACATTCAGTTCAATCAAACTAGATTTGTGGGATTGTGGGATACGTGCAGTATGCATTGTTGGATGCTGCACATTTTAGATAAAGTAGTAGGCCAGGCATGCAGTGTGTAAAGAATACATAGTGTGAGCAGTATGGTATTTCAGAAACATGTGAAGGAAGGAGGAGAAGAAGAGAAAGAAAACGGTCTAATTAATTAAAAGAGAGGTGGTTATTTTACTGTAATGTTCTTGGGTCTTTCAAGTTTTTCGTAGCTAGCTAGAGTTGTTTCCTGGAAAAAGGGACATTTCCTACAGGTGTTTGACCCCAGAGAGAAAATGTTCAGCATTTTAGCTCTATAGTCACAGGGGGTGCTGTTTTACATCTGACAGCAGAAGGAAAGTGTGTGAGAGAGGATAGAGAAACAACAGATGGCTGAGAGAAAGGAAGAGCCATTTAACAGACATTTTATTCTGCAAAAATACTTTTTGTCGGTTCAATACATCAAGTTTTTACACTTTATAGCATTCCAGAAAAATAGTGGGTTTCTCAAACCAGCTGTCACAGTTTTTCAACAAGAGATATTCTCTGTTTTTTTTTTTGTTTTTTTTTAGCTAAGGTGTAGTACATTCACTGGCTCTTTAGATCCAGAATGTGTTTAAGAATGCAAGAATTTTTCTTGTTTAGACAGTAGCTTAGGGGAAAACACAAGCCACAGACATCTGAAATCTCATCTCAAGTCCTGAGGGGAGAATCTGTGATGGGTTTGGATGGCAACAACAAAGCAGAAGACTATGCGTTCCCCCTCCTCAAAACACACACACACGCACGCACAGATATACACTACTCGCCGTCTCCTGCTGTGCCTCTTTTACTCCTCTGCAAGTCTGAACAACACTCCAGCTTTTTAGATGTCAATCAGTACCCACCCCCCTACAGCTGCCCACCTAATCCAATAGGTATTTACAGAGAGAGGCAGAAAGAGAGAGTGAGGGAGGGGTGATGGAAGCACCTGGGGATGACGTCCTGGTGCGGTGGAATCCAAGAACACACCCTGCTGTGAAAACACACTGACGGATACACAATAAACAAGTCTTCTCTGTCTCCTGGTCATGAAAATGAGAAACATATTTCACCTTGCATATACAGACTGCCTGAATACGAAATTGCCTTTGTGGAAAACATGTTGTAATAAGTCACATGAATGTGTGAGAATCTGGGAAATGATCGGAGGAGCTTGACGAGGCAGATGTTGATTAGCATTGTCAGCTGTGGCTTTAGTTTTAACAACATTTTGAAGTCAGCGTAAAATTCGAATGAACCTTATTTACATTTTTGTTTTACTTCCAATTTTTTAGTCTAAATTATAAAACATAACTATTTTTCTTTCCGCACGACCTATTGGAAAAAGTTAGCAAATAGCCAAATAGGTGTTTAGACATTGTTTTAGCAAATTCACGTTCAGTCTGGCTCTATTCTGATTTAGAACACTGTTTCAAGATTTGGAGTCAGTAAGATTTTTTTCTTTCTTTCTTTTTTCAAATATTTTGAAAACTTTTTTTTTTTTCAACAAGGACATATAAAATTAATCAAAAGTGACAGTAAAGACATTTCTGTTTCTAATAAATGCTGTTCGTTTTGAACTGTTCTTTTGACCTTTCTATTCATCGAAGAATCCTGAAAAAAACTGCTTCATGGTTTCCACAAAAATATTAACTGTTTTCAACATCGATAATAATAAGAAATGTTTCTTGAGCAGCAAATCAGCACATTAGAATGATTTCTGAAGGATCATGTGACACTGAAGACTGGAGTAATGATGCTGAAAATTAAGCTTTGCATCACAGCAATAAATTACATTTTAAAATATATTCAAATAGAAAGCAATTATTTTAAATTGTAATAATATTTCACATTATTATTATTTTTACTGTATTTTTGATCACATAAATGCAATCTTAGTGAGCGTAAGACCCCAAACTTTTGAATGGTAGTGTATAACATCCACTTTTCATGGTCCAATCAAGTCCGAGGCCTTTTTTTTTACTGTTTCATACTGAAATCGGTAAAATGAGTTGCAAATGGTTATTCATGTGGATTTGAGACTTTAGTCTTTGCAAATGTAAAGATCTTCTTTATGCACCAAGAGCTTGTAACACTCCAAACAGAAAGGAAAACATGAAATCGCATCATATGACCCCTTTAAAAGTCAAATTTAGCTCATTTTTTAAACTGGAAACAATTTCTGCCTCGCTCTTGTTATTTGCATATCCAAAAGCACATCGGGCCCTAAGCAATGCCAGGAATTGGATGAGAGTCGAGACCACAGAGGCCCTAATTTGCTTTTGGGAATGCCGTTTGACATTCTTTTTAGACAGGCATGTCACAAGTTGACGTCCATCTGCGGAGCTCCGCTGTTGCTTTGACACTGAGTATGTAAAGCAGCTGTGCACGTGGGGCCACCGGTCACTGTGTGAGAGTCTTACGTGACGGCGTGCAGAAGCCGTTATCAGTTGATCCCTGTCATTATCGGAGCTCTTCAAACAAACAGTTGGAAGCCCATTACCAGCACTTACCGTGTGATAGCATCTCAACTGAGCCCTCAAACGCTCCTGAAACCTTTTACCAATCAGGGGAGGAGGCCTCGGGCCAAGCCGCCAAGAGGGATGTTTTGAAAAACTGCTTGGTCATTTCCTTTAATCAGACGGAGACCGTGTGGCTCTAATCTAATAGTCCTGCTAGGGCCGTGCACGGTCCAGCTGTCTCTCTTGCGCTCTCGCCACATATATCAATGATATTAGTTCCCTTTTGGCTTGCGAGCTCGGGTTTTTATTGTTGTGACTGGGGCCAAGCTGTTGTGTGAAGGCATTTGTATTGTATAAAAAAGAACAGCGTGCTTGTTCCAGCTTGTCATCGAGAGAAAGGCAAACATTTTGTTGTTCGCTGCCCCCACAGGAATGAATCAGTACAGTCACACACTTTCACACAGTAAACGCATAAATATGTGCAGCCTACTTACTGCAGTCTTATAGTGCTTTTGTGCATGGTTATATAATTTGAGACCATATCTGGTGATGTATTTGCATATGGCAGACAGATTTAAAAGCTCTGGGAGATGTGAAATTGGAACATTATATGATAAGGACTGATTTTAGGGCTGCACAGTAAATCAAATAAATAATTTTGATTATTATTTAGACTGCAGTAGTTAGTAAAGTGATGATTACAGCATTTCAAGTTTTTTAAATTTATTTATTTGTGCCTTGATTTTGCCGAGTTTGTGCATTTTTAAACAGACATTTTGACTGTGTGAAAGCAGAGACTTTTAAAGGGGTCATATGATGCGATTTCAAGTTTTCGTTTCTTTGTCTGAATATGGCGCTTATCACATGCTGTGTGGTATCGGCGTTTGGTATCGGGGCATTTTAACGAGTACGAGTACAGGAGCTCAGTATCGGGCCCGGTGCATCCCTAGTCTTAACAATTTTTTTGCAGTCTGATCTACAAATTAGTGTTTTATGTTGTACTTCTTTTTGTTTTAGTACCAAAGTGAGAAGCATTGAATGTTGTGTAACTTGCTTGCAATGTAGATAGGGCAGCCATATACACTGCAATAAAACAAGGTGTAGATACAGTGTAAATATTAGGTTTATTTTAGTAGCTTTATTTATTATAATGGGAGAATTTTCTAGCATTATTACATTTATGGTTTTCTGTGTAATTTCTGTTCAGCCGTTTTGAACGGCTCTGCTAAGAGGACCTTGATTTAGTATAAAACAGCAAAAGATTGAAAAAAGTACTTCTTTTAAAAAGAAAATTAATCTTTTTATTTTTTACTAAAAACAAACAAACAAAATTAAATGTCATTTTCATCAAATTATATATTAATTATGTAATTGTCAGTAAATTAATATCAATTAAAAAATTAATAATTGTGATTATAATGTCATGGGAAATAATTAATTATGATTTTTATCATAATCGTGCAGCCCTAAGTCATCACACATGAAATACAGGATCGTTGAAAGGGAAAGTGTTTATAAAAGAGGAAAATAATGGGTCTGTGGCAATAAAAGGCCAAGGCACAAGCACTACATTGTATCTTATTATTTACAGAAACATTTTCCCGTCAAAGTGTTGGCTTTCCTTCACAGCTGGCATGAGTTTGTGTGCAAGAGGGATCAAATTGAAATGCGAGCAATGCATGTGTCTGAACACTTCTCCATTTCCTCCGAGATTCCACCATCTTTCATCTCCACCTCCGCTTTCCTGCCAGGTTCCTCTGTTCCATCACTCATCACCAGCAGTACTTACTTCTACTGTAAACAGTCAGAGTTTGAGACGTTCTGGTGGATGAATCAGTTGATCTTAATTTTCTTATTGTGCATTTTCCAATATGTTGTTTTTGTTGTTTGATGGTTTGACTTTTAAAGTCAAAGTTAAAGTTTGGCTGGAAGCAGATGAAGTTGGCCAATGATCAACATCAAATGGTATTCGAGAACACATTATACTTTCTTAATATGGCGTATTTTCTGATTGAAACAAAATATTCAAAGTGGACAAAATCTAGGCCAGGACTTGATTTTATCCAGTGGGAATTGATTGGATCATGAACAGATGGGCGCTTTGCACCAGAATGGAGCCAGAAGTGAATACAAATTTGCAGTTGATTGTGTAGGATTACTCCCAACACGACTGACACTCATCAAGCGTAGCGTTAGTTCTGGCAGGTCACGTTAGTCAAGCTCGCATTAGCTGACTCTCAGCTGATCCCCATCAACCTATGGGAATATGACACCTATCTAAGCATTCATATATAAGGTCCCGCAGTAGTATCAGCAGTTTTCGCATTGCTCAATAGCTAATTACCCTCCTCCATCCCGAACTCCTCCTCTGTCAGTCAGGATTCAGCCTTCTGATTCTCCTTTGAATCAGACTAATTCTAAAATGTGTACATAACATTATTGAACTTTAACGATATCTGCAATACATTTATGTTGGTTCTGTTCTGTTTACCCTGGGGGGGTTATTGCTGCTCTCCCTGCTCTCATCCATGCTAGGCTGCATGGATGCGCAGGGAGTTCTTGCCCAGAACGGCACCATACCGCCAATCCAAACTGTATGCTAATTGTCAATCATCTTTGACAATAGTGGTCCTGACAGAAATGTTTGAAAAGGTCAAGGTCACCCACAAGAGCATCTCAATGGTAACAATTATTTTTCAAATCTAGTCTTTCTTGGTTATTATTAACTGTAAATATAATATTATTGAGTTTTTTGTCTTGTTTTCCAGTTAAAATATCTAAAAATATAAAAAGACTTTTTTTCACATTTTATTTTGAATATAACTGTCATTTGACTCACTGATCTGGCAGATTTTTCTGTTGTTTTTACCTTGTTTATACCTTAAAATCTGCCAGTACAGTAAGACAAAATACACTTATATTAAAGAATGATTTTCTGAAAAGAAGTCTTATTATTTTATATATATATTCAAAAAAATGTGCAAATAAATTGAAATAAACATGAAATTTTGAAGTAGAAAAAAAGAAATGAAAACGTACTCAACAACTTTGAAAAATCATTTTTTACCTCGTATACATATAATTATTTGCACTGACACATTGTTCACACTTAGACCGGAACATGCATTAAGGAAGTAAATAGAGTCAATTTTCATTTCATGTTTACAGACACTGTTTACTTTGCTGTCCTTCATTGATAGAGGATTGTTCTGCTTTTTATTCTCTAGTATGCTGTCTGTATTGCTGTCATTACATATGCAATGCTAGGCCCTTTATATAAAAGGGAACCCATAAAGTCTTTGTTAATACTTTGGCCACAACCAACTCCCACACTAGTCTGTTTTTGGGAGAGTTGGCGTAACTGCAGTCCGAGTGGGAGACAGAGTCAAGAGTGGCCTCACTCTGCCAGGTCATTAAGAGCTCAGTTTGGGAATTTTACAAATTGTTCACAAATGGAATCTCAGCTCGACTGACTTTATCCCTAAAATCCGGTGGATTACTTTCCTCCCCTCTGCCCCTTCTCTACTCCTCCACTCCTGTGTGAATTTCCTTCCTTGATCCCACCGTTCTAGGCAGACAGACTAAAGCGGAGGTGAGAGACGGTTTGTCAGGATGAGGTAGAGAGTGTGAGCGAGCATTGAAAGGTAAAGAGTGCACTGGCATGTTAGCATGATGACAGATGAAGATAAAGAGCGTTGAGAGGGGGCGGAGCTTCACTGTTTGCAACAGGCAAGACTGGGCACGTGCAGTATGAGGATTCTGCGCGTCGAGAGGGGGGCGGAGCTTCACTGCTTGCAACAGGCAGGACTGGGCACGTGCAGTATGAGGATTCTGCCATGGCGACTGGGAATGGGAGGGGCTTTCTAGTGGAAGTAGGGAGAGAAATTGCCAAAAGGGGCATGGCCTCAAAGTTAAAGAGAGCAGTGGGTAACTTTTTGCTAGTCAATCTTAACTACAAAACATGTGGTTTCCAGTTTTGAATACCTCATGTCAAAAGTCATGAGAATACTAAAGAAGCAGGAATACTGGCATGCCGAGAGAGAGGATGAAATGGGAGGTGGGAGAGAGAAACAGGCACAGAGATAGAGCGAAGGCTTGTTTGAGAGATGGCCAAGTTTGATAAGTTCGTGAAAAGTTTTACTGTTTCTTTTTTGTATGGTGCAAAACACGAGGAGGCCGAGTGAGGATTGGAACAGCCTGTCCTCTAGCTCTGTTTTGCCCTCTGGTCAAGTCTTCAAGTGACACTTCCAGAATCTCGGGGAGATGTATTGTGTGTACAAGTCAGGATAAGATTACATGTCTCCTCAGAGCCAAACATGTGTGCAATATTGCTCGAGGTGGACACCATGATGAGTGTCCGAGTGAAGGCGTTGAGATGGGAGTTTTGGAACTGATTTAAGTCTCAAGCGGCTAATGATTTTAAAGTAGTTACATTTCAGTCACACAATTTAAAAATATTACTTTAAAAATGAAATTAGTAAAAATAAGTGTTATTAAATAATGTTTAAATATAATCAAATTAAACTTTTATTAACTTTAAGTATTTAAAATGCTGCATGGAGACTTTTAATATTATTTATTTATTTATAATGTTTTTACAAATATTTTTTAAATAAAAAATATTTTATATATTTTAAAAACATTATTTGTTTGAATTCATTTTTAAAGAAAATTTGGAACTATTTAATTTTATTTCTTTATTATTATTATTATTATTATTATTATTATTATTTTATTATTAAAATAAAAAATTTATTTTACAAATTTAGGAACTATTATTTATTTTATTTTATTTATTTGATAAAATGTAACTATTTTTATTTATTTATTTATTACATTTCATACATTTTATAAAATTACACATTTCATTTTACAAATTTTGAAACTAGTATTTATTTTAATTTTCATTCATTTTCAAATCAAATATTGAACTATTGTTGTTTTATTTGATTATTATTTTTGATTATTTTATTTTAGTGCTGGGCAATGATTACATTTTTTAATTGCAATTAATCACATGATTTTTCTGCAATTAATTGCGATTAATCACATTGTTATGCACAAAAATTAATAATGAATTCAAAAGTACTGTATTGCGCACTTTTATTTTAAAAGTACTGCTGTATGAACAAAAGTGCAATAACATTTGGTTCGCAAACACTTTAAACAAATAAGTTGCTTTTTTACAGCAGTATTCCCTTTACATAGTAGCAGTTAAAATATTTCTTGTAAATCTCAACTTAAACATTAATGTAATCAAATTAAAATCTCCTTTTCATATAACGCGTGTATTCTTGTGATGGTGCGTCTTGACACCGTGTCTACACTGGACGCGAGCGGCGTGACGCGATGCAACAAAATACTATACAAAATTATAATCAGTGATACTGTTTACACTGGATGCGGTGCGGCGCGACACGACAAATCATACGTGCCGTCATTCGTTGTGATCCTATACACCGGATGCGACAGTTGTCACGCTGCGCCGCAACCGCTAAAGGGGCCATTCACATGTCGCGCCTAAAAACGCATGGGAAAACGCTAGCCGCGCTGCTTTTTTCTTCTTTCCAAAGTGCTCGGTAGCTTGCGCTCCCGTTGCGTCTGCCATTGATAAGCAACCATGACCTGCACTCTCCATGACGATACGGAAGTTTCAGCAAAGGATAAATGGATTTCCAGCACTGAAAATCGCTTGCAGTAGCTTTGCTACTAAATTTACACAAAATGTATTTAAAAAAGACTATCCCTGTACAGCTATGATCAGCTGTTCCTCCATCTTTGCTGAGCTTTCAATGTTGTTATAGAAAGGGTGAAGGTGATTGGTTGGTTCTTGTCACATGACCTGCGGTGCGCTTGTAGCATTCTAAAAAGTTGAGATGTTTTTATCTCGCTGCGGTGCGGACGCGCCTGAAAGAAACGAGTGCGTCGCGACCACGTCGCTCTCTATTTGCGCGCACTTACCGCGCGTCTACATTTGAAGTAACAAACTTGAGTGCGCAAAAGACGCGATATGTGAACGGCCCCAAAGGCTGTCTACAATGACTGGACGCATCACGCGACAAAGCGACCCTTGCAAATTATTAGAATTTTGTATCAGTACGTCATAGATAGAATGAGGCAGCAGTCTACTGTCGGGGATTTGTTGTGTCGCGCCGTGCCGCATCCAGTGTAGACAGCATCACTGATTATAATGGGTTCTATATTTTGTTGCGCTGCACCGCGCCACTTGTGTCTGGTGTAGACACGGTGTTAGGCCCACCCCAAATGCTCTCATTGGTTGAGACGTGTGATGATGCCCATCCCAAACCAGTACCGATCAACATCCCACCCCTCCTGTGACCCATGGTTTGTCTGTATGTGTATTCAGAGCCAGTGAGCAACGAACTTTCAAAATAATAATAATAAAAACTGTGTTAATGCACGATAAAATAATTGTTGGCGTTAAATAATAAATGCGTTAACGCGATAATAACGTGTTAACTTGCCCAGCCCTATTTGATTTATTTATTTCTGACTAATTTTGGAGCTGTTCTCACATTACTGACAATGTAGTTATGTTAGTAGCTTCGCTAATTTTACCTAATTGCTGAACTGGTGTTAGAAGCTAGTTGCTCATGTGAGCCTCATATGCCAGGAATTCTGGAATGTGTCAATGTGTTTAAACATGCATACTTTTGTATAGGATATGCTGTTGAGATCAAGCGTTGTAAAGTGTTTAGTGTGTGCCAAAGGTGTGTGTTTCATGACTCAAAATGTGTGTTTGAATTGTTTTTTGTATGTGTCAACCTCTCCGTGTTCCCTGAGGGAGCTACAAGGACTAGTTGTAGTAATTTGAGGCGTGTGTGTGCAGACGGAGCTGAAATGAAGTGGTGTTCTGTGTCTCTGTCATCACTGGCAATCTGTCTGGACACATCCATGCACACAGAAACACATGACTCTCTGTTGCTTACACTCTGCACAAACTTCCTGAGCTGTATAACATGCTGCACAGATCTAAAAACTAGCAGAATAAACAATGCATGCTCAATCAATCCTTCCTATAAACATTTCAGGCCCCAGGGAAAATTTTCTTGCTCAGAGGTTGCTCTTTCATAGCTCAGGAGACATAATGGAGTTTCATTTAAAGGGTAGTTCATCCAAAAATGAATATTCTGTCGTCATTTACAGTGGGTACGGAAAGTATTCAGACCCCCTTAAATTTGATTTTAGCAAATGGCTGCAATATAACAAAGAGTCAAAAATTGAAGGGGGTCTGAATACTTTCCGTACCCACTGTACTTACTCTCATGTTGTTCCAAACCGGTTTGTTTTGATTTCCTCTGTGATACTTTAAATTTTAATATTGGTTTAAAATATGATTGAGAAGACTGCACTGACACTATTAGGATGAGAATAAAACACAAACTAAATTGAGCTGCTTTATAGTTGTGCACTGAAAAAAAAATTAAGTGGTGAAACAATTTTCACTCAGAAATTGCTAGCAAATTTCACAAATAATTACAAAGAAATAGCAAATAACACAACAAATCAAATGTGAAATCTTGAAGACTTAAATAGTATTTTCTTGCGAAACATACTCCAGTAATCTTTGTTTTATTTGCAACTTTGAAAAGTCATTTTTTTACAGTGTGTTCGCTTCTTAACTAATGACCGTTGCAACATTCAGTCTGTCAGTGAACTAAATTGAGCTGAAAAATGACACTATTGTCTTTTTAGAGCTATTTAAAGCTGAAATTGTATTCATTGCATAATTTAAGAAATGTGCAACATACTGTTATTTTCTTGTTTAATACTGAGAAGCTGCTTTGAAGCAATCTGTATTATATAAAGTGCTATATAAATAAATCTAACTTGGCTCGACTTGAGAGTCATTAGCATCCAGAAAACACTGGACATCATTTATTTTCATTGTATGGACAGAAAATGACTGTTTCAAAATATTTTCTCAAAAGTCCATACAGGTTTGGAATGACATCAGGGTGAGTAGTAAATGATGAGAGAATTTTTATTTTTGGATGAGCTATCCCCGTTCCAGATGTCCTACTTTTAGAAATACAAACAGATTCAAAAGTTTTGAAAGGTTTTTTCCTCAGGATAAAAAACTGAGAAGCAGGCGGCTTGGAAAAAATAGTCGTCATTTGCCATCCATTTAAACTCTTTGCTGTCTAGGAGAAACAGTTGAGATATTAAAGAGATCTCCTTTGTGATTTTTCATTCCTTTGAGGCCACACACAGGCAAAGCAGTCCTGCCTAATATCTCTAATGCATTGTGTCTGCTATCTGAGGTCCACATCAGTGAGTCATGCGGCAGTTAAACCTTATTCTGAGGCTCAGTGACTGGATGCCTGACATCGGCTCATCTGGTGCGGCTCGTCTGGCCTGGAAAGCAGCGATGACAGGGAGCCAGCTAAGTGAGATGGATTTCCAGCAGTTCTGGGTCTGTTTGTCATCGGAGTTTTGTCACATGACAGGAAGGAGGGAACAGTGAGAGAGCGAGCGAGCGAGAGAGAGAGAGAGAGAGAGAGAGAGAGAGACAGGCGTTTAAGACAGAGCGAAAACAAAACTGTCTTTAAAGATGTTCCTCTGGGTTGTTTAAAAACTGTAGCAGGGTTGAACGAGTATAAGTTTGAAAACAGAAGGAAAACGAGGGAGTGAAGCAGAGGTGGTGGAGAGTGATGGAGAATAGCTTGAGCTCCAGAGAGAGAGAAAGAGAGGGAGGGAGAGCAGGATATGTTGGGGGAAAGTTAGTGGCCCAGTGGGGATTTCTTCTGGAGTTCAACCTCCTTGGCTGGGGAAGGTAGGGAGGGAGGGGGAGGAACTTGGGTCAGCACTATGAAGTTGGATTAAATGTCCAAGTCAACTTTTTTTTTTCCACCCTCAGACTACACGAAACAAAAGATTTTCAGCGGGAGAGAAGAAATTGCAGAGTTAGAGCTGTTTCTGTCTTCGAATGACAATATGCAGGCACTTTTATCCATGAAGGAAAAAAAACAATCAATTTATCACACGGGAGCCAACCATATTAGCAGTACCACAATATCGTATTTCAAGAATAAGAAGTGTAGCTGTGGAAAAAGTTGAGAACAGAGCTGACCGAGAGTTAAAGAAAAGTATTTAATTGAAAAAAAAAAGTCTGTGGTCATAGGGATAATTTTATATACATCTACATACAATGCTCAAACTCATTGTTTTTGTATAATTAAGGTCAAACACTGTAAGCTTTAACATCCTTTAAAAAATGAAGATTTGAAACTAGTATAGTTTACTCATCAAAGCAAAACAAAATTGTTCATAAATATTTTTTATGTATAAAATATGTAAACATCCTTAAAACAGGATTAGTTCACTTGAGAAGCGTTTAATAATATATATTTTCAGATTACATCTTAAGCTATTTGTTAATGTTCATATAATATTCAGTATTTAAACCATTAAACATTATATTTTAGATTTAGACTATACGTTTTTGTAATAAAATAAATAAATGTTGATATTGAATAGATACAGTACCTTTTTTGAAAAAAAAAAAAAAAGAATACTTTTATGCAGCAAGGATGCATTGCATTTGATCAAAAGTGACGGTAAAGACATTTATAATGTTACAAAAGATTTTTATTTCAAATAAATGCTGTTCTAGCATTTATTTGAAGCAGCATAATATTTGTAATAATAATATTTTTTTTTTTAGAAAAGAAATGTTTTAAAGCATAAACCTCAAGACATTTAGTTAGATTTATGTTTTTTTAAACTTATTTTTGAAGGCTTAATATCTTATGCATTTATGAATCTCATGTAAACAGATCTTTTATTTTATTTATTTATTTATTTTTAGATATTTTACTCAAAATTTTGACCCATCTTAAAAATAGTTCGATTTTATTAGAATTCACAGCTTCCTCCTTCTACCATTGTACTTTTTGATCTGTTCTTTTGTTTGTTCTTTTGTCACCCTCGGCCTTTATGACACAACAATTACATGAAGAACCTCAGTGTTACAATTGATGTACTTTACAGTCTGCTCAAACAAAAGGGCCATTAAAGTGCCCTACTCTCTCTCTCTCTCTCTCTCCCCCCCCCACTCATATTCTCCTTCTCTCTCTCTCTCACTCTTTCTTCCTGTCTCCGTCTATGAGGGTCGCCTAAAGAAAATAAATGAGAACCATAACAAAGTCAAGAGCCACAAGATCAATAAACAGCCTAATGAATACCATTCTCAGCGCATGCCCCGACGTGCTCGGAGAAGGACTCTTTGTTTCTTTGTGAGTGTGAAAAAGCAAAGGGGGTTTGGGAAAATGAAAAGCAGAACTCCACAGAGTGAGAGATTGTGAGTGTATCTGGAAGGAAGGGCAGTATGTGTTTATGGAGAGCCTGACCAGTAGTGCAGATTGACAGGAAATGGTGTCTTTTCTTAGATGGCTGGGCCATACCACCACCAGCGGGCCGACAGGGGAGGGGAGAGGGGTGAAGATGGATGAGGCAAGGCCGAGACGCAGGCACCTCTGTTGCTCCTGGCATTGTGTTCAGCTGTTTGCTTGACTTGAACCCTGGTATGGCTCCGTCCACTCCCCAGCTGTTCACTTATTGAAAGCCATTGTCACTGACACTGGCAGAGCTATTTATTTCATTGTTTTTTTTTTTCCAGGTCATGTAGTACTGATTGCCTGTGTGTGGCGGAGGTATATGTGGTTTATTAGGGGTAGGGGGAGTAATTTGTAGCAACTAGGGTTGTGAGGGTTACTGGCAAGAACTTGTTGAATCAATTGGTAGTCTCTGAGCTGCTTGTTAACTGGTCTAGTACTTGTACATCAAACTCAATGGTCATGGTCGTGAAAACCTGAAAAAAAATTTCCAGACCTGAATTTTCATTTCCAGACCTGGAAAAGTTATAGGAATTATTAAAACCATAAAAGGGAAAATGCATGTTTCTTGTTGTGCTCTGCTCTGAAGTATATCTCACCTGGATGTTGCCACAAATCACCAGATAACATTAGTTTCTCTTATTAGTGTACAAATGGCATCAATATGTATAATCGCTTACTTCTATTGATGCAGAATCTTGGTATCTGACATACAAATGGAAATCTATTGCAGCAATCTCTATGAGATGATTTTGAACAGCTTGAAAGGTCATGCAAAAAGGTCATTAGTCAAAAAAAGGTCAAAATATTGTGGGAGCCCTCAATAGTCAGTTTGGATGCCTTATACAGTTGTACTCGAACGAATACAAGGCTCTAAAGAATCGAAGTAGATTTTGTTTGATAGGTTGTACTGTTTGGTAAAGTTTGAATTAGCCTATTTAAGTGTATTTAATTTATATATATATATATATATATATTGCATATGTGTAAAATTAACTTAATTCAAAGGAAAAGTAAGCCTTTCTTGTTTTTTTCTGACTCCTTTGGCAGATATTTGTTCTTGTTTTAAGCATAAACTCACTTCATTTTGATCAATTTCTCTTCTTATGTTCTGTCATTTTGCATATGCAGTAAATGTGTCTTGATTTAAGTTTAGCCTGATGCGATTTCGATTGTTCCTTTCTCTTTGGAGTGTTACAAGCTCTTGGTGCATAAAGAAGATCTGTAAAGTTGCAAAGACTAAAGTCTCTCTCACTCTTTCTTCCTGTCTCCGTCTATGAGGGTCGCCTAAAGAAAATAAATGAGAACCATAACAAAGTCAAGAGCCACAAGATCAATAAACAGCCTAATGAATACCATTCTCAGCGCATGCCCCGACGTGCTCGGAGAAGGACTCTTTGTTTCTTTGTGAGTGTGAAAAAGCAAAGGGGGTTTGGGAAAATGAAAAGCAGAACTCCACAGAGTGAGAGATTGTGAGTGTATCTGGAAGGAAGGGCAGTATGTGTTTATGGAGAGCCTGACCAGTAGTGCAGATTGACAGGAAATGGTGTCTTTTCTTAGATGGCTGGGCCATACCACCACCAGCGGGCCGACAGGGGAGGGGAGAGGGGTGAAGATGGATGAGGCAAGGCCGAGACGCAGGCACCTCTGTTGCTCCTGGCATTGTGTTCAGCTGTTTGCTTGACTTGAACCCTGGTATGGCTCCGTCCACTCCCCAGCTGTTCACTTATTGAAAGCCATTGTCACTGACACTGGCAGAGCTATTTATTTCATTGTTTTTTTTTTTCCAGGTCATGTAGTACTGATTGCCTGTGTGTGGCGGAGGTATATGTGGTTTATTAGGGGTAGGGGGAGTAATTTGTAGCAACTAGGGTTGTGAGGGTTACTGGCAAGAACTTGTTGAATCAATTGGTAGTCTCTGAGCTGCTTGTTAACTGGTCTAGTACTTGTACATCAAACTCAATGGTCATGGTCGTGAAAACCTGAAAAAAAATTTCCAGACCTGAATTTTCATTTCCAGACCTGGAAAAGTTATAGGAATTATTAAAACCATAAAAGGGAAAATGCATGTTTCTTGTTGTGCTCTGCTCTGAAGTATATCTCACCTGGATGTTGCCACAAATCACCAGATAACATTAGTTTCTCTTATTAGTGTACAAATGGCATCAATATGTATAATCGCTTACTTCTATTGATGCAGAATCTTGGTATCTGACATACAAATGGAAATCTATTGCAGCAATCTCTATGAGATGATTTTGAACAGCTTGAAAGGTCATGCAAAAAGGTCATTAGTCAAAAAAAGGTCAAAATATTGTGGGAGCCCTCAATAGTCAGTTTGGATGCCTTATACAGTTGTACTCGAACGAATACAAGGCTCTAAAGAATCGAAGTAGATTTTGTTTGATAGGTTGTACTGTTTGGTAAAGTTTGAATTAGCCTATTTAAGTGTATTTAATTTATATATATATATATATATATATATATATTCTATTAATTTTAAATTATGCATATTAAACTTTTTTTAAGCATTTATTTAATTGATGGATTGATTAATAATGAGGCTGTAAGGAATAGAAAAACATTTTATTTGATAGACTTTATGGGTTTTTATTAAAAAGATTTAATTTATTTGAAAAAATCTGTATGTTCTTTTTTAAATATTACTTTTATTTTGTTTGTTTATTTCTTTATCTATTTATTTTATTTTATTGAGTATTTGGGGCAGGAACAGAAATCAACTAGGGTTGATTGGCAAAAAGTCATACAATCATCTGGTAATTATAAATTATACTGCTAAACCGGTAGACTATTGTCAGGGTAGATATCCTATTTCATTACATGCAAATGATAATGAGGCTGTGAGAGATAGATGTACAGTCCATTCAAGGTCTTAGGTCATATCCAGGCACACATTTAGAAGCTGAGCAGAACTCTGTAGAGAGCTCATTAGAATTACTCATTAGAATTACCAATTCGAATCGGATTGCATGCTTGTTTATTAAATATTTGACTAATTTGACAATGCTGTCAGCTACCAATAAGATATTTAAATCCAATTTAAATGTAAAAAAAACAAAACAACTATGTTTCCCATTTTTTCTATTTACTGGAAATATATTAAAAAGTACATTTTTTTGTAGTTCTGTCAGCTAAGCAAGCGTCTTCAGTGTACACATCAGTCTTACATTTCACCGACTGTACGCTTCTACCCCTCACAGCCTCATTTTCACGCACGTCAAATTAAGTATGCCGTTTACTGACTGTAGTCCATGGGAAAGGACTCAAATTCATCATGTCTTGATCGCAAGTGTGAAGACAAGCCCTGACATTCCTTCCCATGTTCATCTTCCTGTTGGTCTCCTGCTTGGCGTCCTCTAGTGCATGGATTCTCCCCACGCAACTGAATAAAGTTCCTATTTTAAAAGCTTCTATGAGGACCAGAGGGGGCTTTGAATATTCGCCACATACTTAATGAGCTAGAGACAGCAGCGGTCATCAGTCATTTACTCTGTTTTTGTGGAGACAAAGGCGAGAATTTTGCCCTGGCATCTGCTGCTTGCACAATGCTCTCTCTCTCTCTTGTGTTCGCTCGCTTGCTCTGGACTTTAATGTGGTTATGATTAGAGACGGGGCTGAGGGACGGGTTCGTGGGGGTAGGGGGGTCTCATATGTACGCAAGGGAAAAAAGGGGGAGGTGCGCAAAGCGAGAGAGCGTGTTTGTGTGCAGTGCGTACTGAAATATGAATCACAAAAGAGACAAAAAGAGGTCAAAGAGAATCAAATAAAAGTTTGTCCTCTAACCAGATCAGAGCTGGCAATGCGAACACACAAACACATACTGTGGCCCCTCCCTGTGGCCCTCTCTCTCTCTCTCGCTCAACCCTCTCTCTCTCACAAATCCCCCCCCCTCGATCTCTCTCTCTCTCTCTCTCTCTCTCTCTCTCTCTCCCTCCCTCCACCCCCCTCTGTGTGCGCAGGACTGAGGCAGTTGGTTCGCTCCAGAGTGTCTGAGAGCCGCGAGTACTATGTGGGGCTGTTATTTAGGTCTGTTACAACACGCTAGGAGCAGCTCACCCCGAGCAACCAGCACCGCAGATCAGCCGGAGAGGGAAAGAGAAACAAGCAGCGTGACAGAGAGAGAGAGGAAACGCTTACAAGAGCAAAACCAGCGGGATCAGGCAGCACGTATATCCTGACTAGAGGAATTCCAGCAGGGGATTTAGCACTGTCGTAGCTGCGGGTGTTGTTATTGTTTTTTTTGGTGACGCGAGGCGTTCGGAGGCGGGTGGGCAAAAGGGACGCAGCATGTTCGACTGTATGGAGGCTCTGGGCATGGGTCCCCGCCAACTCTACGATGCCACCAACCGGGGTGCATGCATGCTTCGGAAGGCGAGCCCCTTCTACGCAGGACTGGACCCTTTTGCTTGGATGGGGACGGCCAGCATACGCTGTAAGTGTCTTTTCTTATTCTTTTAATGGGGCCTCCACTCTCACGTTGACCACAGGACGCTCGGTGCCAAACGAACCACTCAAGCTGCATTCATCAAGCTGTGTTTGTGTGTTTTAGAGATGCTGTTTGAGTCGATCGTTTTCCATGATTGTCACGAACAGAGTCTGGTTTCAGCAACAGTGTGGGTAACCTGATTTTTGACCTTGTCGGTTGCTGAAAAGTTAAACAGAAAGGAAGTAATACGAGAGGGAGAGATGAAAGAGAGAGTGTTTGAGAAAGAGAGAGAGAGGGAGAAGTGGGTGGCGGGGGGGAACCTGACACTGTGCTATAATTTCAGTCATGCAGATTGCATTTGTCTTCTTCACTTCACAATTGTGCCTGACAGCTCTGGTATCCCAGCATGCCTGACCATGGCTCAACCCACACAACAGCATCAAACAAGCATAAAAGTGGAAAAAACGAGAGGGGCATTACTCAAGTATGTGTCACTGATAAAACTCTCAGATCGGGAATTGGAAAACGGACTGGGTGATTAGACTGCGACAGGAAGCCAAATTGTAAACGGCATCAAATAAATAGTAAAGAATTGGTGTAAATATACTGAGTGGAAAGTTCAGTAAGTATGAGAGCTAGAAGACCTGGACCGCTCTTCGATTTTCTCCCTTTTTCATTCTCTGTCTCTGTTTCAAACATTTTATTTTTCCTTCCTCTGTTCCAGACCTTAGACAGCCTTTGGCTTTGGCTTTAAAAACAATCATGCTGCAGCATAGACAAAACTGGGGTCCGTTTTCATAAGTTTTCAAATGATACTTCATGAGACGCTGAGAACAAAACTCAAACGTCCAGTTCGGTAAACATCCCCGTTACCCTTTTCCCAAAATGCATGGCGCTCTTGCTGTTTTCCATTTGTATTTGTTGAAGCTTCTGCTTTTTGTTCCTCCTTCTCGGCCTCTAAGGGCGACTCATCTGTCTTCATTAATCGTGAAAGACACCAACGTTTCAGTGGCTGTCAGCCACACTGGGTTCTCTTTAATGAAGACAGATGCCCTGTCTGAGCTCGACCCAGAGGGGAGGGAGGGAGGGAGGTCCATAATGCCTCTTCTCCTTGGTCAGGGCCCTGATGATAACAAGATGAAATCTGTTTATTTAATCAGTCATGTCTCACCAACGCTACACAAGCACACGATCAGGGCCCACATTGGAAAACGAGTCCTCCAATTGCTCTGCCACTGCTTCTCGAATTCTGTTCCTTCCTGGTTCCAGGAAATAGCAGAGATCGAGAGGCAGTCAGACAGATCCCGCTGCCCTCGGGGAAGAACAGGAGTGGTGTACTGTTACAAGCCACCATGCCCAGTAACCTCTGTAAACAAGACCGGCCTATCCGACCACTGGACTCACTCAGTTGTTTCTCTTAATTGTGCTCTTAAACCAGATCAATCAGTGTTTAGTCCAGAGTTTCATTAGGGGCAGGCCAGCTGCAATGCTTTGTGGGTAAACTTCTCTAAGAGTTACATTTGTCTCACTGTCTCTTAAAGTTTCAGCTTTTTTGAGTCTTAATTTGATTAGAAAGCAGCAGAGATGGGGTGGGGACTCATTGCAGGCCAAGACTCGAACCTGCATCAGCAGCAACACCATGGCTTAACATATCTGGGAGATTTTAGCACTTCTTATTTTGTAATCTGTAGAAAGGAAGTCTCCTTCTCATAAAAATACTTTTTATGCATCTGGTACTTTTTGTTTTTACAGTTTGTTGAATTTTAGCCCACTAGTGCCTTTTCTAGGCTGTAGGCTAAGTGGTGTCTGTTTCTGCCTGATGTCCTCATAAACTCTATAAATATTCTGGATTGAGCTGGTCATGTGACTCTACACTAATCTTCAAAAGTTTATGGTCAATAATATATATATATAGCAAAGATGCATACATGCTGAATGTACTTTTGTGTATTGCATTTTGATGTTTTGCTTTTATTTTCACCACAGAGTGATTGAAATGTACCAGTTTTTTTGTTTTTAATGGCTTACAGCAAACTTGAACCACACAGTAAACCACGCTGACAGTGAAGGGTCTTCACTTGCATTGCCCTGCACCATTCACAAACCCCCCTGCTGCCTGTTAGAGGAGAAGAGCAAGAGTATCGCAGCCCGCTGTCAGTGTAGCCAGTCTTTCCTGTTTTTATGTGCAGCAGTTCAAGACCTTTGCAGTTTTTTTTAATTCAATGTCAGAGGTTATGGAGATGCTTTGCACGGGCCAGTGTCAGCTCTCGTGACTGTGAGCTGCTCTTGTTCCATCCCTGAAAAGGAAGAGAGCTGAAAGAGCTTTTTTATTGAGCAATTCTTGAAGCACCAGGGGTCTATTGAGCCATATGTTTTAAAAAAAGGAAGTACGCAGGTGATTTAGTAATCTATACATAAGAAAGATATCATCATGTTTCTCTGAACCGCTCTTGATTTCCCTTTTTTATTTGCTAAGAGGTTGCTCATGATGTGCGACACTACTGTTTCACAGTTTTGTTAGACTGTTGGGAAGATTAATTTACTACATTTTGGTTTTTGCTGCATTAAAATGAGGACTAGAATCCGAGATCGTCTTCCTGTCCTGATCATTCGGGCTCATACACACAAGCCATTGTTTTCAGCAAAGTGTGCTGTCCACATCAGAGTCTGATAAGCTCTCTGAAACAGAGCTCTGCGTGAAAGACAGGGAAATGAGGGCTTCCTGTGTCCGCTGTCACACGCAGCCCGATCTCATTTATTGTTTTAATGGAAGTCCTCAATTATTTCGTTATAATTACAAAAAGATTCAATTAAAAGATTAGAGTGCCCGACAAGGCAGGAGAATAATAAATGATTGATTCAGTGCTTGTGTGTGTGTGTATGTGTCTCTCAGATTGTGTGTTTGTTAGAGGAAATAGGAAAAAGTGGTTGGCCGTGAGGGATTCACACTGATCGCATCCCAGTTCAACAATAGAAATATACTCTGTTAATGTTAAACAAGCTTTGAATAATATTTTTACTTCTTAACTTGTGTTATTAAATCTTGCACTTCATTGCAAGGATGTTTTAGCCCACAAGCAAATAACCCGTATAGCTTCTGGGCTAAGCAATATCACTTCTGATGTGTTTTAGCCCTCAGTGGTGTTTTTCTTTGTGATATTCTTATGAACTCTATAAATAATCACGCTTGCACTCACTTAGTATGGGTGGTTAACCGTACAAATTAAGGATGCACTGATAATACAATTTTTACTGATAAGCCTATAATTATTTTCATGTTACGGCTGATAACTGATGAATGGCTGATATTTAAATGTTATAATATTTTGTCTAAATAAATTAAATATAGAACACTAAAATCAGTTGTTTTGAATGCTACAAGTCAATTTAGGCATCAAAACATTGAAATGTAAAGCAAAAATTTTTTCGCTGAAACGTTAAGTTATTAGTGCTTTTAAAAATGAACTAAATAAGGATTAGATGACAGCAAAGATGATCTAAATGTAAAAATAGGGAAAATGAGAATCCACAATTACATATCCAATGCATCCCTAAATGGTAAGCTTTTTAAATGTCGAATCTCATAAGAAATGTGTCTGTGCTGTCATTTTGTGCTTTTTGTGCATTTTCATCTTCGAATTATGCATAAGGCGTTTCAGTGCATTTTGATGATTTAAAGGTGGTGCAGTAGCTCTGTATGGATGGCCGTTGAACTCTGTCTAAGAGGGAGTTGAAGGCAAACCCAAGAGAGGAGGCCCGGAGCGGCCGCTGAGATTCCACAGTCTGCCGCTGGAATCCGTTTGCTGCTGTTTGGGCAGTTTATAATATCCCGGCAGGGTCAAGGAACCGTAAATAAGAGAGATCCGCCTCTCATAGAACTGCAATAATGACTGTTTTGCACTGCTTGAGGGATGGGCGAATTTTAGACTGACTGTGAAATGTTCAGATGGTGCAATTGAAAGAACCAAAATATGCACATGGTTCTGTTTGGGTCAAATTATTAGGGTGAGTCCTTTGCACCTCGTTGTAGATTTCAGGACCATCCCGACAGGCATGCCGAAAGACTTATTGGACAGTCCAAAGTTGCCCCACATCTATTCAGGAAGCATTGCTAATTAGCTAATCTTTCCTCTTCACTTTCATGGGTCTCTGAGAGACACAAACAAGGCCAGGCATCATGAGATTGAATACTCTGGGTGAGGCTCAATGGCTGTCATAGTTTGGCCATCACCTCCCTTTTGTCCGATGATTTAGTGATTTAGTAGAGATGTTTACTGACAGCTCCGGTGCCTGGTTGGCAGTTTCTCTCTGGGGGCGAGGCGTTGGCAGGATCTTTGTCAGTCTGAAACCATGTGTGAGCTCAGCGTGAGGGCAGAAGTTTTGTTACCAGTGTGTTGTTGACTGACGGCTTGGCTCCGTCGTTACTAGCGCTCACTGTTATGTGAAAATGTGAGGCAAAATATAGCTCAAACCCCCACTATGTTAGTCTGCAGCTGGGCCGTAGAAACTCCGCGTCAGTCAATCATTGGTTTTATCTAAAATGAGAATCAGGTTGAGGGGTTGCAGCACTGTTGATGAGGTGATGCTTCTCAGAAGACATTGATTCTGGTACTGTGTTGAATTGCTAGAGCTGAGATCTGGTGCATGTTTCAGTGTTTAACATGATCTCAATGCGTTTTGATAAATCTGCACATCATTGTTTCTGACTGATTTTATCAGTGGTTTCATGTCACAGATGCTCTTGTAGCTCTTGTCATGAAAAACATCCTGTTGTATGATGGGGAGGGATGGTCAGCAAGTCACACAAACCGACTAGTTGATGTAAAGTTTTTTCTCTGGTATTTTTAGTGGCAATGCTTTAAAGGGGAATTAAGACTTCTCTGAGATTTTCATGTGCTGTGGTTTAGCATGCTAAAACTGTCGGTGAGAGAAGTTGCGCCTTTATATTCATTCCTTTTAAAGCACCGTCTCTACTGCCATCAAAGCACTGCTTGAATAACAAATTCACTGCCTTTGAGCATACATTTGAAGGCTATTTCTATAAGACAGCAAATTGCCAGCTGTGAGCAACAGGGCTGTGCAATATATCGAAATTATCGAAATATCGCAAATGTACATATCGCAATATGCGTATCGCTACAGCTTGCAATATTTGGGGCCATGAACAAAAGACAAAGAGAAAATCACTCACTGCTCTTACCTAAATAACATTTGTAGCTTAAATAAGAATCAGTGCATATTGAATTCAAAGAGTAAATACTACGCAGTGTTTTATTTTTCCTTTTTATTATTCAGTTCCTAAACTCATGTTAAAATGATTACACTAATGTTAAAATGCCATTTTTATGTAATGCTTGAGTAAAACACTACCGTTCACTTTCAGAAGTTGTTGTAGGGGTGCTTTCTTATTAGAATCAGAATCAGAATGAGCTTTATTCACCACTTAAGTGTGTGCAAACACAAGGAATTTGTTGTGGTTTTACAGGAACTCTTGGTACATACATACATACAAATAACCATATATATATATGACACAAGATAGTTATAGAAGTTCACAGAACTGACTCTGAAACTGACTTCACTGAAAAAACAGTTTCATCTGAGCATGTGGCACTTTAAGCATTATTGTATCGCATATCGAATATCGCATTATTTAATGAGTTATCGCATATCGCATTTTTCTTCAATATCGCACAGCCCTAGTGAGCAATGTAACCATTGTTAGCCATGGATATTTTTAAAATGTTAGTCTCTGTAAAAATGGAAATGGACTGTTTTTGGCCACATCTTTGGTGTTTTTTTAAGACAACACATCAATATCTAAACAGTAAAAATGTGTGTAAAAACCCCTAGCTGTTTTGTATAGCTGTTTTTGATCATAAGACCGTATCCGATGTGAGTGCCATAGTGACCATGATGTTCAAAATCAGCCTTCTAACAATAACAATTATGGCATGTAGACTGCAGATAGATTGCACCCGGTTGCTTCCGGGTGAGCGGATTCTCCGCAGCTTTCTCGTCTCCGCTCTGTAGCTATGACTCGTCAGGATTGTAGTGCGTTCTCAGTGTTTTACTGGCCTGTGGCTGATTTAATGTGCGAGGTAAGCTGTTCGCGAAGCGCTCGCCCAAGCGAAAAAATGCGCTAGCTGTTGCTGCCAGATCTCCATTGCCGAAAATTACATTGTGTTTGATGCAAAACTAACTCGACTAAATCATATGAAAAAAAAACATCATAACTGTATATTTTCATGCTTTCTCAAGCAAAGAAAATTTTGAAAGTCCACTAAAAACATATCTTATCACTCAGCATACCCGGTTAAAAAAGTCACTGCTCGCCACTGGTGTATGTGTGTACATGCAGATGGAGGTGAGAGACCGTCCTAAATCAGCCATAAAAGATGAATGGATACAAGAGCCCAAGGATGCTTGTTAGGGAAGACCATCTGTACTTTACCCCCACACATCCATCTTTTTAAACGATCATCTGCTGTCTAAAGACTCAGCACAATGTTTAGTATGAGCAGGGTTGAGAACGTCTGTCTGGTGGATGGTGTCTATGGCTCGGCTGGTCTACGCTCCATTTAGAAAAGCTGTGTTGGCTCTAAATAAAAAGTGTATTTAGAGAGTCACAGCTCAGCCCTGTCTGTTGCTCTTCAGGGTTACGAGAGTACATCAAACCCCACACAGTATTTTATTTAGAAACTTTGCAATTGCCATTTTCCACGAAGTGTGCCCATCCACGCCCTAACATCTTGGGCAGTCGCTGAAGGCGTGATGCCACACTAAAGTGAAAAATTCCACTCACGTAAGAACACATCATATTGTAATTTCCCCTATAGTCAAAGCAGAAGTTTCTCACAGACTCGCCCTTGTGCCATTAGAAAGAACAGAACTGTGCCAGGCTGTTGAACTGATAGTGAAAGAGCCGGTATTTATACACAAGAGACCCACAGCTACTACAATCATAGCCCACAAATCACGTAAACAGCAGGAAGCCACAACTCTGTTGGGTCCTCTCCTTATGCAAAGCAAAGATTTGCGTTGAGTTCATGCCGTTTTTAACTATTTTGCGAACGTGACAGTTAGATGAGGCCTAAGCAAGTCAAACAGGCTTGCACTTTATTTTGCAGAATTAAGGCGTCAGTCTTCAGAGTTCGGCAGCTTCTTCTTTTGTGGTTTCTATTGTTTGGGGAAGGAAGCAATAAGGTCCCGAGTCCTGCCCAGCCTTGAGCCGAGAGACACTTCAGGCTGTGACTCAAGCTAAGTTGCCCGTCTTAAAGCAGGTGAGTGCAGACAGATGGTGAGAGGAAGTCTGCAAGGACCAGAAGATCAAAGATAATGGGTAGATGAGGCTGTCACGCTGCCTGTTGGCTTGATCAATAGTTGTGTCCATGGAGGACGCATCCAGCCATTGGAGTGGAGAGGAATTAGAGGAGACACTCTCACTCAGGGGTTGACAGCACAGATGAAGCCTGGTGGGGGTGCTGGAGATTCAGTGGAGTTGCAAATTTGGATGTCTGCACCAGAAATCTGTCTCCTCTGAATCAGGCCTTCATTCCCTGTCTTTGTGCTCTGATTACCCCTCACTGTCTAGTTTGGATAGAGTCCTACTAGAGGAATAGGACAAAAGTTCCTTAAATCGTTTACTAAATGGACCATGTTTAGGACTAAACAAAAGCTTTCTGTCAATAAACTCTTCAATTGTTCTTTTGCTGAACTGTTTCTTGGCTGCAAGGTTGTTTAGAGAAAAAAGTTTAGTAGGTTCTAGTTTCTGTAAAGAACTGCTGAATAGATGACTTTCTAAAGAACTAGAGAATTAAAAAGGTCTTTGTGAAGGTTTCTCCATGGCTTTGGGCTATAAAATCCATTTTGATTCTAATTGAAAACTTTATTTTTAATTAAATAGTCTTTCAGTGGACGCTTTTATCTAGAGCAGCTTGCATATTGCAAATTACATTTATTATGGAGACAAGCCACTGGAGCAACCCAAGGGTAAATGACTTGCTCAAGGGCATGATGGATCCAATGAACATCAATGGCATTTGTGAGGCTTAAACCAGCAACCTTCTGGTCAACAGACCAGAAAAAAAGCCGCCTTTGGTAATGGCGAGACCAGTATCTGTGTAAGCCGTAGTTGAGAGTGTGTCTGATTGCCTGTAACCCAGGAAGGACTCAAGTGTGGGTGATTGATTCTCTTCATTGAGTCCACTGATGTGTTAGTGCTACTCATTCAGGGGTCACTCGGGCCAAATGCTGGCTCACCTTCATCCAGACATGCCTCGGGTCTATGAGATGCTGCAGTGTAGTAAAGCAGATTGAGGGTAGGTTAAATTTAAATGGATAGTTTATCCAAAAATCATTTACTAGTGCAGTCATGTTAGCAAAATTGCAGCAAATTTATGCAGCAAAAAAGAGTCCATTGTCTACTGTCAACAGTGTAGAGATGTAGGAAGCATTTCTTACACAGAAGTCACTATCAAACCAAGCAACTTCCTTTTGGTCCGTGTGGGAAAATTACGTGACCAACTTGAAAATGAGTAAAACCTGCGTTTTGCAACTCCCCGTTGCATGGATTCCTATTGGAATGTCTCGATTTCATGAAGCAACAGTAAATGTGACTGCCCATTTACCCTCACATTGTTTCAAACCTCTATTACTGTTTTCTTCTACAAAATAAACTGAAAGTTAATGGATTCCAGAACAACATTGGACCCCATTGACATTCATATGGACAAAAACATTTTTCAAATTATTCTCTTTTGTTGTTTCAGTCATGCAGGTTTGGAATGACTTGATGGTGAGTAAATGAATCATGATGATGATGGTTTTTGGGTGAACTAACCTTTTCAGACAGATCCAGCCATTAAGACTGCTCATACCGGTTGCCCTTTTGCTCACCTTGTATGATGGCGCTGACCTACAGAAGACCTATTCCTGGCAGACTCCATGACTGAGAATGATAACTGTATGTGTTCATGTATGTATTCATGCCTGTGTGCTGGTTATGACACGAGGGTGTAAATTCCTTCAGTCTTGTCCAGTCTGGGCTGTATGCAAGTCTTTTTTCTGTCTTTCCCTCTGAGCCATCTCT
Source organism: Sinocyclocheilus anshuiensis (assembly GCF_001515605.1). NCBI lineage: Eukaryota > Metazoa > Chordata > Actinopteri > Cypriniformes > Cyprinidae > Sinocyclocheilus > Sinocyclocheilus anshuiensis. The sequence goes on along the minus strand of NW_015544250.1, from coordinate 2,756,291 downwards.
TGGATGGCAGCCCAGTTTTATCACAGGGCTTCCTTTCAGAAAGGGCTTTACTGCAACAGGAAGGACTCCTCCTTTTTTACAGGCCTGGGATGGAGTGCATGAGAGGGAGGGATAAAAAGTAGAAAAATGGGAGGAGGGGCGGGGAGATCAGGTAATGAGCTCTCAGACAGCTGTTGACAGCAACTGCTTCTGCTTGGCACCTTTAATGAAAGCACACACACCTCTCATCCCCATAACATAACACTCCTTTTGCACTGCATCTGTGGTGCATAGACATTGTTTTTAAAACTGGCCTCCTGAAGTAATTTAGGAGGTAGGTGAAGTCCTAAATTAAAGTTTTTAATTAGGGATGCACATTATATCAGTTATTGTCTGATATTAGAGATTGTTAATTGATAACTGTCTGATGATATTGATTCATCATTTTAGATTACCTTGATTTAATTTAATTTTTTATTTACATGTAAAACAATTATCCGCTTATTTGCATTTGCATTTATTTTTTTTATTTTGTGGATTAGTGAGTATATTTTGGATTTCAAAAATAGTATTTTGTCCATTTGCATTGCATTTTTTTAGGTAAAGTAGATTTGTCAGGTAAATGGTAATACAGTATCTGGTAATTGTTCAGATCTTCCTTTTAATAATTGTTTCTTTCAGTACATCGAAAGCTTTACTCCTTTTGGTAGATTACTGACAGTTTTTTTTTCCCATTAGCATTGTATTTTTTTTCCATTGTTTCATTAAGTTAAACAAATGAAGTTAATTTGACAAGTAAATGGCAAAATAGTATCTGTAAATTGTTCAAAAGTTTGTTTCTCAAAGAACATCACATTTTATTTTATTTTATTTACATGAAAACAATTATCAGCTTGTTGGCATATTATCCAGAATTACATTTTTTAATTTAGCCAATTACTCTTTTTTTTTTAATCTATTTATGTTTATTTATTTATGTATTTATATTTTTTCTATTAGCATTCAAATTAGGGTTGGGCCGATAGACGATGCCATCGTCCATCGCCGATGGCTGACAGCCCCCCCCCCCATACCCCCCGCATTCCGCCGCATCCCAATTCCGTGTTCGAAATTATGTGTACTACGGAAACCCTAAAGGGAATAAATAGCCTACGAGATGGGAGGATAAAAAAAATATTTCAATACTTTTTCTCGCGATTATATCGTTGTGTAAGTATAGGCGACTGTATGTAAATTGCGGGCATTTCGATTGCGCGCTCTCATTTTACTTTCACTTTCACTTTTGAGATTCGCGACTGTAGACTGTAGACATCGTCCGATGCCAATTTGGTAGACATCGCCCAACCCTAATTCAAATGTTGTTTTTGTTTTTTTTTTGTAAATTTGCCAAGTAAATGACAAAATAGTATCGGATAGTGGTTCAACGGATCACAAATCTCACGGTTCGGATCACATTATGATTACCTTTAAGACCTGATGCACGGATCCGATATAATGATACACATCACATCCGATTTCTTTCTCAGCTGTTTTCATTCACTTGAGACATAACTGGCTGCGCTTATCTGAATGATTGTCGAGATGGGTATTTTGTCATAATTTTATTTGTATGTGTCTGTTCAGAGGATTCAGAAGAGGATTCAGTTCGGTGTTCGTGCGCTGTCAGAAACGCGTGTGTGCGCTTCATGTGTGTGAGGCTGTGCGCGAAGAGAACAGCGCGCGAGTAACTAATCGAGTTCCCACTTTCACTCTATTATGGTTAAATTTTGCTATTAATCCGCGGATCACATGCGTGCCGAACCGTGGGGCTTGGTCCGTACGAATCACGGATCAACTACGATCCGTTTAACCACTAGTATCAGAATTAGTTTGATTCTTTGTTTAAAAGATTGTTTCTCTCAATACATCAACGTTTTTACTGTCACTGCAATATGTGAACTTTTAAAACAGCTTGCAGTAAGATAAAGCCTGCAATCAGTGAGAATACATCCAGCGGAAAGAAACAGTGATGCGGTGGAGAGGAAGGAAATGGGGTTGTGTAGTATGAGGTGGTACGATGACAGCAGCATGTGAGGAGGATCTGGCTGATGGCAGGAAGCCGTGGGCAATGAGACACAGAGAAAGAGCCATGGTCGGTTCCCCTCATCAGGAATTTGGCAGCCAGAGGAGGGCTGTGTGTCCTTGCCCATCAGGCACCGCTCAGAGAGAGGGGGGCCCTGCCAGTCAGTCTATCAATCACACCGCTCCAAAAAACCTGGCCAATCTGTGGCCCGTCTGCCACACTGGCTGCACATACAACAAAGCAGTCTGTCCACCCAACTCGCCAGTATGGGGTTGTAATATGAGCCACTGCGAAATCATGGAGCTTTTAGTGGAGGGAAGCAAGATTATGTTCTGAGAAATGCAAAGCGAGCGACACGCAAATACACGCCCAACACGCTGAAATACTTAAGAGGAATTGAGACGCAGAGAACTATATTTGCAAATCAAATGGGAGTCTTTAGAGACACTCGTTGGATGAACGCCCATGCAGAACTGAACACACATACGCTCACATGCCAAGACTAGATTTGGGAACAGTGCTCCACTGAAGATTCAGTCACACCCACAGTCACGTACACAAAATCTGCTCTTCTATTGTGAAAGAATAGTTGTTCCGCAGCCAATGCATCATATGCTGCTCAGCTAAAAGTAGTGTTGCAACACTTAGAACACACGAAGCTGACACTTGTTATTTTTTGTCCTTTTAGACTTATATACTTACTAATTTTTATACTTTCATTCTGAACCAAAATAAAGAAACTCAAGGTCACAGCTCACTTCCTGTTACCCATGTGGCCTGATTTGTTTGCACTACTTGTTTATTGTGTTACCAAAGTCAGTTCTTCAGGAAATGGATTTGAACCTAGACCACTTTTTTCGGCAACAATGAAATGTTTATAGCATGCATGCATGTTTATGTGCGCTGCATTGTGGGCATTGACACTCTAGACGCACTAGATCTCACCTAAATATAGATGTTTTTGATCATATTTAGATATATTTTAATTGTATTAATTTAAGAGTTAAACGTTTAATAATAAATATAAAGTACTTTATTATATAAATTATTTACTTTATATTTTTATAAAAAAAAGTAATAATAATGTTTAATTGTTTATTAATATAAATATTTAAATATATTTTATTGTAGTATGTTTATAAAAACACGTTTATATGTTATATTTATGTATTTTAAAATACTTAAACTATATTTTTAATTTATTTCAACATTTTTAGTAACATAAATAATTGTTTATTAATATAAATATGTAAATGTTTTACTATATTTAAACGTTTTATGTTTATAAAAACATGTTTATAACACATGTTTATATAAATATGTTTTATATATTTTAATATATTTAAAATATATTTTTAATGTAATCATTTGAAAATAATTCTTATATTTTAAAATAATTTTATAATTTTAATTTATAAAATATATTTTTCAAAAATATTCCAAATATATTAAATGTTTTAATAATAATATTAAATTAATATTAATAATTAAATTGAATTAATATTATAGTTTTAATAATAATAATTTAAATAATAAATACTGTAAATGTTTATTCATATATTATGTTTTTGGATCATTGTATGCATGTTCATATATTTACTTAACTTTATTTTTTTTTTTGCATTTTTGTATTTACTTTGCCCTGGTGTGGTGTATATTGTGTATGTTTCTGCTTGTAGATATGGACATTTTCCTACCACAGGGGCCCTTTTCTAGGTTGACATTGGGATTAGCATAGGACCGTCCACCTGGAATACTTGTGTACAGAGGATACAGAGAGACCAGTTCAGGACAAAAACACAATACCAGGCAGGAAATGAACAGCGTCCACTGATAACTCCTCTCTGCTTCTACCTGTCCCTCCATCAGCAGCAATCCGCCCTCTGCCTTCGCATTGTGATGCAAATCAAGTCCCTGGTTGGAGAGCTGATAAGGAGGTCTCTCATTTCAGTGCGCTTTGTTTCCCAGACAGAGGAGAGCTTAGCGGAGGGGACACAGAGAGGGCCTCCGGGCTGACATAAGAACCCATCCCATTGTGCACCCTGGAGAAGTGTTGACTGATATTTGGGAAGAGGTGTTAGAGGGAGGGAAAGCGACCGGGGTTTTTACGGCAGGAGCCGTCTCGGGTTGTTGAGAGATCCTGATGGATTTTTGTCCCTCTCCCCCTCCAATTCTTTTTACTCTCAGCTACTCAGACGGTGTCAATCAGTAGCCATTTCTTCACGCCACATGCAGTTTGCGGTCCTTTTCAGGCGCTTGTCATTACCAGCATTTTGCCAGTATTGCTATATAAACAAATGAGTTCACGCTAGGTTCAGTGGAGAATATTGATCCAGCTGTGCAACATTTAGTTCAAAGCGTATTCAAAACACATATGTGTTGTGATAGCATACATGTTTGGGTTTTATACAAGAATTATTTAATGTGACCTATTATGTTTTGATAGCCTTTTTGCGATAGTTCTTCAGTTATTTTGATATTAATTTGCTAGTTAACAAATCATCTTAAAGCAAATCATGAAATAATTAAATTAGGGAAGCATATATCAGCTAATAATCGGTAACGGCTGAGCAATTATACGCACTATTGGGCATCCGAAAACAGCCATTGATCAGGGCTGATTAAATCCTGTTAATCAAAACATTGAGTGATTTTCAGAATTCAGTTAATGAGAGTTAAGAACATCCAAAAAGTTAAGAAATCTTAATTTAATGTTCAGTATTCTGTTCATTTGAGTAATGTTACTTTGAAACATGGAAAACATGTTAATATGGAGAGAGTAAAAGTTATTTACATTTCTTTCAGAATTATATAATGAATTATCATTCATTTGAAACAAGGTAAAAAGGAGAACCACCAAACTATCGGCAGATATCAGTCTAAATAATCAGATATCGGTATTGGCACAGAAAATCTGTATCGGTTCATCTCTAAACTAAACTGGAACCTGTTCTGATAACATTCCTCTTTCGTACTTCAAAGTACACCAGTAAAAAAATAACTAACTTGACATTGCACAACAGTTGGGAAACAAATGTCATGCATGTTGCTAGTTCAAATGCAGTTAGCCTTTTTACACATCATATACTCAGAAAGCTTCCATTTCTCACTCTCGATTGAAGAATAAGCGATTTGTTTGTAACCATGGCCATGAACAGAAGGCCCTACTGTATTTGAGCTCGACCTTAAATGGGACTATTTGCCTCTCCTCATTCACCCCTCCACCCTCGTCCATTTTTCTTTCTGTTTTCTATCAAATTCCTCTTTTTATGCCCCCTTCTTTTGAAGTCTCCAAACTCTTGTAAAAGGCCAGGCTGGTGGTTTTTGCTGAACCCTGTGGTGGGACAGCGAGGGAGGGGTTGTAGGTTAAGTTTAGGCTTTCCATTGAAGGTGGCTGAAGAAGGTGGGGCAATAAAAGTTAGAAGTTTAGAGCCTCTCTGTTTTTTTTTTTTACTAGCTCAGGCTACAGCTGGTGGTGTGAATGGCTGCCCGAGGTGTCTGAGTCTTAATAAAGATCCCGCCAGCCGGGCTGGGGCCTCCAGTCCAGCCATGAGACCACCTTTATAGGCCTAGCTTACGAGCAGGGGCCTCTATTAAAACCTAGTAGGACTGCACTGAGGAATTTAGGACTGGGAAACAAGAGAAAAATAGGGTTTGTGTGTCAAAGAATGGCCAAAGTGAAGGCTGGGAGGTTGAATTTTGAGCGACCAAGGGTAAAAGTTGACTTTGGCATGTGAAAATGTGAAATCAAATGTCTTTTAGGGTTTAATCTTTTATGATATCTCAAATTCATGAATAGGGGTGTAACAATACACTCAAGTCTCAAATTGGTTCGTTACGTGATACTGATCTCACGATATGAAACTCTCACAATACTATAAACAAAACACCAAAATAGAGTTAAAATGGTCCATTGTTTAAATTATTGCTTTTAAGACATGATAAAAAGTTAACAAAAAATTAGTTTTATTTTTAATGTATTAATAATAATTTATAAACATGAAAGCTCAAGTATGTGACCTCCTAGATTTACCATATTTGATGCTAAATTAATTCTGTCTAAACTTAGTTTTTGGGTGAACTGTAGATGATACATGTTGTCACAGTTCACGATATATATTGTAATTCTTGACTTCAGAATTAGTGAGACATGAGACACTCGTCCCGCATGCTAGACACCAAACGCAGGGTGGAGTTTTCCCCCCAGGCTGTGACACAGATGAGCTACCTGTCTTATCAGCTCCACTTATCTGTCTGCTAGTGTTAAACTGTTTGTGTTTTCTTTTCTTTCTAGTGTCAGTCACTGCAGCCAAATCCCCTAAAATACTGTCCCCCTAAGGACAGGGTGGGCGGAGCTAGAGGGAGATGAATTCAACAGACACGTTAACTAGACTTTTACTTAGTTGGCTGATGCCTCGCATTCAAAAACAGATTAAAAAGCAACGATAGGTAGCGTCTTGTGTGTTTCTGCTCGAGGGCATCATGAAAAAGGTTTAGCGAGGAATCATGATGGTTTTTAAAGCCCTCGTGGGTCTTTGAAATTGGATATGGTTTAAAAGGTTCACGGGGGAATCTTTTCTTCTCTCCATGTGGTGTTTAATATCTCCCTCTCATTAAATCCTCCCGTGTTGTGTAAATAGTGTGAAGTGATGTGATTAGACGAAGCGTCTGATGTTTTCTTTTCTCTCCTCTTTAGCGGTGGAGACCCAGAGCACCAGTTCAGAGGAGATGGTGCCCAGCTCCCCTTCTCCACCACCTCCACCGCGTGTTTACAAGCCCTGCTTCGTCTGCCAGGACAAGTCTTCCGGGTACCACTATGGTGTCAGTTCTTGCGAGGGCTGCAAGGTAAACAGCAGAGCTCCCATCGCCTGTGGCCTGACGAATCTCATGTTTTTCATGAGTCTGTTACACAATTTGTCTTGACGTTTGGCAAAAATGTGAAAAATACAGTGAGAGACATGGAGGTTTAGCTCTCGCGTGTTAAAAAAAAACTTGAATATATTAAGAACTTTTGCTCCTGTCAACACCAAGAAACTGAGACTGACAGCATAACTTGTAGTGCAGGGAGCAAAAATGTTTATGAAAACATACAAAATAATATTAATAAAATTACAAAAAAAAGATTCTTCATCTAAGTAAGGGGAAGTTCACAGAAATAATTTTAAAAAAGTTTCTCAATATCCATTTTTGTTAAACAAACAACTTCTGACTTAACTGAGCATCTTAAAAATGTGACCTTCATGGCACAAAATGTTGAAAAAACCTGTCTAGCACACGTTTACATACAAAAACATTTAATGGACACAATAACATGTTCTGTGTGAACAGGTCTAGTGAGTTTCATTAACCCATTTGTAAGCTTTTTGCCGCAAGTAATAATAGAATTTGTCACAATAACAATATTTCGACTAATTCAGTTAATGTTTGGTCACAGGTAAAAGGGCCATCACTTTGAACATGACTTATCACATTTTTGACTATCCCTTTATATAACACTAACAAAATACTTAGCAAAAAACCGTTTTGGATCAGAACTTTTGAACAATATACTGACAGCTTGTGTAAGAGAAATGATAGGAGGGGGACGGTGGTTGACCTAGTCTTTAGCTGACCTACTCGCTCTCTCTTGAATGTCTGTTGCAGGGTTTCTTCCGTCGCAGTATTCAGGAAAAGGATACAGTTGCGCAGTATCAGCTACACGAGACACCAAGTAATGTGGACAGTATGTTAAAGGGATAGTTTACCCAGAAATGACAATTCTGGTATCATTTATTCACCCTACAGTTGTTTCAAACCTGTTTAAATTTCTTTCTTCTGTTGAACACAAAAGATGTTATTTTGAAGAATGCTGGTAACCAAACATCTGACTGAACACTTCATTTTTGCGTGAATTGTCCCTTTAAAGCAATGAAAGGCAATGCAATGGAATTTTAGTATGTTTAAGGGGTAAAATATGTGTTGTACCATATACCACTGTGGTAAAATACAACTATGGTCAAGACTCCTGTTGCAGGGTTTCTTCCGTCGCAGTATTCAGAAGAACATGGTGTACACCTGCCACCGTGACAAGAACTGCCAGATCAACAAGGTCACACGCAACCGTTGCCAGTACTGCCGGCTGCAGAAGTGCTTTGAGGTTGGCATGTCTAAGGAAGGTGAGGGTTCAGGCCTCTGCCAGGCACACGGGCTCCTTGGCATTCGGCCAAGACCCACATACACCAACACAAATATAGAGACGGGACAGGAGACAGACGGGGACACGCTGATATAGGTTAGAAGCTGTGAAACAGACATACAACCCAGAGACACACAGACAAATTTAGAGTCGTGAGACTCGAGTGCCAGGACACGGAGGCATAAACAAACTGCAGATGACTGCAAACTGCCAGTTTGAGACACTTAAAGACACAAAAGACAAATAAAGTTCAAACACAAACCAATAAAGCTGGTTAGCATGGAGGTTAGAGCTCAATATGAATGTTCACTTCACAAATGGGTTTCGCGTCACAAGTTTCACCCACATCAATCCATCAACAATAGGTGTGATTTCTTTGGTAGCCCTTCCTCTAGTCACTTTATGACTTGGCACTAACAGATTTGTGTTGGAACAAAGACAATAGCCCGAGGTTGAAAGACCGAGTCTGGGGCATGTGTTTGTTCATTTGCCAGGGTCACGGCGATGATGTCACGGGGAGAGTGGCACATTGGCCCTCTATGTGTCCGCTGGGACATGTATGTGTGCGTTTATATGTATGGGATGTGTGTAGGGACCAGGATCACATTGTGCTTTTGCTATTACTGGATATCCTGAGAGGAAGGAAAGAATGGGAGGGGGGGTGAGACAAGGAGGGGAGGGGGGTTTAGGGTTGGCAGGGCTGCTCTCCCTTGGGTCAGACTCACCAAAACACCCACGGAGTCTGATCTGAGGTCAGTTTCCATGTATTAGTGATTACATTTGGAAGTTGGTATATGGTAACTTTGTGTCTTAACCAAGTAAAATAATGCAACGTGATAAATGGGTTAATGTTGATTTTGAGATTTTCTGAACAGGTCAAGAACATTTCTTGGCCATAATTTCACCTCAAAATCTATAGAAAGAAATTTTAAATAAATATTATACAATTAAATTATATTTTTGTAAATATAGGAGCATATTTTTATTTTATTATATATTATTTTAATGACAATTAAACATATTTCCCGTTGCAATTATATATTTTTATATGTTTATGTTATTTAAATCATGGTGGTTTTTGTTAGTTTAGTTTTATTTTTCAAGCAGCTTATTGCTTTTAGATGTAATAAAACAATATGAAACTGGCATTAGGATGAAAAACGCCAATGTCTGATATATTAATTGGCCTCGGTATTATATACAGTATGTGTGTATATATATATATAAGAAATACTAAGAAATATAATTAAATAAGAAATATAAATAAAATATAAATGAAGAAAAATATAAATAAGTAAAACATTATTGAAAATTAAGAATAAGTACTGAGAAGCATCACAGAAATGGTGGGGGGTGGTATATTAAACAAATTGTTGCATTGTTGCAGCAATTCTGAGAAATTAAAATCTCAAAATCATCAGAAGTTTTTTCTGGCACATCATTTTGTAGAGTTTGACTAGTTTGCATGTACAAGTTACTAAGATCATAGTTTGGCAGTTGAAGCTAACTTATTGTAGAATTATTAAGCAGCCTCTCTTTGTGACTCTCAGCTGTGCGCAACGATCGAAATAAGAAGAAGAAGGACGTGAAGGATGAGGTTGTTCCACCAGAGAGCTACGAGCTGAGTGGGGAACTGGAGGAGCTGGTCAATAAAGTGAGCAAAGCACATCAAGAGACCTTCCCTTCACTCTGCCAGCTGGGAAAATACACCACAGTGAGTGTTTTCTGAAAATGAGTGGATTTGTCAGCAATGGAATGTGGAATTTATTTATAGTGGTGTAAACAGACCATGTCAGATGTAGTGTGATAAACATGTTCCATTATTGAAAACATAATTTAAAGGAACAGTGCACACAAAAGATAAATATTGTCATTTATTCAACCTCATGTTGTTCCAAATCTGTATGACTTTTTCTTCTGTGAAATTCTTTCTGAAGAACAATCTTTTCAGTATGATGAAAGTAAATGAGCACTGAGGCCATCAAGCTCCAAAATGACAAAAAAAGAATAATTAAAGTGTAAATATAATTCATATGCTCTATTCCAACTCCAAAAGTCCTAAAGTGTGAAGAACAGACTGAATTTTTTTTTGTGCATTCTGCAAAATTTCTCCTTGTGTTCAATGTATTAAATAGCCATATGGGTTTGGAATGACGTGGATGAGTACATGATTCATTTTTGATCGAAAAATTCATTTTAACGTATATTAATGCACACATATATTAACCTCTTCTCTCTTTTTCTTTTCATCAGAACTCAAGCTCAGACCACCGGGTTCAGCTGGATCTGGGCCTATGGGACAAATTCAGTGAGCTTTCCACCAAGTGCATCATTAAAATTGTGGAATTTGCCAAACGCCTTCCGGGCTTCACCACTCTCACCATCGCAGATCAGATCACCCTCCTTAAATCAGCCTGCTTGGAAATTCTAGTATGTGTGCCTTCCTTTAAGAATCTCACCTTGATGTAGAACATGCATCTACTACATTACTTTCACATAATTCTTAGCCTCATAAATGTCTGTGTCTCTTGCAGATGCTGCGAATCTGCACACGATACACACCGGAACAGGACACAATGACCTTTTCAGATGGACTCACCCTCAACCGGACTCAGATGCATAATGCTGGCTTCGGCCCGCTCACTGACCTGGTGTTTGCCTTTGCTGGTCAGCTTCTGCCCCTTGAGATGGATGATACGGAGACTGGACTCCTCAGCGCCATCTGCCTCATTTGTGGAGGTATTACACGAATGCAATTTTGTTGCAACACTGCTGCCACCTAGAGGAAGCAACAAGAAAAATGTTAACATTATAGATTTAGCTTATATTCAGAATTGGTTTTAACCACTAAAAATGGATGGAGGTACTAGTATGCTAATGCTAATACTCTTTCTCTGTAGACCGAATGGATCTTGAGGAGCCTGAGCGTGTAGATCGTCTGCAGGAGCCCCTGCTGGAAGCTCTGAAGATCTATGCACGACGCCGCCGACCCAACAAACCTCACATGTTCCCTCGCATGTTGATGAAAATCACTGACCTGCGTGGCATCAGTACCAAGGGTCAGTTTAATAGCCAAAAACTACATGGAAATCACCTTAGCATTACTATTCTGTTTGATTTTCAAGAATTAAATCTTGATGAAAATCAAATGGGTTTTTTTTCAATGAGGCCTGAGGCCTATTCAAAACAAGAGCAGCAATATTGACAGTGTTTTTGCGCATCGATGGTATTCACACTGAGGGCAACGCAAATTTTCTCTGAATTTTTGAGAAAAGTTTGCATACTTGAGCGAAAGCAAAATGCACTCCGTCATTTACATGCTTCAATGCAAAATACAAGCCATCTGACAATCCAAGATCTGACTTGCTTCAATGCAAAATACAACTCATTTGACAAAACAGATTACTCATGCCTTAAAGGGGTCATATGATGCGATTTCCAGTTTTCCTTTCTCTTTGGAGTGTTACAAGCTGTTCGTGAATAGATAAGATCCCTAAAGTTGCAAAGACTAAAGTCTCAAACCCAAAGAGATATTCTTTATAAAAGTTAAGACTCGTCCACGCCCTCCTAAAACGCCTCATTTAAACACGCCCCCACATGTCTACGTCACTGTGTGGGAAGATTTGCATAACACCACCCAAATGTATACGCAAAGAAAGAAGGTGTAACTTTGATTCTTGCTTGTAGTATTGTTGCCGCCGCCACCATGTCGTGGAGCCGCTGTGTGTTTCGCGGTGAAAGCGAAACTACTTTGTTTGGTCTTCCAAAAGAGGACACAACTAGAAATCAGTGGTTAAGTTGTATTTACAACACTGTTCCAGAACAGTTCAACCCAAATATTCAGATGTGTGCAACGCATTTTATGGAAGACGAGGAGAGTATTTCCTGGGAGTTTCCTGGGAGAGTAGCCTACAATGCCGGTGTTCTGACAAATAATGCTGACTCGCAGTCTGTAAGTACGCTTTCATATTTAAAGGATTTGCCACTGATGATTAAAACACGAGTTTTGAGCAGTGTAGAGTAGCGCTTGTTGTTTGTCCTTTCTCCAATCACAAATGCAGACATGGATTTATGTTTACGCGGTGCGGTGCGATGCAACGCAACGCAACGCAATGCGTAAAAAGACAGTATAAGTCATTATAATCAGTAATTATGTCCCCACTGGATGCAACAAATGCCTCGTTTATAATGGGTTTTATTGGTTTTGTCTCGTTGTGCCAGGACACGGCATCACAGTATGATAAGGCGCTTACATTTCCGTCACACGCTTGAGGAATTTGGCCAATCACAACGCACTAGATAGCTGGCCAATCAGAGCACACCTCGCTATTCAGATTTATGAGCTTTGTAAAAATGTTTCAGAAAGGCGGAGCATAGAGAAGCAACAAAAATGTACAGTATGTGGAAAATAATGTGTTTTTT
>NW_015544250.1:2740698-2741010 GCF_001515605.1 Sinocyclocheilus anshuiensis | reverse complement strand
GAAATCAGTGGTTAAGTTGTATTTACAACACTGTTCCAGAACAGTTCAACCCAAATATTCAGATGTGTGCAACGGAAGACGAGGAAGACGAGGAGAGTATTTCCTGGGAGTTTCCTGGGAGAGTAGCCTACAATGCCGGTGTTCATGCTGACTCTGCTGACTCACAGCCTGTAAGTACGTTTTCATACACTGAACAAAATTATAAACGCAACACTTTTTTTTTTTTGCCCCCATTTTTCATGAGCTGAACTCAAAGATCTAAGACTTTTTCTATGTACACAAAAGGCCTATTTCTCTCAAATATTGTTCACA
>NW_015544250.1:2709102-2740686 GCF_001515605.1 Sinocyclocheilus anshuiensis | reverse complement strand
TTGGCCAATCACAACGCACTAGATAGCTGGCCAATCAGAGCACACCTCGTTTTTCAGACCGATGAGCTTTGTAAAAATCGGCACGTTTCAGAAAGGCGTGGCATAGAGGAGAAACAACAATGTACAGTATGTGGAAAATAATGTGTTTTTTTTTTTACCTTAGACCGCATAAACACATTTCATTACACCAAATACACAAAATAATGTTATTTTTTAGCAACGTCATATGACCCCTTTAAAGCAAAATATACTGCCAAATTAATATATATATATATATATATTCAATTATATATAATTTTTTGTGCTAATTTGGTGCTTATTATTATCAATGTCGAAAACAGTTGTGCTGCTTAATATTTTTGTGGAAACTGTGGTACTTTTTCAGGGTTCTTTGCTGAATAGAACATTCAAAAAACAGAATTCATTTGAAATCGAAATCTTTTGTAAGATTATAAATGTTTTTGAATTAAAGTTTAAAATCCTTCAACAACAACAACAAAAAATGTTTTTTGATTTAAAAAAAAAAAATTGATGCCCAAAATTAGTGTGAAAATCTATTTGAATAGGCTTTCACTTTCTGCTAGGTACTTTTTACCTTAATACATATTATTATGTAGACCACACCATCCTGAAATTAACTGTTTGTGTGAAACAGGAGCAGAAAGGGCCATAACTCTCAAGATGGAGATCCCAGGCCCCATGCCTCCTCTCATTCGAGAGATGCTGGAAAACCCAGAGGCCTTCGAGGATCAGGCTGAGTCCACAGAGAAGAAGCCCGAGCTCGAACAGCCCACTCCTCCACCCGCCCTGCTTACTATGAAGAAAGAGCAGGAGGACGAGGATGACAGCTGGGCCACAGAGAACGGCAGTGAGCCTTCACCGGAGGAGGAGGATGACGATGACGACGACGGAGAGGAGGAGAGGGGTACAGACAGCGACGGAGAGGCCTGGGGCGGCCAGGAACCCAATGTGGACGTGTCCAGAAAGAGCCATGGAGGAAGAGCTCAGTGAGGAAGCTTTCTTCTTCCAGCCTTACCTGTACAGACACTCCTAACTCAGGCCACTCGGGCAACGATGAGAGACATCAGTGAGTCGATTTGAGGAAACTCACATAAAAAAACTCTTCTCAGGACCTCTCCCGCAGAACGAGAGGGAAGGCGAAAGACAAAACAACTGGCTTTTCAGACAAAATAACTGCCGCTTTTATAAAACTTATTTGTTTGCTTTGAAAAGGAGAAGCCAAATGGACGTATACCATTAACAGCTGACTCTCAACGGGTTCAAAAAAGTCTTTCAAAAGAAAATACAGGATGAGAACTGAAAATGCTCATCTTTTTCTGTCATCGATGCTTTTGAATATCATTTTGACTTTTCAGCCTTGAGATAGTTTGTTCTCTTTACATTTTATGAATAAGCCCATACATATCTATATATACCTTTATATATTTTTTTGTCCTGTATTGTATTTTCTTAGTTATATTTTGTTTGGATAGCTTTCCTGGGCAGACTTACAGAAAGATAATCGGATTGCTATAACTGGCAGACCTCTGCTGAGTCTTTATCCAGCTGCTTGGTTGGGTTCTTGGGCACTTTGGCTCAGCATTAGATGTCATTGATAATCAGTTCAGTGGCTGGGTATCTCCCATCGAATGATCCGTGTTTTTAGGAGAATGCCATTACGTATCGGCTTTTATTTGGTCATATGATTCGCTGCCAATTGAATGGTGTGTCTGTGCCAAAGTTTGCAGCTTGTAGGGTTCAATTCCTGTCAGGGAGCCCAGCTCCAAACAGAAAACACCCACATGTCCATTACCTTCAAGTCTTTGCATCGTGCATATGATGTCATACTGGACCGGTTTCATTCAGAGTGCTCAGGCAGAAGTTATGCAGCGCTCCAGTCAAATTAAAAGACTGTGTAGGATTTGACCTCATTGGCCTAGACAATTCTTCAGGATTACTACACAAATGCATCTGGACAATTTTTTGAATCTCATATATCACAATGAAATACAGGAACGCGCACACACACACACACACACACACACACGCACACACTTGAAAAGCATGCTACATATATTCAGATCTCTTGCTATAAAAAAGAAAAACATGAAATTCAGACTCAGGGCATCTCTGTAAGGACCAAACGCTTGCTGTCTGGCGGCAGCCTAGAAACAGGCAATATGTATGTGTTAAGTTTCAGAAATCCCACCGTGGCACCATGAACTGAAAAAAATCTGCGTATCTTAGACAGTCATTACAGAACTTTCATCTTCGTTATAGAAATAGTTCTTTTTCTAATTTTACCTAATTCATTTTATTGCCAAAAACACACAGTATGCAATTTGGTGGTCGTGTGCCACTGAACATTAAAAGGTATCAGTCTCAGTCAAGCAATATGACTATGACCACAACTCAGCTGTGTGTGTCTGCGTGTGTGTGTGTGTTTGTGTTTTGAATGTGAGGATGGCTGCACTCAATAAGCTGTAGTGTAGTACTTTGTTAAATGAATGTCATCACTGTGGTGCTGTCAGAGAGTGTGTGAGCTGTGAGTATTGACCTCTTCTCCTTCAGAGTTGCACCACAGCCACACGTAAAGCAAGCGGAATGTTGAGATTACTTTAACTCTTCGTCATATTTTTCTTGTTCTCTAGACTTGGCTAATGTATTGTCAGTTCTTTGTTCGTGTTCAACAAATTCTGTTATATAAAAAGCCATATAAACAATAAGAGGCACAATAAACTTTTTTTTTGAGAATCTCTCTCTGTTATTCATTTATTTATTTATTTACTTACTACATGTACTTTATTTTGTTTAGTATATGCTTTAGTAATTGTTCATCCAAATGTCATAATTTACTCACTTTTATGTTAGACACATGGGCTTTCACTGCCATTGACGTGTGAATCTCACCAGGTCCAGGTCATATTTATCCCCAAAAGCAAAATAATTATAAGAATTTAAAATAATAGAATATTTTTTGTACTGTATTACATGTAATACAAAGTTTTTTAATTACAATTGAAGACATTACAAAATATCACCATTAAGTATAAATACGTTACAATTTAATTCTGTTCATGTGTCCATCCAATCACTGAAACTACTTTCATAACTTTTAAAATGTATATTCAAGAGTGTGTAAATACACTTTTAAATGTCCTTAAAAATACTTTTACGTATACACACACACACACACACACACACACATAAAAGACTGTGTAGGATTTGACCTCATTGGCCTAGACAATTCTTCAGGATTACTACACAAATGCATCTGGACAATTTTTTGAATCTCATATATCACAATGAAATACAGGAACGCGCACACACACACACACACACACGCACACACTTGAAAAGCATGCTACATATATTCAGATCTCTTGCTATAAAAAAGAAAAACATGAAATTCAGACTCAGGGCATCTCTGTAAGGACCAAACGCTTGCTGTCTGGCGGCAGCCTAGAAACAGGCAATATGTATGTGTTAAGTTTCAGAAATCCCACCGTGGCACCATGAACTGAAAAAAATCTGCGTATCTTAGACAGTCATTACAGAACTTTCATCTTCGTTATAGAAATAGTTCTTTTTCTAATTTTACCTAATTCATTTTATTTATTATTATTTTTTTTTTTTTAAGGTGGGGTTGAGGAATAAGCAGACGTTTATGTCCTTGTGATTGATTGGCAGAAGTATATGAATAAATGAGTTCATTTGGAACTGCATATATTATATAAAATAATATCACGATGCAAAATTAGCTTTATGTAAGTAAAATGTGTGGTGAAATCAAGATATTTATCTAACAAAATTGAACAGTTAAAGATTTACAGAGCGTTCTGTTGTGACGAACAGCAATGACGTCAATCCGCTACGCGACGCGTCCACGCGCCAAATTTAAATATGAAAGCAGGAAAAAGATTTAAAGCTGCAGCCGAGGATTTTGCCGTGAATGACTCGGATTTCGGTCTGTGCTTCACACAATAGTACAATTTAGCTTTAGAAGACTTGATATATAGTGTGTGTATATATATATATATATATATATATTGTATCAGTCGTATAGGCTATATTTATGATGTTTTTGTCTTTCGTTACGCTTAACAGGCCATGGTCACACTGTTCTAATGAGGAGAAACAAAAGCAGCGAGGACTTTCTTCAAAAAAAAAAAAAATTATTATTTTGTGTTCTACATAAAATCATACTCGTCTTGAACGTCACGAGGGTGAGTAAATGATGACACAAATTTAGCTGGCAATATTCACAATGAAACAACGGGTGTGGAATCTAAATCAGCAAATAATTAATCCAGTAGAGGGCGATAGTGCACCACAGATTAGCTCTAATGACCCTGCTGGCTGGAGAAATGTCAAACCTAACCACACACAAACACTTCTGAGACCAAACCTAATGGATCCTGCCAGTGTGCCCTCATTTATCTGCGTGTGTCATACAGTAATTATCCGAGGACAAAGAAACATCCCTGCATTACTCATACAGGAGCATTAAAGGCTCAGACATGAGACAGCATGGGTGGATGGTTATGATGAAAATTTGGTTTTATTAAGAATAATTAATTAAATATTTTAGATCATTAAATTTGTGATAATTAAAAAGTATTTAATATAGTATTAAATACTTCTGAATTGGTTAAATTAAACTGTCAATTTTGAAATAACATTACCAGATCAAGAGATGTTTATTTAATATTATTATTATTATTACTATTAAATATTATGTTTCATATTACCAGCTAAATTAATTTCGGAATTTATTTTGGTTTATCTTTGAAGTGTTTCTGAATGATAAAGATGACCACACCCTTTCTATCATGTTTTCATATTCTCAATACCCATAAAGGACAAGTTCATATGGATTTATTCATGTCTTTTCTGAATTCATGGACAGACACAGTACTTGATGGATTTAGACTTGGCCACTTTATTTGTAAAGAGCACACAGGGGCTCACAATATACAATTCTATTTATTCATAGCTCAAGGGGATTGTAGTAAACTGGGGTATGGTACTCTTAATTAAAAGATTACTATAATTAAGTTTCATTAAAAAGATCAATAAACTAGGGCTAAGATTAAAAACAAGGCCCATACATTATACACTGGTTTACAAGGACCCCATATATTAAATCCCAATAAGATGTTGCCATGGGAACACAAGGCAGATAGGCTGAGGAGATGGATTTAAAGAGGCAGGACAGGTTTTTCTTTCCATGGCAAACCCGCACCACTTCCTGTGGTGTTCTGTGCATAGCGCTGAGAATAATGAGAGTTAAATGAAGGAGAAAAGAGCAATAATGAAAGGCGAGAACAAAGTCTAGGCTACGATTGTTCCAATTACAAAAACAACAAAAGAGGCACATGTGGAGAGATATTCATTTATTCTGATTAAAGCCATTTAAATGGCTATCAATGAAACCTGCAAAAAATAAAACGAACTAGATTCTTTTGAGTGGAGTGGTGTTTGCCTTGGCAAAATATGATGTCATGGTGTTTGTGAAGATGAATTATGGTCAAATGTGGCCCCTTTTTGTCTCTCTTATGTAGTCTAATAAACTAAATTTCATATTTCACAACTGCAACTTGAAACCTGTGTTTATTTCTTAGAATTATGACTTTAAATCACAACATTTTATGCTTGAAAACAAATAATTACAGCTTTAGCATCTTTATGTTTTTGCAGCTAACTGTATATTTTGTAAATGTGACTTTCTAGTGGCTGATAAAAACTGAATTGATGTAGGCCTACAATATCAATATCATACTGCAGTATCTTAATTGTGTTGAAGAGGTGTCTGGGACAAATAAAATGTCATTTTTTCTAATTTTGCATTGTGAAAACGGTCACACATTAGTTTCACCCAAAAATGAAAATGTGCTCAAATTTATTCACTCTCAGGTCATCCAAGATGTAGAGGAGTTTGTCTCTTCACCGGAAAAGATTTGGAGAAATTTAAATGACATCAATTGCTCACCAAGGGATCCTCTGAAGTGAATGGGTGCCGTCAGAATGAGAGTCCAAACAGCTGATAAAAACATCACAAAAAGCCACATGTAATCCAAATGACTCCAGTCCATCAATTGTCTTGTCAAGTGACTATGTGTTTTTAAGAAACAAATCCATCATTAAGACGTATTTAACTTCAAACCGTTACTTCGGCTAAAATACAAGGCCTCTATCTATAATTGTGCTTTCTTCAGTGAAAAAGTCATCTTGTTCTGTCTGAATCGGAAGAGCAATATGCACAGATCAAACACTGTTTTCAAGAGAAAACAGTTCTATATGGTTCTTTTTCACTAGAGGAAGCATTATTGTGAATTATTGACTCATATTTTGTCCAAAAGCAACAGATTAGGTGAACTATTCTTCTAATCACTGTTCATCTGTCAATTTTGTGTTTGCAGTACCTTGTTTCTCTCAGCTTGAGGCTCCAGGCAGTCAGTGACCCGGGCCATAATCCATCCTTGGTTGGAAGTAGTGGCAGGGACGTTGCTATGTAGTTGCTAAGGTATTAATTTTTGACACATCACTAGGGTCGTCTGGCTGGTTGCTAGGTGGTTTCTCACTGATCCACCCCCAAGTCTATATTATGTTCTAGTCTGCTATAGATGTGTCTCCTTTAATGAGATTTTCTTTCTTTTGTTTTATTCTTTCCCTGGCAAAAGTTGTAAATCTATTCACTAGAAATGTAATGATACACCTCTCCTCAGCAAACTGCATGATTTGAGGTATCATTCATGTCAGTAGCACAAACATGTAGAATTATTAATAATATTAATAATAATGCATTAAAGTTTAGGAAATATTACTTTAAAAATGCAGAATGAAAGTGAGGAAAAAAACATTCAGACAAAAAGTTAACTCAAAATAAGGTATTAGGATGTAAAAGAAAAGAATGACTCTAATATCTTGCCCAGCAAGTGGAGATCATATAGGCTGCACTGGTTTAATGCCGTTCAATCAACTTGTAATAAAATGCAAAATGACCCATAATATATTTTTTTCATTTCTAATGTTAGAGAAAAGACTCTGGCTGGAGGTGTTTGGAGAAGAAGAGAGACATATAGACAAGATTATACGTTACACATCCTCTGCAGAAAACCGGGGCAGTGCCTTCCTAAAAGACATGAAAATGCAGAAAAGGAAAGAGAGAGGTAGATAGCTAGGGAGGGAGGGAAGGAAAGAAGGAGAGCAGGTAAAATGTTGTAATGCCAGGGTGCGGTGCTGTGGCCTCAGGCTCTTCATATCTTTTACATTTCTAATTAAAAGAGATAAAGAGTGAAGGAGTCATCAATCCTAGAGTGATTTCCCTGTTAAGGTTTTAGAGGCAGCCGTAAAGCAGGCAGCCCAGCTCCATTGATTTTATAATTAGCTCCCGTCATGCTGCTAGGGGAGTGAGTGTGGAGAGGAGAAAAAAAACATGGGACAGCTAGAGAGGGAGTGGTATAGGAAAAGCAACAGAGGGAAAAAATGGGGTGAAGGTCAGCAAAAAGTTGTTAAAAAGCAAGAGAGGATAACAGGAGGCCAATGGTCCAATTCAACACAAGTATCTTTACAGGTAAATCAAAAGCCAGCGTAGTACATCCATAATCTAGTGTACCTTTAGGACCTTTTTTTTTTTTTTAAAGAAAACTAATTATTACAATAATGTTTGGATATTGTTAACAACAAAGTTAATATTAAAGTTTTATACAATACTAATATATATATATATATATATATATATAAAATAATGCAAATGAGCATGAACAAGTAAATATACGATAATGACTGATACAAATGAATAAAAACAAATGTAAAATCTACCAAAAATCTATATGGTACTGATGTACTGTGCATCCCCAATCTAGGTTTATGTTAATTTCTGCATATACTAGTATATTTGAACATTTCAAGTTGTATAAATTAGACAATTCAAACATGAATTAAAGGGATAGTTCGCCCAGAAATAAAAATTCTGTCTCCATTTACTCACCCTCCAGTCGTTCCAAACTTGTATGAATTTTCTTCCTCTACTGAACACAGGCATATATTTTGAAGAATGTGGGTAACCAAACAGTCTTTGGTCCCCATTGACTTCCATTGAAAGTTTATGTAAATTATCATTTTTGGGGAACTATCCCTTTAACAATAAACAATATGAATAATATTATGTAATAAATGTAAAAAATGTTAATTGTTAATGTTACTAATGCATTAATTAATAGTAACAAATTACCCAATATTTAAGGAGAGCCAATGGACATAACAAACATTACATTATTTTATTAATGAAACCCATCCCACACCCTGAACAGAACGGCATAACCTAAAAACAAATTAGATAAGTAAAAGACGGAATAACTGCACAAAAAAGCAAATAATAAATCCAATTCTTTGATTGTATTGCCCTGAAATGACCTGCGTTCTCTTAGATATTATTAAATCTCAAGAAAATGGACAACCGTTACTTGGGACTAATCTTAACATATTCCCTGCCATAAACAGGTTTCTGGCTGTAGTATAGTGGGTAACAGCCACAGGAATCTTTCAAGTGAAGTGTATCTCATGAAAATAAGAACCATTTTTAATCTGATATCCTGATGCTAAGATGACGCTCTAAATACAGCTTTAAACTATCATAGTAAAACCTGGTCAAGCGTACAATACAAATACAGTAGACCGATGGATACCGAGTGACCACAAAAGCTTGTTTCAGTGAGCTGTTTAAAGTCAGTACAGATTATGGCATGTTGTATAAAAGGCAAATAACATATAGGAGCTATTTAAACTTGACCCTACAGCAGTGGTTCTCAAACCTGTCCTGGAGTACCCCCAGCCCTGCACATTTTGTATGTCTCCCTCATCTATCACACCTGATTCAACTCATCAGCTCATTAGTGGAGACTGCAAGACCTGAAGTGGGTGTGTCAGATATAGGGAGACATACAAAACGTGCAGTGCTGGGGGTACTTCATGGAGAGGTTTGAGAACCCCTGCCCTACAGTAAACAGCAAGAACAAATCAACCAAACAAAATAAAAGTTCTGCAAATACAGTGAGCCCAACAGGAAAATGTTTCAAACATTAGAAAATAAAATAAAAAAAAATGTAATAATACCTTTTCATAATATTCCCCCCCTTAATTATTTCTCTTTTTAATATATGCATTAAAATATTCTCCCTGTGAATGTAATGAAAATGTAATCATGGTGTCTTGAAATTATGAATTTCTCCTCAGGAAATGAGCTTCAGCAAAGTTTAAACACGGCCAAATAATGTTCTCCACATGATCCACGTGACGCACCATTAAGCCATCACACATTAAATTGAATTAAACATGAGATTCCTTGAATTTCGTGAGGGACAATTTAAAGCAGTTCAATTCATGCCTTAAAATTAAAAGTCCTTCTTGCAGTACTGCAAAAACTTTCTAATGTATCTCCAACCTTAAGTAGTTCATCTGTCTGTCTTAGTACATTTTGCACACAAATAATAATTTCATAATTTTTGTAAAACAGTGTTTCAATACAATGCATAAAACTAGGATAAAGCACCAAATATACATTTAGAGGAATTAAATTTAAAGAATTCAATTCAAGTGACTAATTAAACTTCATAATTCCCCTAGCCTCCATGGTAAAGTGGATTTCCTCCAAAGAACATCTGGCGCATATGAATGTTACAAGAGAATGAGAGTAAACATCCTGAAAAAATATCTAAAGTGCCACTCTTTACTCTTACATCTAAACAGGATGATCAGTCGCTGGTGTATCCCATTACACATAATCAATCATTTAATGTGTGAACTTTCACACAATCTTTCTTCAAACAAAAAAAGTTAAAAATACTTCTATCACAAGACCCACAAAATCAAGAGCACCCAAACTAAATCTTACATTTAAAGAAAGAATCTCTATGACATTGTGCTTTACATTATTGCTGATGCAGATTAATGATAATCGTTATATCAGTACAAGTCATATGACGGAACACAAGAAAATCAAGATTGAAAAAAACAACCATAACACACACACACACACACACACAGAGAAACACGCTTTACTTTCTCTGCCTCAAATACAACCTTTCTCTCGATCTGCTCATTACAGACGCCTTCTGCTTGTCAGTTGATATGTGTAAAATAACATGTCCGTGCAAGTTACTGTAAAACCGTGTGCGACATAAAGAGGTCTAATAGCTTATGTATATTCTAAGTGCATATAAAGTGTAAAGCAAATTGCATATTTAAATACTCATGTCAATATAATATAAAGCGCAAATGCTTCTAAATACAAAACTCGTAACGTGTGTTGCTCTGCAAAGCAGTCCACGCTGCACTGGCCCTCAGGTCCTGCAGTTCTGCTCCTCACCACAAGGGGCTCTCTGCCAGATCTCTGCATGACAACACACACAACAGGACAAACATGAGTTTGGGAAGAAATGGTGCATTTATAGATGGCAGAGGGTGAAAGAGATGGATAGAGAGAGGGAAACTGACGGAGGGCATGGAGGAGTAGAGTTAGGGAGAGAAAGAAAGAGGGTGAAGGAGAGAAGTGAGGGAGAAAGGGTTTTAATGATGCTGAAAATTGGCAGGTGAGCGCTGTCTACCCTCTCAGTAAATCATTGCTACAGCTTCCTGTCAACTTATCTGTCCTCTTGTCCTCCCCTCACAGAACTCCCCCATCCTTTCTCTCGCTCTCTTCTCCCTCACTAATTTTATGAGGTGGTATTCAAAACTTCCATCTCCTCACCATATTCGGACTGTCACCATAAATAAAGGCCTGCATTAGTGTGTGCGAGTGTGCAAAGACAGAAAAAGAGACAGACTGTGACAGGGAGATATAAAGCGAGGCGTTTGGGAGAGAGAAGGGCCAAATGTTTTTTGTGACAGTGACATATTTACTTGTATGGGTTGTGTAAGAGTATATGTGAAAATCTATCTGAGCCCGTGTCTGCAGGTCACAGATAACGACAGTGTGACCGATGGGGTTTATAGACAGTGAATGTGTGTTTGTGCGTGCTGTACCCGAGGGTAGTGTCTCTGTTGTCAGGCAGGAGAAGAGCCGTCTCCTCTCCAGAGCTGTGCCCTCCTGACTGAGTGGCCTCATACTCTTCCTCCTGTAAAACACACACACAATCACATGCTCATGAATAAAGGGCCTATTCACAGCACGTCTGAAGAACGAGCACAACCAGATTTTTAAAACTGCATAGTGCAGTGAACTACTTCACACCGAGTTTGAAATATTATCTGATATCATTCTGATGTTGTTGTTTTTTTTTTACCTGAACTCTACAGGTTTTTTATTAGTCAGTGCCAAAAAAACCTTGCCAACAATTCGGAGAACTAAAAAAAATTGCCATCTGGCTCGATGCATCTTTGTGAACTCCAACACACTGAGCCTGAAATATTATTCTGCAATATTATGTAGTATTATTTTATTTGGATGATAGGTTTATTCTTATTCTCTGTTGAGATGTATTTTGTTTAATATGCATGTTAAAATCATTAATCCTAAACAAACTCAAGCAGACAGATATTATTATAGCTTAAAACATACAATAAATCAAAATGAACAACTGGCAGGAGTTTTTACCAGGGTAGGGTTGCACCAGCCATTCGTAAAATCTTATGTAAATTAGAACGTTAAGTCCACACTAGAGGCTTAGTAACTACTAGCTAGTTTGTAACTAAATCTATACATTATTCAGTTGCACCAGTTCGTAAGGCAAGACGTAGCTAGTAGTTTGTAAGCTCTCCATAAAGTAATGTGTAGTCGCATAATATGATGTTTACCCTAAATGATCCAATAGAAGCCTTCAAATACGCGAGCAGAACTTGTTTATTAAATGCTGTGAATTTCAATTTATCCTTCATTCTAACTTCTTTTGCCTCACACAACTATCGGTAAAATAAGTTTCCATTAAAAACAATACTACTTAATCATGAATAACGTTAGCCTATAGGTAAGCTATGTAAATAATATCCAGAAACTGTAATTGAAATGAAAAAGGATCAATAAATACTGAAAGAAAAAATAAACAAAGAAATGCCATTTATTTATTATGGCTGATGTCACTTGACATGCGCATCCTGACCGGGCGCTTCTGTAAATATTTAGTTTATACGTAGAGTTACGCTTCAACTAACTGTAATGGTGCAACGGAAAAATATTTAGAAGTGCGTAAGTTGTAACTTAGTGCCCATCCACGTCAAAACTAGGCTAAGTTGTAACTTGCGTACAGCTGGTGCAACCAGCCCCAGGAGTTTAGAGAATGTTAGCTTATGAAAATTCATTGCATTTATTTATGTTTTATATCTGGGGTCTCTGAGACCCCAAACACAGCAATTTTTAAGTAATATATTTTATAAAGGATGTTGAAATTTTATCAAAAATCATTTAATATAAGATTACGGAAAGTTATGATGTATCAACCTCACTTCTCAAACAGAGCATTTAGCGTTCAGATCTCCAAGAAAATCTAATTTTACTTATATTTGATATTCAGAGTTGATTATTGTTTGGATGATGGAAAAAATCATGGGTTCGATGCACAGGGAAGGCAAAAATCGATAAAATGGCTACCTTCAATGCAATATAAGTCTTTTTGGATTAATGTGTCTGCCAAATGCATAAATGTAAATAACCAACCTGTGTGCCAATTTTTCCCTAAATATTTTCTATGTAGCCACAAATATAATTTATCATTTTTGGAAATTTGGAACTTGATAATAACAAACCCTCACCGACTCAGAGCTGTGAGCATGTGTGTGAGCACTGGGCTGATGTGGAGATGAGAGGGGTGCAGGTTGGCTGATGACCACCGCGTCCATGCCCGAGGGGTGTCTGGGAGAAGGTGGAGGGGTGGCCGGGAGCAGCAGGTCGGCCTGGGGCTGCTCGCACAGACTATAGTGGTTCAGAGGACCAGAAGAGTGTGCGTTCTGCAAGGCCTCTGGGTTCTCATCCTCAGAATCCGACAGCAGTGGGCTTTCTGCACGACCTGAAACCAGGAATAGCAGATAAGCTTGTCTATGGCTGTCCAATTAGATCGCAAAACGCATGTGCATGCATGTCAAACAGACGGAGTGCAATACAATTCGAGCACAATAATTCTAACTAAAAGATAAGTTTTGCTAAAATATTTGGCAAAGTGGAAGAACTTAATTTACAACATCACAAACTGCAGTACAAACAGTGTGTTGCAGCCAGTTGCAGCAGTAAAGACTTTTTTATTTAATGAAAAAGCCAGTTTGTTCAGTAAATCAGTTTAATAAAAAAAATGTAAAAAAAGGAGTTGTATTTTTTGTTAACGTAAATGCACTGAAGTCGACGCTGCATTCATGCAAAAGACCTGTCTGCGATTGGTTACAATGTATTTTTTGCAGTGGTTAAGCAATGCAAATATATATTTTTTCATTTATTGTGTAGTCCTACTGCTTAGTATGATTTTCCTGGTTTGCATAACCAAAACTGTTGTGTAATGCTGCCTTTTCAGCATAATGTCTGGTAAACTTTGAAAGTTATACTGGCCAAAAAGCTGTTCATCTTTACTCCTAAAAATGTTGTAACACAAACAAATCATATTGCAGCTTGCCATTTGCCATTGTGGGAAAACTTTCCATTTTTGCACAAAATATGTCAGGTGTGAGCACTCTGAGGTAAAGATAATGTGTCTATAATAAAGCAGTGATCTATTCCGATGTTGTGTAGTATGGCAGAGTTGTGTGTGCGAAAGGTGGGGTTGGTGTGCTGTGTTGTACGGTGGTGAAGTCTTGTCATTGTGCAGGGCCGTATAACGCAGTGGTGTGTGGCATTTTATGATGTGGCTGTCTGCCGCCTGGAGTTTCTGTGGTATTGTTGTGTGAGGGCAATAAAGAAAAGAGACAGACCCACAATAGTATCGTTGTGTAGTGATGTTTGTATAGAATTAAAGAAAGCTCAGTGACTCACTGCTCTGCAGCAGCACCGTCTCACTCCATTTAGAATCGCTCAGCACCTCCAGCCTTCTCTCCAGCTGACGGCTGTACTCCATCACTTCCTGCACACACACACACACACACACACAGTTAACAAACCTCACATTGTAAGATAAATTAATGTTACACTGTAATGTTTAAAATACCATACTGTCCATCATCCTCTTCCTAAACAATGGGTGTCTTAACAGGTCAGATTTCAGTAAATAGTTGGTACTTTGCTTGTTAGGGTTGCATGAAATAGGAAATGTAAGGGTTTTTGTTGTGATTGGCCCGATACCAATGTGAACACAATACAGCATGACCAGTGTTGTGTGATTACTGAATAACTAAATATTTTCAAGAAGACTTATCAGAATTATTTCTGTTTTTAGTGTCATCAGGACAAATACACATCTATGATTACCTCTAAAATCCTGTTTGTCCCAGACCATGCATTTCTGAGTGCACTCATCTTAAGTATACTTGGGAGCTTTTATTTGCAAAGTTTTTTTTTTTTTTTTAAGTTCATTGTTACATCCATTTGCAGTTTCCTTTTTTTCTAATTTTCTGTTTTCTCAGTACAGCTATAAAAAAATTATAGTAATTACTTAGGAAACTGGACACCTTATTTCTGCTGCTCAGGTTCCCATGTAAGTGTATTAACTATGTGGAAAATTGCTTTAAACCAGGAGCCCAGTGCTGTCAAGACATTCAGAGAGCAAAACATAGAGACTGCTTGCATCTGGTGTTTAAGACTGGTACAACAGCATGTTTCTGCTATGCCTTCAGGCTCATGTGAATGAGATGGTTGTTTACCAAGAAACTGTGCAAACTTTGTAAACTTGTTGGATGACCTGTGAGATTTTTTGAGATGACTTTAATAAGAATAAGACAGAACTGAGCACTTGAGAGTTTTTTGAGAACCGCAGAGAACTTGCCTGTATTTCTGTCTGCAGCTGCTCCTTTTCTTTCTGAGCCACCCTGAGACTGGCCTTCAGCTCCTGCAGCTCACGACGAGTCTCGCTTAGCTGAACCTGACCACACAATCACAAATTTCACAAGAGTACAAGAAACCATAAGAGTACATGTCTTAAAATATTTAGGTTACATTACAAATGTAATTCATTCCTCAATTTACATTATATAAACATGTAAATGGTCTAGGTTATTCTAGGTCACTAAACAAATGTAAGCAAATATGTGATATTGACCATGTTAACTCCTACAAAGTGCGCTGTTAACACTGTTAAACAGACAGGACTAAAATCATATTGACAAAAACTACTGCTCTTCATTAATTTATGTTTTATTACTGACTGTTTACTTAGTTACTTGAAAAACTTGAAACTATGTTTACTTGAGATTGGGCTACATGTGTTTAAAATTAATTTGTTAATTAAATTAATATTTAAAATTATTAAATAAAGATTGTTCATTAGCATGTTAGCTTTTGCAACAAAAATGGCATCAGTAATCATGACATTTACCTGGTTTGGTATTGTCTAATGACAACTGAACATTTTTTCTATAATTTTAAAATATATACAGGTGTTTTTTTGTGTATATATATATATATATATATATATATATTATTTCCGTATTTTTATCATTTTAAAAATATAGGAAGAATCTTTCTTGCTTTGATTTTAAAAGAGTTTTTGTATTTACCCGATTGCAGTCTTTCTCTCGTCCCAGCTCCACCACTGCTTTCTCTCTCTCCATCCTTGCCTCTTGCAACATCTCCTCTTCCTGCTGAATCTCATCATTTAGACGTTCCAGACGCACTTTGTCCATCTGTCAATTCATGCAATTACTTCAAAGAACAAGTCTTAAAGTTGCCTTTGTGTTTTTAAAAAATAATTTTTACTACACATACCTCTGCATTCTGCTGCAGGGTCTCTTTCTCCTGTGCCCAGTTAGCCCTGCCCTCTCTCAGAGCCAGACTGGCATCTGCCAGCTGAAGTGTGAGCTGTGCGGCCTGCAGACGGGCCTGATGAAGTTCGGCATGTGTGGTGTCCCTCTGAGCGACCATGTCTCTCAGCTCTCCCCTCAGAGTCTCCACACAACGTTCACTCATGTTCAGACGCTCTTGAACACTCCGGAGTTCACTCAAAGCCACTTCATTTGCTGCCTGCTCAACAATGACAGACACAATCATCTCATGCTCAAAAGATGGTGTCAGTCCAGAGACCGTTAGGAGGACTTGCATACATGACTTGTAGCATCCATCTGGATCCATTTTTTTATTTGCTGGACTATATAGACATTGTTCAAATGTGTCACATCTGCATTTACAGCGAGGAACCATTTAGAAGTTAAATACAGCTGAAGATATTTAATAAAAATAAATTAATAAAAATGAAATCACTAGCAAAACACTAATGTTAATTAATACTTGTATTCAGCAAGGATGCATTAAAATGAAGATTGAAATAATGACTACTGAAAATTCAGCTTTGTCATCACAGGGAAAAAATCATATTTTAGAATATATTCAAATAGAAAACAGTTATTTCAAATTGTAAAAATATTATTACAATATATTAATTTTACTGTGTTTTTGATTAAATAAATGCAGCCTTGGTGAGTAAAAGATTTATTTTAAAATCATTAAAAAAAAAAACGTACCTACCCCAAATTTTTGAATGGTAGTGCACACTACGATATAATAAAATATTCATATGTTGATTGTAAAAAATATATATATTTTTCAGAATACATGGCTACAGTTGAATGGCTGTCAAAGCAGAAAGACTTGCTTTTTACCCCCATATGGTGTAGTTACAACATTTACCAGCAGGGGCTGTCTGGACCATGCTAACCAGTCAAACCTTGACCCCCTTATAAATAAAATGCAGTTCACAGATAAATGGCGTCAAGTCTCTGTTCTGAGACACTACATCCTGTGTACACCCCATTAGACATCCAAGGTGAAAGCTGGGGTGTGAAAACTGCTGGAGTGTTACCTCCTTCCTGTGAGCGCTGTTGAGTTTGTGTGTGAGGGTGGTGATGGTGTCTCGGAGCTGAAGGGCGTGTGTGTCTCTCTGGGCCAGCGAGCTTCTCAGACTCTGGAACTCTGCTGACAGACTGTGCAGCTCCTTCTCTGTCTGATCCATCTTTAACTAGTATCATACACAAAACAATGACACAATTATGACCATGTATTTGTATTTATGCTTGTGTATAAATGCATAGGTGTTAGCTGACAAACCTTCAGGTTCTTGTGTTCATCCTCATCTTCCTTCTTTTGAGCTGCTGCTTTCTTGGCCCGTTCCCTCATCCTACACAGATACAACACACCAGAGAACCAATGCAACCATGTGGCTCATAGAGACATTAAGAAGACACTGTTTACAGTGCCAAACTGAGCTCTAGAAGGGGTCCAATTGCTCCAACAACATATGGATGTAGTCAAGGATGCATATGGCCACACTGTATGAAACCCTATTATGTTCTGATGTGCCCCAGAGAACATAGTAGGACATGTACTGCAGAAAAACAATGATTTTAAATTTCAGAATAGGTAGAGCTTAAAAAATGCTCAATTTAACGCTCAAGTCATCAACATGCAGTGACAGTTAATTTAGCAAATGGCTGCAATATAACAAAGAGTGAAAAATTTAAGGGGGTCTGAATACTTTCCGTACCCACTGTATATGTGTGAAGCCTTTTTAGGCCTCTTGTTAAAGTGATGTACAGTGTGTAGTCATTAAATTAAGAGAAAATCTTGAGAAAACTGGATGACAAGTGGACACTGGAGACACATTTGAGACATGCTAATAGCAGCTGTAAACAAATGTGCAATACAACCAATGTAGATTGAATCACAAACATATAACTCTTATGAGCGCTTATGGGTCCTTTTTAGCAAATCAAAAAAAGTAATGCACCTAAAATATATATATATATACAGACACACACACACAGTAGTCAACATTCGAAGTGGATCAAAATCTTTCTTCAAAGTTGTCCTAAAACCTAAAACCAAAATGTGTTCTTGTCTTAGGACAACTTTGATGAACTTTTTTGATCCATTTCAAATGTTGACTACTGTATTTATTTATTTATTTTTTTTACCAAAGCACCCAAATCGAAATTATAGTTTTCATTTAATCAAAATCTGAAACCAAACATAAAGTTTTGGTAATTAAACTCCGTATGCTTTTCAGGTTGTCTTGTTCATAGGTGATGAACCAGTTGTAGTAAAAAATGTTGGCAACAAGCCACTTCTCCATATTTTAGCCGAACAAATGTTGAATGAATGTCTCTTATGCATTAGTCTGAACCTCTGCCCTGTTTAATTTAAAGCATCAACAGATAGACAGTCTCTTTCATATGTAAATCAAAATGTTCATTGACTGAAATGCACCCAAAATAATTGGAATCAAACAAAAAATCTGAATTAAAACCCAGTCCTACTTGACTATAACAAAGCAAATCATTCAAAGACACAAATCCTCTCACCTTTCTAGGTCAGTCTCTCTCTCCAGGCCTCTCTGGGTCAGTACTTTAATGTCCTCCTCTAGCTCTCTGATTCGCTGCTCATTAGCTTCTTTTTGAGCCAGCAGGGCTCTCTTCTCCTCTGTCAGGGCTTCACCTAAATCCTCAACTTCCTAAAAGAGAGGGGTGTGATGGTAGTGAGGTGTTTACACTAAAGCGTATCACTAAAAATCATTTAGCAGTTAGCTTTCCGTCAGTGTGTGTGAACATATACACCACAGTAAACACAGTAAAGACAAAATATACACACAACTGTGACCCGGGGCTGACCACACAGGCTGATGGAATGAGTGTTTACACTACCTTCTGCTTCTTCTTCATCTCCTCTACTTTCTCCCTATATTCTCTCACTTCCTCCTTCAGCTCGCCGATCTTCCTTTCCAGCCCCTTGCGGCTCTGCTCCCAGGAGCTTCTGTCTCTTTCTCTCCTGCCTTTCTCCCTCTCCACGTTCTGGTCTGCTGCTTCCAGAGCCTGGAGCAGCTCAGCACGCTCCTTCAAACACTCCTGCAGACGACTCTGTTAGGGAAAACGACAGAGAAAGATAGAGATCTTAATAAAAAATACTTATGATGGAGATCCAGTTTTAAATTGGGTCTGTCAATCGATTAGAAAGTTTAATTAATTACTCTATGTGGTGATTAATCAAATTAATTACATATAACAATATTTGCTGTGAAAACATGACATTATTGTGGCAGATCAAGTAATTTATTAAATACTTAAATATTAATTAATAGCATATATAATATATATAATATAAATAATTATCTTAAATGTTTGTTTTTCTTACAAATGCTTAAAAAGACATTAGCTCTGTAGTCAATCACTTAAAAAGAAAGAGATATAAGACAGTAACAATTCGGACTTGGTTGGAAAGCTCAACACAGACTATTTGGCATCTAAAGCTGTTCATGTGATTTTTAAACCACACAACAAACACACACATTGTGACAATGTTAAATTGCCTGAGGTCTGCAGTTTTCTGTGGATTAAAATATCAATACACTGGGACGTCTCTATTGCATTTTTACCCTTACTTGCACAAACAACGTCAGAGCTGTCCAAAAAAGTATGAAGAATCTATTTTATTGTATTATTGTCTACTTTTCAAACTTGCTAGGGAAAAAAAAAATGATTAGATAAGTTCAAAGTTACATATAAGTGATATACACTACCGGTCATGAAAAACATTATTTTACATCATAATAATATTTCACAATATTACATTTTTTCCTGTATTTTTGATCACATAAATGCAGCCTTGATGAGCATCAGAAACTCCTGTAAAAAACATTAAAAATCATTCTGATCCCAAACTTTTGACCGGTAGTGTATATACTTCGCAAATATTACATACATTTATATTTATATTACAATGAAGTTAGTTTAGTGAAGTAAACTTGTAGAACATTTTTATGCGATGTGATGAACTTGACATGTACTGTACAGTACTATTAATGTGAAAAGACAAAAACGAGTGTGGACATGAAGCGACTCTGAAATAAATAACCTGCTAGAACATAAATCATTAACTATCATTAATGTATGGCGGTGATAGATGTGAGTGGAAGCAGCAGCTCATGCATCTGCAGAGAATGCTGCCACCCTAGGCAACTGTCACCTGGATCCGGCATTGTCTTATTTTGTCTCATTTGTGTGAAATGATGGACTGAATCACAGTCTTAACATATTCTTTAACCTGCAGTAGCTGGGCTCTAGGAATGACCAGCAACATGTCCTCGCCCACTTCCACCCCCTGACCCTCCTCCTCCAGAGTCACCAGCTCCT
Source organism: Sinocyclocheilus anshuiensis (assembly GCF_001515605.1). Lineage (NCBI taxonomy): Eukaryota > Metazoa > Chordata > Actinopteri > Cypriniformes > Cyprinidae > Sinocyclocheilus > Sinocyclocheilus anshuiensis. Next base: position 2,720,439 of record NW_015544250.1, on the reverse strand, counting down.
CTAGGGGTTTTGGGGCTGAGAAGGTGAAGGCAGTGCTGCGAGAACAAACCTCTTCTCTTCCATCCACATACACAAACTGGTACTGTTGAGCACTAGGCCCTGGTAGGTAAGAAGCTGAAGAGGAGAGAGAAGAGGGAAGCTGTGAAAGGCCAAATACAGGCCAACAAAACTATAAACAAAACAACTGTATTGTGTGGGCTGTGGTTTTGAATACAGGTGAAGCGTATTTTAATATTTCCTGTCTGGTTATTCATAGTGAGTGAAGTTTGGAGATTTCCTACAAAACCACTCGAAGCCTGGGGCACTGCTCTCCGAGGTCCTAAACGCACTCTGTCTCCATCGCCATTACTCACCACAAATTACAATGCTGCCATTTTGCACTGTGCAAATCTCAGCCCAGGCAACACTTTCACAGACACACACACTTGCAAAAACTGATTTACACTACCATTCAAAGGTTTGGGGTCAGTAAGATTTTTGTGTTAAGATTTTATTTTTTATAAAATTATAAAATTTGATTTATTCAGCAAGGACACATTAAATTGATGAAAAGACTGTTAAGACATTTATAAATTTTACTGATAAAAATAAATAAATGCAAATAAATGCTGCTATTTATGTAATAATCATTATAAAATAAAATAAAAAAATGTTTTAATTATCATTAAATAAATCATTGTTTCTACAAAAATATTAAAAAGCACAATTGTTTTCAAGACTGATGATCAGAAATGTTTCTTGAGCAGTAAATCAGTATATTAGAATGATTTTTTTGAAGAATCATGGACTGGAATGGCTGCTGAAAATTCAGCTTTGCCTTTGCAGAAAGAAAATTACATTTTAAAATATATTCAAACAGAAAAGTTACTTTAAGTTGCAATGATATTTCACATTACTGGTTTTACTGTATTTTTGATCAAATAAATGCAGGCTTGGTGAGTATAAGAGACTTCTTTCAAAAACAAACAAACAACAACAAAAAGTTACTGACCCCACACTTTTGAACCGTAATGAATGTTACTTTAAAAGGATATAGAGTCCACTCTCTGTAGACTTAATTACTACATATGTGCTTTTCAACAATCAGCTGGTCATTAGCTTGTCTCAAAGATTAGTCGATTATTTGGCTATAAGGAAGCCCTGAATAATTAGAAAATTAGACCTGTTCGCACAACAATTTAATGGCTGGTTTTACTTCGTTGATAGTACTGCACGCTATAGCACAGTATGGTAAAACCTTTTCAAATAAATTGCATCTCTGAATTTGTTCTTTTTAAAGCATCGCCGACTCTACACAAAAATGTGCAGAGAAGCAAGTCAATCTAGGGTCATTTGGGAGCATCCTGCTCATCCCTACTAATAACTAACTACAGGCGAATTCCTTTGTGGCATTTTATCTCCTTTACAGGCCATCTGGGGATGAACGTTTGCTAATGTACTGAATGCACCTCAGTGAATGAGACCAGCAGTTGCATGAATCAATGCAATAAACTGTAATTAGCTCCTTTAATGTCCCTAAAGCACTCTATTCTTTATTCATACTGTATTGAGACCATCAGCTGACTTTCAAGAGGGCTTGAACATCCAAAATCACTGCTTCAGAGACCTTGGAAATTAACACAGCAGTTGACAGAGGTCCCCTCTTTGTAGCTGGATGGAGCTACTGCCCACACAAACGTATGGTAGTCCTTGACTGATGTCCAGCCAACCTGAGGATAAAAGGAAACAGATCAGCTTTAATTAAGCAAAAGAGCTACAACAAAGATGAAATCGGGCTCCATCTCTAACCTTAAACAGTCCAATCCAGTCGTTACTGGCCCACGTGTGCTGAGGGTTGATGGTGTAGTGGCAGTCCACTCTGCTCTGAGGAAAGTAGCAACTTCCGACATTTCGAAACTCCACCCCCCATGTCTTCTCCATGGCAACAGAATAGTGATGCACCTGGGTAAATATTAAAATGATAATTGGCATGCCATCTAAAACTACTTCAGAGAATATTTTTCTCATCCTTTAATTATTATACATGTAGTTTTATGGCATTATTTGAGAGATTATGTGAAATATTAGTATTTAAAAAAAAAAATTAATGACCATCGAACTGCAACAAAGTTGATAAAAAATGGTTAAAAAACAAAAAGAAAAACAATACATACAAAATACAATATATTCTAGATTAATTTTAACATCAAATCCTGATGTTAAGAAAAAGTTCATAGACATGCCATTTACACTCTTGTAGAAATGCATAGCTGAGATCAAAGGCAATAATGACATTTTTTTTTTAATCTTGAATACGCTTTATTCAAGAAACCAAAAGGTTCTTTGGGAAACACAAAAGTTTCTTCTACGGCATCACTGCGAAAACACCCTTTTGGAACCTTTATTTCTAAGATTGTATGTGTGTAGTTGGCTATTTCTATCTATATGTATGCCCTATTTGTCTATGTCCACATTCACAAATATACAATATACAGTAACTCTAAACAGGCTTTAATTAGTCCATACAAAGTTGTATGGACATTATTATCGAGGCTTACTGAGGACAGTAGGGGAGAGATGAATGTGTTGCACAAGTGAAGAGGAACCGTTTATGTTAAAATAGATGCCGGGTTCCTGTGAATGACTGATGTTGAGTGCAGACTTTCTTAGTCAGACACACATCAGCTCTTAGAGAGCATTTATGACAGGCTGTCGGGCGCCACAAATGCTGTGACTTACTTTGTGAACGGTATGGATTACAGGCAATGACAGGTGGGTCCATCATTAACACTTCATGATAAACTACACACTCCATATTTAGACTCTCCATGAACAGGCCAAGGACGTTTTCTTACATCATCTGTCTGATGTCAGAAACTTGCAGCTTAATTTCAATGTTCAGTATCAAGCTCTTTTATCTCAAAAGATCAAGGATAATTTGATTCATCATGACATGAATTGTTTAAAATGTGAACTAAAAAAAACAGAAATTCACATCTAATTTACTTAAATATTACTTGACACGTGACACCTGATTGTTGAAGCATAATAAAAAATAATGGTTACAATAGTTCTATTATTTCTATAATAGTTTATCTTGTTTGTTTTGCTGACTTGCGAAATAAAACTACCATTTTTGCTTTGCAAACAATCGTGGATGACTATTGCAAGCGAGGCCCAAAGTTAGAAACAATCTCAAGTTACTCGGTAGAGCGTCGCAACAAACGAGAGAAAACAAAACAATGCATAAGCAGATCTAACACTTTGTTACAGCAATAAAAAAAAAAAAAAGAACATGACAACATTATAACACTGTTATGGTCAATACACATTCCCTGGGACCGCTTCAAAATAGATTGGATGTTATAAACATGGCATGCTTTGTCTTTACAGTAGCTGCGTGCTACTGAACACGCAGCAGTTTTTCTTTTTTTTCTTTTGTGGAAAAAACCGCAAGCGTCGTACAACAAAACTCACCCGATTTAGCTTAGATAATGAAAACAATATCCTCTTGAAAAACGACGTTCGGTCGTATATGAGAAAACATGCATGAGATTGATGACAAGTGCAATTTACACTGACAGTCGCTGAGATGAGCTGTGCCACGAACCTCTCACAACAATAACAAAAACGAAAGCATGGGTGCGCTGGAGGTCTCGGTGCATTATGGGAAATGAAGTTCCATTACTGGTTCTGAATCGTGGCTCAGATACTCAAAAAAACTAAAATCCCCATCTGTAATGACGACGCTTGGAAGGTCAACGTGAGAAGTTAGACGTCATGGTAACGGTACAGCTATTGGAGCTTTGATTGGTTCATATTTCTCATCGGATTCATCGACTTGGTTTCTATTGGTTATATTTGTATGTCAATCAACTGGTGGCCAAGGCGATAGGTGCCATAAGAACGCATGGAGAAAAGCAACGCTATTGCGAAATGACCTAGTGATGGGAAGTCTGACTCACTTCCGCGAATCGGTCTTTCGAACAGTCGAAAATAACAATGCAGTGATTCATTCAATTACGTCTCGACTAAAAATTCTAGGTATAGGAGTAAAAATGCAACTCTGTCTTGTATGTGTGTTAATACAAATGCATTGCATGCAGTCAACATTTGCAGCATGTTCTATTTGTATTTCTAATGATTGATTGATTGCTAATTAGCTCCTTAAGTAGCCTTAAAGTAGGTAAACTTAAAATGCTCAAACTATCAGCTCACTAATGGGGTCTTGGTTTGTTATGTCAGAAAGAGACAGCTCTCGGTTCAGTTGGCTCGAGAACCGCTCGACCCGATTCAGTTCGATATGAACGATTCGTTCGGTCTGTTGTAAACTGTTTCAAACGAATCTTTAGAAAGATCCGGTGCAAAAGAACGATTCGAATGTTTCAGGTTTGCAAGAGAAAGTTTATATAATATAATAATAAAGCACCCGAGTCAGACATATATCGCTTACATTGTCTTTCCCCGTGCTTGACTGATGTCTGCAATGACCTAATGTCTTTAAACGCCATCTTTTCAGGGTTATTCTGCTTTGATTCCTGCAGTCTCAGTGTAAACGGCACTCTACATTTCTTGCTGCCTCACAGAAACTTGATACTAGAATGCTTGCCTGTTAAGCTGAAAAGCAGATGCTAAAGGCCTATCGTGCTTCAATCATTTCTACAAATATTTGTCTCTCACACTTCGAATCACTTAAAATAAGCTGTCATAACTGGCAGCTCAACCCGTGTAAAAAACAATGCCAAATACAAGGATTTAGAATATATTTAATAAATAGTTAATGGAAAGAGGTACTTAGAAGTGTTAAATTAGAGCTGATGAGACATTTCTTTTTCAAAACATTAGTTGTCCGATGTTCTCGTTTTGAACACCAGATGGCAGTATACTTTTAGGAAACGCACTACTAAGAGGGAAGAGTTGTAGATGTGTATTGCCCACTAAGGGGTCATCTTTAAATATATTACTGTTTCTTAAAATAGAATGTTCCTTTTTAATAGAATGACAATATGATTAGGCTTAATCCCACTAATTAATATATATTTTTTATTTACATTACAATAATTTAAAATTAATGCCCATAAATTTTAAAATAGCGCAAACATCACTATCTTTCAGATGTGTATCAGTGTCTTCTTTACAATTTAGAAGTAAAATTCCACTTTATTTTTCCATAAAGCTGGAGTAATAGCTTGGATCAGCCAGGTATGTTATCTCTCATATTTGTGGCGGGCTTAAATGGATGAATGATTATATTGGAGAAGACATTTCTTGAGGAATTTGGCACATACAACACTCAGCTCTCATGGTGCTATTAGGAGGTCAGAAGTCAAAGTGATATATGCATTCTAAATTAAGTGCCGATTTAACACTCGCATGCCTTTGATGTTAAGGATTTGGGGCTTAAGTGAATCTTTCACTCTTTTAAGATCTTACAACGCTGTCTATTGCACTGCCTGCACATTTTTGGAGTCCTCTAAATCAGCTTCAAAAAAATGAAATTATTTAACCACTGATAAAACATCACCTTATTTTGTGTGTGTTTTAAGGCATCAGAAGCAGTTTGCACTGCAAGGAAGGCAGCCATGCCGTGGCCACTGCAAACAAGATGGCCACCCTTAGCCTGTAATTGCATGCAGGCAGTAAATGAGGCAGCCCAATAAAGGTGCTGAGATTGTTTTAACAGAGTGAGCTTGGCTGAAATGTGTCGAAGGCTGCGTGAGAGGCAGGCAGGAAGGGGGGAAGGGCAGAGGCGTGTGATTGATGGCACACAGACAGTGTGTTACTGACCTTGCTTGATGACGAGTCTCCCTCAGGCCCATGACACTCCTAACCTCGCTCCTCCTCCCAGGTGCTCCATGTCAAGTGTTTTTGAAGAGATCAATGAGAAGATCTGGTGCAGGCCAGAGTTATGTTGGCCAATCATTTTATCATCTCATTACTAACCTGGTCAGGGATTCCTCTTGCTTGTTTTATAGATACTGCAAAACGTATAGAATGACGACTATTGAGTTTTCTTGGTAATTCGAATTGTTTTCTACAAATCAGACCTTTGTAATCTGTATTAACGTGGATGGATCTACCACGTTTTGCTAGTTACTATCAGCTGGCAAGCCAATGAATATGTTTGCTGTTCTCAATCAGAGCACTGAACAGAATTTATCATAACTTTATGATGCTCACATTATAAATCCATTATAATAATCATTATTGATGTAGAAAGTCATATATTTGCATGTTTTTAATTTTACTTAATACATTTTAAAGTGAGAGAGAAAATCTAAATTTTTTTATTTTAGCTTCTTAATTTTAACTTTTCTTAAAAATAGTTTAATACATGTTTAATTCAAACTTGGATAATTAATAAATTAATACTTTTATTTAGTGAGTATGCATTAAATTGATCAAAAATGACAGTACAGACATTTATACTGTTACAAAATATTTGTATTTCAAATAATTGTTGTTTTGAACCTTCTATTCATCAAAGAATCTTTAAAAAGTGTGTCATACTTTCCACAAAAATATTAAGCAGCACAACTGTTTTCAAATACAGTACATGTACATGTTTCTTGAGCAGCAAATCAGCATATTAGAATGATTTCTGAAGGATCATGTGACACTGAAGCCTGAAGTAATGATGCTGAAAATTCAGCTTTGTCATCACAGGAATAAATTGTTTCTTAATATGTATTAAAACAGACAACAGTTTTGCATTGCATGAATGGTTCACAATATTAGTGTTTTTACTCTATTTTTGTTCAATAAATAAAACCAAGGTAAGGCTTCTTTCAAAAAAAGTTTTTAAATCTTACCGACACCAAGGTTTTGAACAGTAGTGCATTTTATTTTATTTTTCACAAAAATTAATTTAAGATCCAACAACAACTTGAGGACCGCTGATCTAATGTTTCTCAAGTATAAAGGTGCTATCCAGTAAAAAAAAAAGCTGTATTCATTATAAAATATCTGTGCATGACAAAATATAGATGATGAACTATGTTCCTATGTTTCACAGCAAGAGACATACTTGCTTGTGTGACATATTACAGCATCTTGAATGAGTGTGCAGTGACTGCGGTTGGCATGCAGTAGCATGCATTTAGTTGCAACATGGGTAAGCTAACAGTGGGTTTTCTGGGGCAGGGCATTTTTTGCTTATTTCATGGTGGCATCTTTAGCAAGAAATGGGAGGGGGAGTGTAAACGTCAATAACAAACACCCACCACACCCTGAACATATAGTCCTTCCTGATGGAAAGAGAGAGAAACAAAGAAAATGCTAGCTAAAGTGAATTGTGGAAGGGCAGGAAAAAGATGTCAAGTAAAATCTTAAAGTTATCAAAGACCCCAGAAGGGTAGAAGACAAAGAGTAATGGAAGTACGTAAGTGACAGAGATAAAGGGACGGAGAGAGGGAGCTGGTGTGCCAAAGAGAAAGGGAGAAACATGAAGGGGGGCAGCGGTATTTAGTATGCACGGCCAAGCTGCCCCATCTGCTTAGCACAGCAGTCCCCATCGTATAACTGTCTGTAGGCCGTGGGCCGCATAAAGAATGTCTCCAATTTGATGTAATTCCGCAAAATTAATGACAGCTTTACCCGGGATGGGCCGTGAGGGGATGATTAGAGTTTGATCATCCATCTGATCAGTGGTCATGCCTGGCCCGAGCAGCGCTTTGACGCATACTGGGTACACCCTCGCCAGGGATTCGGGAGCACAGAGCCGCTGACAAACATGCACGAAAGCCGATGCCAAACTGGCAGGCTTTAGCCTCTCATTCGGCTCCTTTAAATGAGGTTTGCAAACGTACCTCCGTGCAAACACACCGTTATGGCAGGGGGAATATCTCTCGTGTGCAGTGGCTGGGCTGACCTCAGTTTTAATGCTGCTCCAGGCAGACCTGTGCTGTATTTCAAAGCAAAGGGGTCCAAGCGGCATCTAATTTACTGAAGTCTGAGGTCGCATTGTGGTATTTTACAAGAGAGCTTTACTGTGGCCATGATTGGAATTGGGTATGAGTTTAAGAGCGATGGGGGCGGATTGGGAATTGCAGAGGGGATTGATCCAGGCAATGGATAGAGGGAGTTAATTCCTAGATGTGTGATTTTCCTCCTTCCTTACGTTGCTGTTCCTACCCATCCCCCACTCGCTCTCTCTCTTTCTGTCTTCCAGGGATCCTACTTTTACAAGCGAGCAAGGGCATTCCTTTTACTAGGGGGCCTGGTGCATCTTTCTGTGCTGGGGACATTAAAGGGAAAGCCGGTGTGTTATCAGTGCAGAGTGCAGGGCTTTAGATCAAGGTCTGTCGTCTGGCTCACACTGCTCTTCTGGGTTTGTGCTGTTGTGTGGTGCACTCACTGGGCAATTTAAGTGAACCCACAGATAAACAAGTGATTGACTACAGAGGTGTGTAAAGGACTAGCTGCCATGGTGGTTGGAGAGATGGCAGAGATTACACTGCAACAAACAACCAGTGCTTGAACACCTTTGCGCAACACTTACTTTGCAACTGTTGAGCAAAGGAAATGGCTCTAATATTGAGTCAAATGTGACGGCATTAAGAGTGTTTGCTTTGAAATTGTAATGGTGGCTTTTGTTCTTGGTGTGTAATTGCTGAGTGGAAAAGATTTATACACGGGAAGGAACACGGTGAAATTAATTTCCCATCTGACAAAGACTCTGGGTTTTAACCAAGCTGGAAAAGCATGACTGCCAGGTACCTGCATTAAGGGCAGCCTGCCAATGCACTTTTAAGGGATGGCTCCGGTGCAGATTTCTGGGCATGTTGGCACATTTCCTAACAGCGTTTTGATTTTGTCCGAAGAGCTGTCCAGAAAAATAATTGCATGTGAAAGAACGAACATTGACAAAATAAGAATAAGAAAATAAATTGCATGTGGTTGGATGGAATTGAATCACATAAGCTCATTAGAAAAGTACACAGTGTTCTGTTGCTTTTAATGATTTCATCATGTTTCTCCCTCATTTGTTGTCTTTTTTTCTTCTATTTTATGTCATTACATTTGGCTTGATTTGTGTTCTCTCCTTAAACATGTTTCTTAATACATTCGCATTGATCAGTTGCCATTTACCTCATTTTACTCATGCACTTGCGCCCCTCACCCTTCTTTCTCTCTCTCTCTTTTTTCTTTCTTTCTCTCTCTTTCTCCACCTCCACTTTTTTATATTTTTGCCTGAGCTGGAGACCTTTCTCTGTGCTGTGACCTTTAGGTTTTAAATGAAGCCCCTCTGCGGCTTGTCTCTCTTCATAGACCGCCAGTTACGAGCCTTGGGAGGACCGCAAAAAAATAACGATTTAGATGAAATGGCCCCTTTAAAAAGCTCTTCCAAATTCCTTTTACATTTTTCCTCCCTGTCCTACTGCCTTCCCTCTTATTTTCTGGCCACATTAATATTCATACTAATGAGGAACATCCTAAAGAGCAAGCTTTGGAAAATCTCCGCCAGACTTAAACAAGTATTCCTACACACAAGTAAGCATCTACATATACACGCAACATGCAGGCATGGTACAGTGAGGCGTACTACAGTGAATGCGCATTACTAATGGATTTCAGACAAATGCCACAAATGCCAAATGATTTATAGAAATGGGGAAAACATGACTTATGATTATATGTTTGCCAAGGAAGTAACTGTTTTTTCCCCATTTAATTACCCTTTATAGTTGCCCTCGATAAGGGGCAATCTTTGAGGCTTTACTTTAATGCATACACTGGCAAAATGGAAAATGAAATTATTCCTTTCATCCAAGATGTGGGCTGTGTTTGAAATAACATACTTTAATGGGAAGCAGTTTGAGCCTAATGCTTGAAGTTCTGTATGCTACTAACTTTTCATCATATCTTATGAATGGATGTAGGGACATTTATTATTATGTATATTTTTGCTATATTATTTTATAAAATATTATATAATATTAAATATTTGTATAATGATCTTTACATTTATTTATTTTAATTTTTTTGCTGTTTTACCTTTAAGACTTTTATGTGAACGCTGTATTTGCTTGTAAAATGAGTAACAGCACTTTTGGCACTCATGGCCCTTATTCCTCCATACTACTTTAACGTGACTTTTTGGTTAATTTGGTGAATGCAGAATAAAAGCCTCGTTTTCACTGCTTACGAGCGACTATAGACTGGAAATCATTAATTGCCAATGGAGAGTCGTGAGGGGGCTGTGAGCTCCGACAAGCTGCAGATGCTGGTTTTTGAGATCCGGTTTCACAAACAAATTGAAAGTTCACCACAACTGCCACTAGGGGATCTCAGACTGGCAAAAGGGAGATGGTCCTCAGAACACAAGATCCAGGGGGCGAGGTTGGATCCAGATCCAACTCCTCCCACCTTACATATACCTAACCCTACCCGTCTCCACCCCCTGATCCCTAAACCCACCCATCTCCACCCCCTAGATGTGGATCCAACCCCGCCCCCTGGATCTTTGTTCTGCATTGAGGGGCTACTGGCAAAAGGCAGCATAAGCACTGACGTGTTAATGCATTTACGTTGCATATGTTGACAAGCTCTATTTGTGGTATGGTGCATGAGGCCCTGCCAGTGCAATATGTGACCCTGGACCACAAAACATAAGGGTCAATTTTTTTGAAATTGAGATTTATACATCATCTGAAATCTGAATAAATAAGCTTTCCATTGATGGAAGGTTTGTTAGGATAGGACAATATTTGCCCGAGATACAACTATTTGAAAATCTGGAATCTGGGGGTGCAAGAAAATCTAAATATTGAAAAATCGCCTTTAAAGTTGTCCAAATGAAGTCCTTAGCAATGCATATTACTAATCATAATACATTTTTGATATATTTACGGTATAGGAAATTTACAAAATATCTTCATGGAACATGATCTTAATAGCCTATCCTAATGATTTTTGGCATAAAAGAAAAATGTATAATTTTGACCCATACAATGTATTGTTTTCTATTGCTACAAATTTACCCGTGCTACTTATGACTGGTTTTGTGGTCCAGGGTCACATATAATATAAACATATCGCAGAGATAACAGAGCCACAGCATGAGCCCATTTCGTATGATATGACTTATATAAGTTTTAATCAAGTATTTATTACTTTAAATAGCATGTTTGCTAACCAGTAAATAGCCAGTATATCAAATTTTATAAAAGCCAATTTATAAACTATTTTGTTTTCCGAGACATAGGCTGTGTTTGGAATAATGTACACTAATGGGAAGCAGTTTGAGCCTACTGCTTGAAGTTGTGTGTACAGTGTACTCAGGCGCGGATTAACGCACAGGCTTGCCTTGGCTGCAGCCTACACTCTAAAAAATGCTGGGTTGTTTCAACCCAACTT
>NW_015544250.1:2700941-2708963 GCF_001515605.1 Sinocyclocheilus anshuiensis | reverse complement strand
AGTTGGGTTAGTCCATATTTGACCCAAAGTTGGGTTGAAACAACCCAGCATTTTTTAGAGTGTAGGGGCCCCATGTGTGCAGGGGCCTCGGATTGGCCAGACTACTTTTTTATTATTTTAAATTTACTTCAGCGTGAACAAAAAAAGACCCTCACTGGCCCATAAGAAACATTAAAGGAGGTTTCGTTTGGCCAGAGGAGAACGACACTCGTTCGACACACTATTTCCCCGTTTAATACTGTAAAGCTGCTTTGACACAATTTGCATTGTAAAAAGCAGTAGCCTATATAAATAATGGTGACTTGACGCGCATTCAAAAGCGATTTTAATACCCCGCGTTTTGAGAGCGACTCCCTGATGTGGTCAAATTCGTCTACATATTTAGGCTGTTATTAGTATGTAGGGTATACTAGGTTGTGTAGTGGTCTATAGCTCTGTATCTTAGTTAAAACAATTCAAAATGCACCTGCAGACTATACAGTCATGTTTTTGGATATTGAGAATTTTTTTTTAAAATGTGTAAAAATCTCGACCTTGTCTTCTCGTGAACCCAATCTCGTGTCTCGTCTCATTTCTTGAGTTAAGTGTCAGCGTTAATGATAATCAAACAAGAAAAGACTATAAGAAAATCACCCCCTTCTCTTGACAGAATAGCATTTGTAGCTTTTATAAGAATTTATATAGTGACAATTGTGCCCTATACCATCACATTTACATCTCTGCAACCAATAAATAAATTACTAGTAGAACACAAAATTGTTTACAAGAGCACATATTTCTTCATTGATCTAGTCACTTGATTCTGCTCTCAAAATGAACCAGATTTATGTATTTAAAATTAAATTGAACAAAATTTTCTTATGGGGGGGATACCCCTGGAACCCCCTAGACTAGAGGAACCAATGTGCACCCACTATAGTCTCACAAAATCCTGTGGGGACACTGGGAATGTAGAGGAAACACTGTAGGATTGGCTGTCTCAATGTGTGTGTGTGTATACCAGTTCACTACTGTATTTGCGTGTGGACCATGTATGGCACTATATACATTTCTCCAGTAAAGTATAATGATTAAGGGGGGGCCTCACACAAAGAGCAGTTTGGGGCCCCTGACCACCTTAATCCGCCCCTGAGTGTACTACATGTTTTTGTTATTATATAAGGTATTTTCCCTATATTATTGTATAAATATATCTTGTATATAATGTATTTTATTAAATAATATTTAATAATAATTCTAATATCAACAACAACAACAAAAATAATGATATAAAAAATGTATATATATTTTTTTACTTTAAGTTTTTCCTGCAATGACCGTTTATTCCTATTCACTAACTTCACCAAAACATCTAATTGAAGTAGTATTGGAGGAAGAACAGCGTTTTGATTTGGTCCGAAGAGCTGTCTAAAAAATAATTGCTTGTAAAAGTACCAACACTGACAAAAAGAGAATTTAAAAAATGTCTTTCATGTGGTTGGATGGAATCGATTCACATAAGCTCATTAGAAAAATGCACAGTGTTCTGTTTGTTTTAATGATTTCATCATGTTTCTCTCTAATGCGTTGTCTTTTTCTTCTGTTTTTATTTCATTACATTTGGCTTAATCTCTGTTCTCTCCTTAAACTTGTTTCTTAATAGATTCACATTCAACAGTAAAACCCATTTTTTATGACTCCTATAAGATTTAATCGAGATTTTTATGAATTATTTTTTTAATATCATGTTCATTAACTAACAAATAGCCAACAAATAAACTTATATACTATTTTGTCTAATTAATTGAAATAATAATATTATTTCATTTAATTAAATGTGTTTCAATGATCAACCTAAGCCAAGAGTTAGATGGCAGCATAGGCCATCTAACTGAAAATTGGTGGAAACAAGCGTGCACAATATCAATTAAATATCCAATTTCAACAGATACTGATGAAGACTACAATATCAGCTTACAACTAGTATTGTATCTGATATATTGTGCATCTTTGGCAAAGTGGAATTTTAGAAGCATTTCAGTCAGGCAAAGTTCACTGCTAAGCAGAACAATGCCTTACTATGAATAATGGCTGCTGTACAAGCAACAATCATTGTGAGTACAAACACCACTCCCGTTTGTCACGGTATTAGAAAGACCAACAAGAACTTGTCCAGTTATCAAAGAAAATTAGAGCAATTGGAAAAGAGCGAGCATGGAGGCCGAACACATTTGTGAATGCCTTGGGCGAACTCCAGATCTCAGTTTTACACCAGACAGTGGTCAGTGGGGTTCCTATAATGGGAGCCAGGTAATCAGCGGGGCCCGATTACAGAGACTAGATGTACAAAGTGAACACACACAGAGCTGCTTATGCAATGATTTGTGTGGCTAAATTAAGACAAACAAGCTTGTTTCACACACACATGCACACCTGCAGAGTGTTATCCTGTTTACACTGATGCTCCAAAAATGACTTTAAACGCGTTTAAATGCACATCAAGGACACAAAAATATATATCTGAACTGTAGTTCCATGCACCGTTAACCAATCAGGGCTTTATTTCTCAAAAGCATTGTGTGCTAAGTTGATTGTAGAGACCATAGGTGGCAATGGTTCTATTGTAACTTAGTCTTACAATGCTTTTGGGAAATGCAGCCCAGGTCAGCAGCAAAGCAGTGACCATTATGTACAGCATGTTGGTGTTTAAAGTTTTGCTCTGGAAGACATTAACACTCCAATTTACTGCATTAAGAAGATTGGGTTTGAGCACTTGAGAAGCACACATTTTCCGTTTTCAGATTCCTTCTCGTAAAATTCCCACCGCCTCTCTAGACACCCAGAATGGAAAAAAGAGTGATGGAAAATTTCAGGGAGTTTCAGCCTAGGTGGAGAGAGATGAAAACAACGGTGTTGATTCTGCAATTACCCAATGTTAATAAAAAAGAACAACCCTGCAGGGTTTTGAAAGCATTTTTTAAAATAACTCTAAAAGCATTAGCATCATGCTAAAACTGAATGTACTCCTATTTTGGCCTAATGATGGGGCCACTGGAAAATTAAGCTTCTTGTTCCAAACTTTATTTATTTGCTTATTTCAAATCCATATATATTTATTCTAAATTCACATTCATTTAAATTTCTTGTATATTTATCTTGATAGTTACAGATAGGAATTAAAATGCAATAAATGAACATAAATAAATATAGATATACATTCAAAATATAAATAGTTTTGGTTTTTTGGGTGTTCATACCCTCAGAGCTGCTCTAGTAGCGTCAGAGGGCACTGGATGTCTGTGTTGAAGAGTCATGTGAAAAATGAGTGTGACTGGACCTCATTCCTCTGTAAATCCTGAGCGTATGATTTGTGGTTATGATGAGGTAAGGAAACATTCTACAATGAGGTCCACTCAAGCAGTCACTGTAAAGAAGAAAAAAATGGAAGAGTTGAGTAGAGAGGAGAGAGAAGAAGCAAAGAAAAAATGAACTGAGAGGAGAGACAAAAGCAAGGATGAAGCATAATGTTAACATTCTTGTAATGTTCCTGCAGCTCAAGCAGTAGCTTATGGGTTTAACATAGTAGGTTATGGGGTTGATTCCCAGGGAATGCAGTGTGAGTCATTGTGGATAAAAGCATTTGTAAAATGCATAAATCTAAAAAGAGTATGAAAGTACGTATAGAAAGAGAAATGGTTGTGAGTGAAAGAATGGAAAATGAATGTGAGAAAATGAGAGGAGTTTAATTGCCAATTAAATATAACACTGCTTCTGCAGTGCCATTCAGCATAATGAAATAATACAAACATCTCCCTGAGAGGTCCAATAAATGTAAAAGTGATTTATTTCAGCAAAATCAAAGTCAATTCGACCAGGCAGGCAATTAATTTCAGTGATATTTCGGCGAATACGCCATGTAATTCATGCATAGTGAAAGACGCTCCCTATGAAGGCATTCCTTCGCTCTGAACACACCCCATCATTGTCAGAGAGCTGCAGCCCGGCCACCTCACATAATGCTCTAGCTCAGGTTCAGTGGAGCTCAGAGCCTGAGGGAACCAGGAGGACAACGGTTCATGCTCCTCACCCTGCAATGCGGTGCCACTGCTCGTCACCGACAAATATACGTTATCCCGTTGCTTTCTTTCAGCTGCATATATATATATATATATATATATATATATATATATATATATATACAGACAGGAAAGAAATTATACAACTAGCATAAATCTCCTCTACAGTCTTTCAGACCCCTACACACACACACACACACACACACACACACACACACACACACAGTCTCTCTCATCATCATCTCTCTATCTCCCACTTCATCGCATCTCTCTCTTCCTTTCTCACCTCATTTGCACTCTTCCTCCCTTTTCCTTCATCGTATCTTCCTACATCTGATCCCTTTTTCATCTTCCCCATCTATCTGTTATTTTCAGCTCCACTGTGATTATTTTCTTTCCTTGTTTCATCGATTTGCTGTTTTGTTGCCTCTTTTACCGTATTCCCAACTGGATTGGTGGATACGGATTGACATGAGGGAGATTTTTTTCTCTGTAGGAGGGAGTGTGTGTTTGTATGGAAGTAAGAATATTTCCTTTTAGGTACAATTTATTATGCATTCTGTCACAAGGCGTCATTTGTGATGGGGCTCAGTATTACATGTTCATTTATTGCCACTGTATTTTAATAGCATAGATAGATTCATAGATGCGGAGTAAAAAGCACATGGTCATGCCAGCGTTTCCTGTTCCTCATTGTTTTCCTCATTGCAAGCCTGTAAGGCCGAGTGTTGCTCATTGACTTGATGAATGCCTGAATTGTCAGATCTGCGGCGCCATTTTTTAATTTAAGGTAATTTTGTTAATTAATTTGAAATGGCTCCAGAGTGCTTACAAGATGAGTGATGCCCCCTCAGAACAGACACACAGATTACAGAAAGAGAGAGACACACATTCAAATTTTGCACCATTTTTGCGTCAAAAACGTAAAGGGAAATACATTTTGCTGGGTTTGGCATGAAAAGGGAACTAAAAACTCTACAGAGAGTGAAAATAAGAATCCAAAATCAGTCAATAACAGATTTTCAGAGTATCACCATTAATACAAGGCATAATTTGTGTCTGTATCCGAAATACTTATCACTGGTGAGGATCTCAGCAGTGCATCCTCTGTGTATTTTGTTTGTCTTGTTTATCATTATTCATACATCTTGCTCATTTGACATACTGCATTTTGCATACTGTGTAGCAGGGAAGTAAGCATATTCTTACACAGTTCCTATTTCAGTTGAGCCTCCTCAGTCATGAGGAAAGTACCACTTGATGTCTCAGGTGTTGTGCTGCCACCTATAGTCTCACCAGAGGACTGCAGGCTGAAATCAGTGGCCTGAATATTCAGAATTCAGAATTATGAGCATCAGTTTTGCTGTATTAAACCTGAACACATTCTCACTGAAAGTAAAGAAACTGAAATATTTTGTGAGCTGGTTCTGTTGATTCTGTTGCCTCTATTAGACCAAAATACAGCCTAATACAAATAATGTCATGTCAAACAGGATTTCCTTTAAATCTTACTAAAGGCTCCTTACTAAGAATGATAAATGGTATAATACTTCTATATAGGTATAAAATTTCTATATAGTTTTATGGTATAATACTTCTATATAGGTATAAATTTTCTATATAGTTTTATTTTATCTTTGCGTTCATTGTATTGTTTTAAGGAATGAAGTATATTTTAATGAAACTACACCTCATAGTCTGCAAAAGTGTTGCTTCATATACATCCTGTGCCATTTTAGATTTATACAACAAACTAAACACATAAATTGTTCCATCTAAAATCCATCTCATAATATATTAGCTTTATTAGCACATGCAAAAATGTGCAAAAAGGTCATCACAGACCTTTAAAATGTGTAAAAAATTTTTTAAAAAAGGCATGCAGGAACATGAAATGCTGAAATGTGAAAGGCTGAATATTTTGTGTGCAAACTAAGATTTAATTATAACTGTTGAGTAAAATAATGCCAAAGGATTGTCAAATGTCTTAACACTTGCATGTCAACGTTGCTGCTGTAGAGCAATGGGACACCTCCCAATACTACTCTTTTTGGATGCCTCCTTTTTCAGACACACCCTATCCCATGTTTGAGTCTCTACTATCAAGCTGATGAGTCAATTCAGATGTGTTTGACTAGGAAGAATACAAAATGTGTATTACCGGAGGGTGTTCAAGAACAGGGTTGATGAGCCACCACTTGTGGAGGTTTGGAGGAAGGGCAGCGTGCTGCAGTACTTTATGATACCGCCAGAGGGCGGTAATATTCGGAAATATTCACAAACATACATTCTGCAGAATGCAGTTCTAGTGAAGTTCTTCCAATGTGTATCTACAGGAATGTATTTTGAGAAGTATATTTTACAGTTGTTAAATTTTATTTATTATTATTAATATTATTATTAGTAATAATAGTAGCAGCTGTTGTTGTGATAAAAGCAGTAATAGAAGTGGTGGTGGTGGTAAAAATATTGGTGGTCGTAGTAATAATGATAATAAAATATTTATTTCTTATGTTTATGAGTCTTAAAGTTTTTAGATTCCTAGCTGGACACCGATATTTGTGAATGAAATGGGCCATGTTGCAAATGATACTTTTTGGTCTCTCAAATCTTAGAGACTATAAATACATATATTCATGGTTCATGTCAGCTTATAGACCTTTAACAAGGTATTACTCCCAACATTTATCATTTAAGAGTTTGTGTTAAATAAAAAGGACTTTGTTGGGGCTATCTTACTGTGACCATCCCAAACCGCAGCCAAATTACAAACTGCCAAAGCATTTGAGATGCCTTTGACTTTCCAAAATAAGCCCGTAAGCTGCAGCTCAATGACTCTCAAATGTCATGCTATAATTTTTCCAGCCATAAAAATGTGAATGGATTTGTATTTCTTTTTAATGTTCAGGCAGTTTATCACTGATAATTATTAGAGGCAATAATGTAACTGTACATAGGAACTGTTAAGTTAACTCATCACGATGCCCTTTAAAATGCAAATGTCTGTGTTAAAAATGTAGAGAGATTCATTGTGGCTTTATTTTCATTCTCAACCACGTTGTAAAAAGAAGGGTAAAGAGAGCGAATGGCTCACTTTAGCTAGTGAAAGACTAGTTATGCAGTATGAAGAAATGAAGAATGTTTACCTCATAAAATAAGAAGATTTACACACACCATTTATACACATTAAAATTTCTGACCAACATTTCAAGAGAATGATATGCTGTGAATTATATGAGAGATTGTACTTTACTCTGAAGTAATCTCTCTATATCTCTCTTTATGTGTGTGTGTTTGGTATCTGTGATCATGGGTATGTGGTTTTAACTTGTTTTGTGGGTCTGTGTCACTTCTGGTTCCCCAGGCCTCCACACAAAATGGTCATAAAATGTCTTTTTTTTCAGGGCAACTGTGTTAAAAGGAACACCTGTAACTCGAATCAGTGTTCTGGGCCGGGATGCCAAATTACAAACTGCCAAAGCATTTGAGATGCCTTTGACTTTCCAAAATAAGCCCGTAAGCTGCAGCTCAATGACTCTCAAATGTCATGCTATAATTTTTCCAGCCATAAAAATGTGAATGGATTTGTATTTCTTTTTAATGTTCAGGCAGTTTATCACTGATAATTATTAGAGGCAATAATGTAACTGTACATAGGAACTGTTAACTAATCACAATGCCCTTTAAAATGCAAATGTCTGTGTTATAAATATAGAGATTCATTTTGGCTTTATTTTCATTCTTAACCACATTGTAAAAAGAAGGTTAAAGAGAGCGAACGGATCACTTTAGCTAGTGAAAGACTAGTTATGCAGTATGAAGAAATGGAGAATATTTATCTTATAAAACAAGAAGATTTACACACACCATTTATACACATTAAAAATTCTGACCAACATTTCAAGAGAATGATATGTTGTGAATTATATGAGATATTTTTACTTTACTCTGAAGTAATCTCACTATC
>NW_015544250.1:2691456-2700898 GCF_001515605.1 Sinocyclocheilus anshuiensis | reverse complement strand
CAATCTCTCTATATCTCTCTCTATGTGTGTGTGTTTGGTATCTGTGATCATGGGTATGTGGTTTTAACTTGTTTTGTGGGTCTGTGTCACTTCTGGTTCCCCAGGCCTCCACACAAAATGGTCATAAAATGTCTTTTTTTTCAGGGCAACTGTGTTAAAAGGAACACCTGTAACTCGAATCAGTGTTCTGGGCCGAGATGCCAATGGCATCTTTACAGCTCTTGGAATGAGGACACACACCTAAATAGACACTTTGTGTATACGAGCGAAGCAGCGCACGAATACGCATTCCCCAGCCGGAGAGAGGCCATGATGTCTTGAAGTGTGCATGTGGATAGGGACCATTTTGCCTCGGTGTGCATGTGTGTGTTTGCACAGGCCCAGTGCAGAGGGGGATGGGAGAGCGTGCAAGGGCCCTGAGGATTCCTGCTAATGTTTTAGTCATTCGCTAGCCCCTGGGCTGGCGGACACATTCAGTGAAAAAAGCATTTGAGCACCCGCGATGATTTACCATTTATTTGGACATCTGCACTGTGCTTTTGCACCTCCAGCAATATCTTGCTTTCCTCGTATTTACGCACAAGCTTACAACCTGACCTCTGCACATCGTTGCACATTCCCCCCTCATCTTTCGGCTGATTCACCAGCCAAGTATCTGCGCGCATCTCACCTGCCCGGTCGTAGCACTCTAAATCACGTCCTCTTCAGATCACACCTAACTCATGCGGCGAGTGCTCTCTGGCCTCGCTAAAATCTGCTGCCCTGCTGACACCCAGCACATCTCTACCAGCTGGGCTCACCGATCCTACTGACAGCTGCCTGGTACTGTGCACAGACCTGGATGGCATCCAGAAAAGGAAACCAATTTTTTTCTCTCTCTCTCTCTCCCTATCTCTCTCGCTGACATGACATCCACACCCTGCACAGAAATTCCCCTCCACGACTCCATTCTGGTAAATATGGAGGGATATTTGACATTTGCCCCCAGAAGCGGTTGCAAAGTCATTTGTTGCACTTTTCTGTCACGCTAGGCCACAGCTGCCGAGAGTCTTAAGAATAGGAGAGGGGATGGCCATCAATGACAGGTCTGAGTGCTGTGGGTGGGACTGCCTGTGTGGCATGTGTGTTGAAAGCGATGGCCAGAGGCCTTCTGTCTTTTCCAAAAATATGGTGTTATTAGCCCCCGTCTGTCCATAAGAGACACACACAAACACTCACGCACAAACACAGCAGGCAAGCCATAATTAGCAGAGGAGCAGACAGACAGGATAATTGGTGGACGCTATATGTTCACGGCTCTGGTTCAAGTAGGGCTTGCCACAGAGTGTTTTACACCTCAAGAGGACAAATAGCTTGAGGAAGCAAAGTACGGATGGATTTATTGGTCACCTCTGAGTCTTTTGTTTTGAAAGGCCTACAATAAATCAGAACGTCAGCTTTTAAGAATGGAATGACTTCCACAATGTTTGAAGAGTCGATTTGAAGACATCGAAGATTTATTTATTTTATTTTTTTTATCTGCTGTAGCTATTTTTGAAACAATAAGTCTTCAAAAGAGCCAAATCTCTGAAATGGACTTGCACTGGCACCCTAAACCTAAAACGGCACTTCTGATGTGTTCTTGGAAAGGCATCAGTAGCAAAAGTGGTTTTGAGATCGTTCGCTCTGTACCACATGCGCTAGAACATTCTGACCACAGTCAAAAAAACAATGGTACACAAACACATGACCACTAAATTCCTTCCAGTCTGTACTTTTTAACAGTATTCATAGTGCTTTTCAGAAGTGAAAATATGCTTGTCGTTTTTGACTGATGAAGAAAGATAGCATGGGGGGAGGTGAAGGTAGCTCAGAGGGAGGGAGGAGAGAAAGAGAAGCCATGGGGGAAGCTGCGTTTGGACATGACATTGTAAAACCTGAAGGCCTTTTATGACTTTTAGTGCCAAGGAGAATATACCACAACAAGATCTCGGCTCACGTCACAAACCTGTCTTTCTGCCGCTCTTTATTTGTCTGTCTCTCTGTCTATCTTTCTTTCTGTCTGAAGATATGAAAACTTAAGAATGGTGGATGATGTAATTAGTTTCATATGGGTTTCAGGCTCTGTTGGCATACAAATGTAGCAGCATGTTGTTTGAGACATGTTTACAGCCAAACATTATGTCTTCCTATAAAAGTGTTTTGTGATAAAAGAACACTGGTAACTGTGGGACAATGATTAACATCACAAGGATGGGAGAGGAAGTATGAAGTGAAACTGGATTGGATCCAGTTTTGAGTCATGTGGGATTTTGACTGCCCTCATATGTTAGAACTTATCTGTCTGTGGGAGAAAAAAAAAACATCAGATTGTTGCAGTTATGATATTAATGGCTTTTCCTCATGGCTTGCTGTTCTCAGGTAATGACATCTGGGTGTTTACTGTGCTGACTGGCTGAGACTCTCTGCAGGCGGAATGAATACCTGAAGGGTGGCTGGATGGCGCGGCGAGCCAGTTAATGAGGATGGATGGTAAACAGACAGCAGCAAGGGCCAAAACCAAGGTCTTGCCCTTTGGATGGAGCCAGTTCGAAGCCAGAGGAAAGTGCCAGCCAAGCAGGAAGCAAACTCACACTCCCTATTCACTGCATCATAAATGCTCTCTTCATTCTAGCCAAATTGGAGGTGTTCCTCAAAAACTTGGACATCATATAATGTATCTACTGATATAATTTATATGTCCCACTTAATAATCCATTATTCAGGTATGTTTTTTCAGGTATGTGGATTTCCACAGCTACCGCCCAGTGGAAGCACTATAGTTGAGATATTCATTAAGACAAGTGGACTGTACCGCACGGACCAACAGAAGACTATGTGTGGTGGAAAAGTAACTGAACTGGATTATGTAATGCTTTTGAGTGGTTAAATTTGAACTAAATACTCTTCAGAGTACCTCTTCAAAGAAACACATGCTTATGGCAAATTGGTCTGTTGCAAAAAAAAAAAAATCATTACAAAACAGAGTTGCTTTAAAGAATTGTTACATATATATGATTATTACTAATTATTATACATATTATGCATATCACTGTAATGTGTAGGCTATAGCATAAACACATGGAATGTATAAATCATTTGCTCACTAGCGTTCCATTTCTTTAAATAAAGTCTTGCTAGCGAGCCAAAATGAATTCCTGTTTTATTGCTTCAAAATTGTGGTCGATTAGTTTGTCTCTGTGAGAGTTCAGATGTGGGCTTCGTTGAGCCAGCTCGAATGCTATTTTACATTTTTAGAAAGGAAAATTCACGGACTATTTTCCATATTCATTTTCTCCATAGACATTTCAAGAAATTAAATAGGCTAATTAATAGCCTAGTAGACTTAGCTTTTAACCAAACTGCCATGTTAAGATCGCTAAACATTTGTTTCTAAACGGTTATTTGTCGGAAATTCGTAAATTCAATCCGACATGACGTGAAAACCGAACTAGGCCTACTTAAATCTACTCTATGTAGGCTAGTTTATATTTACATGCGCAAAAAACATAAAAAATTTAAAACGAAAAGCTCATAAAACCCGTTAGGCCTATTTACATGACATTTTAAAATGATCGCGGTTTCATCTGTCCTGGTCATAAAATACACACATGCGCACAAGCACACGGAACAGGCTAAACCCCAGGACGCCAATTACAAATAATCGTTGTAAGATCGACTTTATGAATTCACTGATAGCCTACACCTGCATTTAACAAAGTGTTAACTCGTTCACAAGACAGCCTAGATGTCTCTGATAAATGTTGTAAAGACAGCAGTGAAGAAATTTGTGAAAAATCTGTGTTTTGTTATCATATTTTCCGAAAAGTAATGTAGCCTACCGATTATTTACATATGCACACTATTATTATTGGACACTGATTACTATGAAAATAATATTCGATGCCATGAAAGCAGGTTAATCCAGTGACGAGTCAGAAGCGCTTATTACAGCGGCCTAGAAACATGTGAACATTTGATTTAATGTGGAATTAGCAGCCTTCCAAGAGGGCCAACAAAGCATCGATGACTCTGCAACTTGTCTTAAATGGTAAACTAAATGTTTATGTCTTTGGCCGCTGTGCCAGAATTGTGATTCGAGGCTTTCTCACAATAGTTTGATCCTCGAGTTATGTCCTCGTTCTTTTCACTAGGAATGATAATTTCCAAAATAATAAAAAAAACGAAACGTGTCTTAATTGTATTTTCACTACAGTTTAGTGACTCTTAAGTTACCAGTGTAAGTTATTGCATTTTTATTGTTAAGTTTCAACTAATTCTAAAGGGATGTTTAAAAAGAATAAAGGCTTTATTATATTGGGCCTGAAATTCTTATTTACATTTACATTTATATTTAATCACTTTTAAATGAACATTAATCTTGCTTTATTTGACTGTGGTCGTTTCTCATGAGCAGCACATTCAAGTTAATGTGTCTTGATCTATAATGTAAGAACTCTTACTTTTTGACACTGGTTGTGATATCAGCCATTCACCTTGTTATGGTTCACCCTCTGAACATTAGAAAACGTTTCTGACCTTGAGAAGAGGAAGCTAATTTTTAAATGAGACAATTTGAAATTGATGCTGTGAGAAGGCAGGCAAATTGTAGGAATTACATTATAATGCTTCAGTTTGGTCTTTTTTGTCCATTTTGTTATGCTTCAATGTTGTGTGCAAAATTATCAGGTATTTTCCAATTATGAGGTATTTGTATGATATTTTTAATAAACTACTAAATTATATTCACTGTTGAATGTCTTGAATGAATTAATTAAACAATGAATCATTTATATAGCGCTTTGTGTATTGCTGTATACCCAAAGTGCTTTACAATCATATCATTTGATCTCTCCTCAACCACCACCAGATTCAAATTTATTATTTGTTTCAGTTTAACTAGTAAAGCTGCCATCAGCCCTTTGATGTTTTAATATATAGTATTATAAAGAGCTTCATGAAGCCAAATGGTATAAGTACCATCCCAAATATGGAAGGTGTTGTGTGTGACCTATTGCATTGGTCCATAATAGAATAATTTTCATGCATATTCATACACAGCCCTTTTAGGTCTGTTCTCTTTGTTTTGTATGGGAGTGGAAAGACAATAAATGGAAGCCATTGCATGTGGCTTTGTAACAGACGCTGTCCAAATACAAATGATTTAGTCTATACGTGGGACTCAAAGCTTAGCAAAGAGACACAGATAGTGACGGATGCTCCCTGGTTATTTAATTAGAGGCGGCTCTAACGTTTTCCATGTTTCTCTGGAGTGACTGGCGTACTGTAGGGAGGGGGAGCAGTGACATCAGTGACTTTAACTGGAACCAGATGGAGACTAATTAACAAAAGGGCAATGCTGTAATGGAAACTGAATCAGTGCTCACATACAGGTGTCAAAAAAAATAGAGGAAAAATACCCAGCCATAACTGATGGGAGAGAGATCACAGTAGGTTGCCTCTGATGGACCTGGTTCAAGAGAGACATTTTTCCTCCATTGGGTCATGACTGGAGACCAGGAGCTTAGCTTAGCTTCAGCAGTGTGGCTTGGGTTTGAGGCCTGGCCTTCACCACTTAAGGCACAAACCGAGTTGAATTTTCCAAAAGCTTGCTGTGTACTGTTTTGCATGATGACGAAGTCTTTTGTCATTAGCTTTTTTTTTTTTTTTTTTACTGTTGAGTGGAATAACAATTGATGCTTGGTATAGATGTGGCAGGAGACTATAAAGGAGTGGGTCAGACATGGTTGCATGTTGTGAATCATGTAAAAACTAGAGGTTTCTGGGAAGGACAATGATAAGTGTGGAGTGATTAACACCACAGATTGATGTTGCCTTAGTCTGCGGTGAACGCTGTGGTCAGATGCAATTCAGTATTGTCATATAAAACGCTTAGCTTGGCTAACAGCTGTGCATTAGTGAAAATTACTGATTTACTCTTTAAGGCAAGACGGCACAGGTGAAAAGGGTAAAAAGTTTAACTAATAACCATACTTCCCCAGTTGATTAATCACAGTACATTAAGACAATTGTATTTTGTTTTACACGTTTTCTGAAAATGTATATGTAAATATGCAAATGAGGCATTATCTAATTAAATATGCCCCAATTTGCATACATTTCCAGAGCAAATCTGAACATTGAATGAACCAGGTTCAAAATTCTTGTTTAATTTTGATATAAGATTTGATGCCATGAAATCTGGTTAAATCCGGCAATTCAGATACAAATTGTAATTGAAATCTACAAACTCAAACAGAGTAATAGTATCAACACTTAAATGTGTATTTTGGATGTTTTCTATCCACTTGTTTGAAAGCAAAATTGCCCTAAATCTTGAAATCTGATGAGTGCATGGAAAAGAAAAAAAAAATCTAATGTAAAAATTCTAACGCTTTGTATGTAGCTTATTTTTTGTATCGCTAAAAATTTTGTATCACAGAAATCATTTTACATTAAAGAAATAATTTGGCATTAACATTATCTTTCCAGTATTTGCTGTGATAAGGCAGCCTATAATAGCATTTTCTAGGTTCATATCCATATATTCAGTGTTGTACCTTATAAATATCCTGGAGAGGTGAAGTCATCCTGATTTTGCATCGCCTGTGATTTATTATTTATATGAAGGACAAATGGTGCAAATCAGAATAGTACTTTATGGAGTGATGTTAGACTTGATTAAAGAATGCTGACATAAAGCTTGGCGGCTAACATATGGGAAAAAGAAGGGGTTGTGCTGTTTTATTCAGGTGCTCTACAAACTGAAAAAATACTTTTTTGATTCTAAGTGAAGGCCATAGTAACTGAGAGCTGTGTTTTTATATATATTGTTTTCATGTCGTTTTCATCTTTACAACAGTATATTGATTCCTAGATGACATCATCATAACTAGACCACCTTTTCTATTATCATGCAAATTAACAATATTCTATGGTTAGTATGATATACAGGCTTGTGGTGTATTGGAATACTTGTAAACTTCACCATTGCGTGAAGTCTCCCCTCTGGCTCTAATTTCAAGGACATGTCGTAGGAAAAGAATGATAGAAATCAACAGAATTGGCATTTGAGAGAGGTTTCTGACAGACTGAGTCTTATATCTTTGTCACCACATTAAAAGTCTATTATTACTTTGTGTTTCTTTGTGATGCATATCTGTATGCAGTGATGCCAAGAACCTCAGTAAAAATACTGTTTGCAGAGCTGTTTAGTTATCACACTTTTTTTTTGTTTAAAGGCACTTTTATTGTGTTCCCTGGTCATTTATCTTGCTTTTTATAGATATAAAATATCTATAAAAATATAAATTCTATAAAGTAGCTAGTAAGGTGCATTAATGCAATGCCATTAAAAAGATCACTCCACAATCTAGTTACGAATTGATGCATTATTATTTTATTCCTTTACTTTTGAACATTGTTGTAAAGGTTTAAGTTTGGATATTGATCTTTTCCAGCAGTCCTCTTCATCTTTTTCTGAAGTGGCATGTTGATTTTTTTTTCCTTGTAAATGTTTTAATTTTTTATATTTTTCTTAATAATGCAAACGTGTGGCTAATATTATCGGGATTGCATGAGTTTCTATTTTTATTGCTTATTTATTGCACATTTTCTTAAAGCTGATGTGTGTAATTATGTTCAAGTATGTTCTCTTACCCCAGCTCAAATTCAGTGTCAATATGTAATCCATTCATAGGTTTTATTCTGCCCAAAAAGTACAAACATTGTGGCTTGGTAGCCCTATCCAAACATTGGTGTTTTTTTGAGCATCTGATCTATCTGACACAGCAACATTTGTTTAATGAATGACAATAGCGATGAGTTTGCCCGATCAGTGGTTGGAAAAAAAAAAAAAAGATTTGTTTTATTCTGTTTAGTAACAATAGTGGTGCACACCTCAGTATTGCATAGTATCTGGAGTGAACTACAGTTTTATGCAAACCACTATTAGTCCTTGTACATTTGGTGCATATTAAAGGTCAAGGTTCAGCCGATTAGCAGTGCCTGACTATTGTACAATAGTTTTTGTAGGGCTCTTAAAAATGTGAAATTGACATATTCTTCCTTGTCTGGTGCCCTTTACATCACCGCTCAGGTTAGTT
The DNA here is from genome assembly GCF_001515605.1 of Sinocyclocheilus anshuiensis. Lineage (NCBI taxonomy): Eukaryota > Metazoa > Chordata > Actinopteri > Cypriniformes > Cyprinidae > Sinocyclocheilus > Sinocyclocheilus anshuiensis. The sequence goes on along the minus strand of NW_015544250.1, from coordinate 2,692,775 downwards.
GGTAGTGAAGGATTTGAGACCAAGAGACTATGGTCAATCTCAATCTGTGTTGTCATGACATTATCTTGCAGCTCCAGAGAGTTTAGTCACATAGCGTTACAGCTCAGGAACTTTTGTGGTCCCGTGTATAAAGATTTCAAGTTGCATGCTTCTAGGGGTCCCGCCACTGAAATAAATAGGAATACTAACAGATTCTCAAGGTTTTATATTTACCTCCTTGCATACTATACCAACCAGGTTATCACTCTTGGCCAACCGGCTATGATAGTGCTTTTATCCTGTAATGTTACAAAGCTTTTAAAAAATATTGTAAAAAAAAAAAAAAGTATTATCGAATGACTTGGAGAATTCCATGTCAAAACTATCCATCACATTAAAATAATATACACTTGGAACCACAATTATTTGGACGATTGTATTATTGGAACTATTTAATTGCTTATAAAATGCACTTTCTCCCAAAATGTGTTATTAGTTAATGATTTTGCTTGTATTTTGCCCAGATTGATGACGAAGACATTAGGTATAGCCAAACCATTACCATTCAAAATCTTTCTACTTTTTTTTTTTTTTTTAATGGGCGGGGGGGTTAAATGTTTGGAATGCAAGGGCGGACTTACCCCATTAGGCAAAGGTAGGTGACCGCCTTGGGCCCCCAAAAGCCAAGGGCCCCCTAAAATGCTTTTCATAGGGTGGTGGTTCTCAAACCTCTCCATGAAGTACCCCCAGCACTGCACATTTTGTATATGTCTCCCTATATCTGACACACCCACTTCAGGTCTTGCAGTCTCCACTAATGAGCTGATGAGTTGAATCAGGTGTGATAGATGAGGGAGACATACAAAATGTGCAGGACTGGGGGTACTCCAGAACAGGTTTGAGAACCACTGATATAGGATATGCGCATTAAGCGCTGACACGCGAACGATTGCTGTTTACGGTGTTTATTACCACGACAACCGTCTGCGTGTCCGAGTTGAATGTGTTTCTTGTGTATCCTGGTTTAAGGAAATTAAAATAATAAATAATTTAATTAGAGAGTTCAACGCGCTGCAAATAGAAAAAACACCTGCAAATTAAGAAAACAACTTCATCAGTTTGCCAACACGCGCTGCAAATGCTCACAACACAATCAAATAAAGAAGCGCACTGCAAATAGAAAAAGCGTCTGCAAATTAAGAAAACAACTTCATCAATTTGACAACACGCGCTGCAAATGCTCACAACACAACCAAACAAAGAAACGCGCTGCAAATACAATTCTTTATTTGGTTGTGTTGTGAGCATTTGCAGTGCGTTTCTTTATTTGTTTGCGTTTT
>NW_015544250.1:2690924-2691199 GCF_001515605.1 Sinocyclocheilus anshuiensis | reverse complement strand
ATAATCGGGCCTGTTTTAGGCTTTTCCTTATTTTTATATTTTAGACATCCATCAATTATGGTGATGAAAAAAAAAACTTGCCATCTCATTGGATGTGCCTTTAGAGAGAAATGCACGGATTACATAATGAAAGAGTTTCTATTTATTTAAGTTAATTATTTCGTTTTAAAGTAGTAATTTAAAGCTTTCTATATATTCTGATCATGTCTGTGAGGCAATTCGCTGAGTTTCGGTTCATCATTGTGAAGCGCTCCTGTTCAAGCCCGAGACGGCAA
>NW_015544250.1:2690503-2690785 GCF_001515605.1 Sinocyclocheilus anshuiensis | reverse complement strand
GGTTTAAACATTTAAACTAACATTGTGATATGCTTGAACTGTTTTATATATAGATTTTATTTTAGGCAAGTCTTGATGATTTGAGAAAGCTAAATTGATCAAACATATAGGCTATGATCAATTCACTGTCTGCCGCTAGCTGGCCTTTAGCCTACTTTTTAAAAAAAAATTTTTAAAATTACATTTAACGAACAAAAAATGCTCCAAGTTTTTCTAAATTTACTTCATAAAAAAACGAAACGAAGTATAATCACTTTTCCATTACATACAAAACTGAACTAT
>NW_015544250.1:2648876-2690025 GCF_001515605.1 Sinocyclocheilus anshuiensis | reverse complement strand
CCCCCCCCCCCCCCCAAAAAAACCTCTGTGCGTACCCTCAAAAGAAATCCTGCAGGCGCCCCTGGGTCCGAGTTGAACGTGCTTTTTGTGTATCTTGCATGAAGGAGATGAAAATATTATGCATCTGAAGCTGTAATTAAATATTGAGAAACAGTGTGTATTATATGTTTATAATTGTTTTAAATGCCGCTTACTCATTTATGAGAAGGAACCAAGTAGAGGACACAGTTACGTTTTTGGTTGATATAATCCTTAGGTGTGTAAATGTATACTTGCCATTTTCAATAATACAGTCTGTAGTTTTTGTTCAGATCAATGCGAAAATCCACCCACATAACCCTTTTTTAAAGTATAATAATTTATACTTCTGGCTCACCCCTGGTTTAAACACTCATTTGTGAGGTTTATTATTTTATAATTTATTTTGTTTTTGTGAAAACCTGTATCTCAGCTGTAAATCAGTTGCTATTTCGTGGTCTACAACATGAAAGAAAGCCAGTATAACATGTACATGAAAAATGTAGAAATATTTGACACAACTATGGGGCACCATTGTGCAGCAACAAGCATCACAACCAAAATGTATCTAGGCAAATGTATAGGGCCCCATTCCTATATTTTGCCTGGGGTCCCCAATTCACTAAATCTGCCCCTTTTCGGATGTAATGTAATTTGGGATGTAGTGTAATATATTTATGTATAGTGTAATTTATCCAGTTTTTTATTATTGATTCAAAACTGATTTTTTTAGAGTTGTTTGCAAGTTCTTGTCTTCACATGATAAGGGTAAATGTGTGAGGAGTTTGAACACTGACCTGGTGCAAGAACACCTGATTCATCCAAGGAATAAGCATTTATTATTAAACTATAGTGACTTGTTAGAAATTACAAGAAAGATGAAAGCACTGCTGTTGGCTTGGTGTTTCTGTAAAAACAACACAGAAACATGAGATTCAATTATGTTTATTTATTTTATTTGTTGTTATTATTATCTTTTTAAAAACATTAATAATAAAAATGTTGTTGCCCATTTATTTTGGTCCCCCAATACATGTATTACTGGTACAGTAGCTTGCTAAAAGTAGATGTTAATTTAGTGACCATCATTTAAATTGTTAATGGCAGGTACATCTTCCTCTTGTTCTCCATCAATTCATTCAGACATCCAATCACTGTGTCAGACTCAACAGTGATCTTGAGCACCCAGCCATAGGGACCTAAGATCACTGCAAGATGTCTGTCTGTGTTGTGGAGTTTCATCCAACATACACTAAACCCCACCAGCTGATTCTCTGATTTTACTGCTGGTGGTCAGCAGTGAACAATGAACCTTCACTGAGCCCTGCAGCTCCATCTCTTATGAAGTGTCCACTTACATTCACTGTCGTCTCAGTATTTAGTGCTAAAGCATACTGAGTGGGAAAAAAATGTTTGGAAGATTTGTAGTAGTCAGATTTCCTCTGAAAGTCGTCCAGTATACCACAGACTTGAAGCAAATAAGGAACAGGGACTGTACCAAAACATTCTGCATGAAATCTATAATCTGCAATCATACTTATAATATAATGTGGCTGTATTGAGTTAGCTTGTTTTAACAGGAAATATGAACATTAAAAAAAATGTTTGATTTGTCTCCATGCCCTAGTTGTCTACTATACTTTGCAGACCGTCACGTGCTTGTACACCAGCATCCGAGCTCATGCAATGACTGTAAGTCACGTACCTATTGTCCAGCGTTCAGAGACTGTGCGTTATTGCCGTCGACAGTCGTGTTAAGTCCTTTCAAGCATTTAATATCTCACTCATGCACATTATTTTACAGCGGCAGGATGCGTTAATTATCTAATTAAGGACAGGATTAATTAAGGACCCTGAGCGCGCGCTGTTGATATAGGCGAATTTAACATCACAACTCTTCACTTCTGCAGGGCTCTTCATAAAATCCCACGCAGGATGAAATGTTGCAAAATGCGGTTTTTCAATGCCCCATAACCACTCTGGATATGTTAATAAAAAAAGCTTTAATTTCAAATTACATTTGGTTTGTATTTACTTTGCATTTATAGACGACTTGACTGAGAAAAACAACTTTTATCCAAACAAGAATAGGTCTTTAAACATACCAATTAAATCAATAAAACCAATCGGAGGACTGGAGGCACACACATTTAGCATAGTTAAAATGTTTATTTGGAACTCAGGGTAGAATGGTTTTATCTGATGACCGGTCCACGCCTTTGTATAGCTCTAAACTGAGTAATGTCACGATAGGTTTATCCATCCATATGATTAGGTTTCATTAATTAAAGTATTTGAAACATTTTCTCATTTGCAAATGCGAATTTTCGTTTTGAGGAAGCATTTAGGAAACATTTTCGAGTGTGGCATTCCTGGATGCAAAGTAATCAAACTTTTATTCAGAAGAAAAAAGTCCATACAGAAGACCTTTTAAGGTAACAATCGAATTGGAACTACGAGTGAACGTTGTCATTTCGTTCAGCGAGATAATGGAATCAAAAAACTTTATACTGTTTATAATTAATTTTATTTCCAATGCACGTGTTCTTTTGAGCAGTTAGTCGAATTGATCCAAGATATTTCACGTTCGTGCTCCCCAGATTATCACTGAATAATAAAGTTTTGAACTGTAACTGCAGTATTGTTCTGGTCTCTTTATACTGAAATTTAATCTAATGTTAGGAAACAAAAGAAAAGAAGTACACTTTTTATTGAGATGTTTTTACAAGTCTATATATAATATTTCAAAATATTGGTTGTAAATGAGAAAATGGGGACACTTAAACACTGAAATTTGAATGATAAAATGTTAAACTGGAGAGGTGATGAGTATAACTTACTGTTTTAAATTTAACCCCAGTCATCTATATAAGGTTTGCGAAGCTGCAATTTTAAAGCATTAACCTTGCGCGTTCTCCTTGGCTGTCTGCTGTGAAAGACTTTGAACTTGAACTTTACTTCTTGTCCCTGTCCAGCAGAATATGAATCAAGTGTTTATCGATTTTATATCCGATTGTGTTTTAATTTCATATCTCAACGTATTAGAGGACAACTGTAGTATTACACTTTTTAAAAGCACTTTTTTAAATCCATAATTTCTCCTTGACGTGCGTATGGACACTAGTGTCGTGCATGCGGATTTATGTCTGATAGTTCAAAATTTTGTATATTTCAGTGTACCTGTGCCATTTTAACTTTATTTTCTTTTTGTACACCGACTTGGATAGGTGTCGAAAGAGTTACGTTTTATTAAGTGCTCACTGACAGGGCTGAAAACTAGTTTCGTGCCAGTATATTGATTGTGACCCACCTTTTTCTTTTTCCTCAATTATAAATCTAGAAATATGTCATCGTAAGGTCTTAAAAACGACGTAAATAACTTTACGCACGACAATTTTTAGACTTGCTGTTCATAAATGATATCGTTTAAATTTTGAGAAAACAGTCGATATACGGCTTCTAACAAGTTCAGAATCTATCTCTTGATTAGTAAAAATCCAGTAAGTTATTGTACGTATGTTAAAGATAATTTAAACTATACTTTAAGTCAAAAATCTAATGCTCAAGCTTTTCATGCTTTTGTAGTAACCGAAGTCTGCATGGGCAATGTGCAACCTTGACCTTCATCATAACATGCTTTGTTAAACGATGTAAAATGCAGAGAATTGTAAGTTTGGTGACATTTGCTTTGAAAGACGATTAAAACAACTTTTTTCTCGTCATTTCAGACGCGATTTGTCCGGTTTTTTTTCCCGCCTGAGATACATATTTTAAATATTAATTCGAAGGACTTTTCAAGTGCACCCTCCATGACAGCGGTGAGCGATAACAACAACAAACCATTCAATTTCGTGTTGTTCCTTTGTAGTTTAAATGTACTTACAAAAAATGCAACAAAATATAGGACAGATAATCTGTACTGATTTCAGAGGTGAACCTGTTCCTAGGTGTTTTAGGTCTGAATTTGTGATGTAGTTTTGCACCCTTTTATAAAATGTTTTGTGAACACAATGTAACCCAGCGTGTCTGGATATGAAAGGTGTTTAAATTTTGTTTTTTGTTTTTTTTTTCCAGCAATTTCTTGTACTAAAGATTGGTGCAGTTATTTAAAATAAATAGAAGGATAACGTTTAGTTTACAAGGGCGTGTCAATCTATCAGAGAAAGCTAAACCATGGAAGCTTAAGTTTAATATACTCCTATAGCTAAGAAATAATTTTGTCCAGTGTGATAAACTGAAGGTAAGCAGGCTACAATGACCACAGCTTCTCCTTATGTGTCCACGTACTTTCCTGGGCACGCGACTGCGTCATATATTTATCCTTGTGAATCTGAGATATACCTGAAAAATAGCTTATTACTGCTGGCTGATCGTGATGTTTTTCCAGAGATTTACAGCAGAATGTCAGAATATGCCGTCACATTTCAGATTTGTTATCGTCCATGTTTTTCTGTACATTAATTAGTAGGCCTACATACATGTTTTTTTTTTTTTTTATAAACACACACACACACACACACACACACACACACACAGTCGAGAGTGCCTAAGTTCTCATGCCCTTTGCAGAATCGGCAGGCCTTTATAATTAAAAAAAGAATGAAATAAAGAGGGGTCCTATTTTATTTAGAACTGGACTCATTAAGATGTTTTATATAACAGATATTTGCTCGATAAATAATAACAATAAATTCTGAATTTACACACATCCCCTGGGTTCCTGTTATGTATAGTTTCCTCGATGATCACTGACTGTTTGAATGTTTGGTCATAGTGGTTTTATCCTGAGTAGTGAAGCTGCTCACTTCTTAAGCGAAATCCTCTTTGTACTGCACATTACTTTGGTGTTCCTGCGTTTCCTGCGCATTTACTTAATATTATTGTTCGCAACTTTTGTAATTAAGAATCAATATTAAACTTTTGTTAACAGGATGATCGTTGTAAATAGTTTTTTTGTCATGGGAAATTTTTAAATGTCTGATGTAATGTCTAAAAGGCTACTTATTTGTTCAAATTCTGCAGGTTTGTAAATTTAGGAGAGAAAGGTGTATGAAACCTGTATGTAAAGGTGTATGAAAACGTTCGTACTTGAGTGTATCGACATCATAGCATGCTATTAGATGCCAGATTTTTCGGAAGTGTAACATGCCCATAGATAAATAACAAAACAGCGCTCAATCAGATTTTTACACTAGGATTTCTTATATTCGTGCAGCTATTTTGTGCGATTATAAAGAGGTTATAATTTGATAAAGTTTTATAGATCAGAGATGATTATCCGAGGATATCTTTCCAATGACGACTGAACGCCTTATGAAATATAATTTTAAAAAAAAGAACTGCTGTTCATGGTAAGTTATTGTGGACGTTCTAGTTTTGCTGTTTGTAGCTGTTGCTACGGGGAAAAAAAGTCAAACTTAAAAGAACTCGCAGCTGTTGTATTTAAATAATCGTTGCATGTTGTTGAAAAGAGGACGATACCATTCCTTCGTGTTTAAAGCGTAATAGTTTAATCGTTTTGGTCGTTTGTTAAAATAAAGCTCAAGATATGTGTTGCTTCTTAAGTAGTCTAAACATACTTCTGTTGATTTTTTGCGTCTCATTCCAGATCAGTAAATTACTATGTGTGTGTATATGTAGCCTACCTATTTTCTGCAGTATAATACAACAGGGCCAGGGTTTTTGTAGAAATTAGACACTTGAAGTAAATTGATGTCTGCTGGTTGCTGTAGTGTTTTTCTGCTTTTTTCTTAAAGATGTAATTATTCTGAAATAATCCAAAATTGCTAGGTTTGAAACTTTCACGTAAAACAAGAGCTCGAAGCATTACCTTTACAGAACGATACAATGAAATTTGTCCAAAATATTCCAGCTCACCAGTATATATGATTATGGTTCATTTTCAAATCCCACTTCTGGCACGTGCATTTTGAGATCTCAACGATAGCCTATATTCCGTTAGATACGGAGGAAATACGAAAACTTTATTTGGCTTAAAAGTAAAGACCGAGAAAGTTGTACTTAGAGCCATGCTGTCGCAATTAACATGTCTGCAGAGGAACTGACCGCCTCCTTTAACTTGAACTTGGACTTCCGACTAGACGTGTCTGAAAGTGGGGGAGACATTTTGTCTGCATTGACGCTCTGACAGACAGACCTTTAGTTGCCATTGTAATGCAGCCCCCTGAATCTAAAGGCCTTCACTTGGAAAGATAAATAAGTAGAAAATCAAGGACTAATTGAGATTCTTGGTATCGGTGCTTTTGGGTTTTAATGTTGTCTTACTACACAGACTTAGACAAGTCATCATAAATGGACCGGCAAAACTGAAAACACGGGTTCACAGTCTACAAAATCAATTTTCCGTGGTTTGTTTCTGGTTTTGATTGCATTCTCTTTTGATTTGCTTTTTCACTTAATTGTAACCAATGGTTGTGATAACTGCAAAGCAGGTGATGCATAAATAAAGAAATCTAAGCAGGTAAGCTATACTGTAGGACTTCTGTGTTAAAACTGAGCATCCAGGTCAGTATATTTTTATTAATTTAAATGATAATCTCCATTGCTCACATGGTGTTTTTCACATCAGCCACAGATTTAATGCGTATCAATAGCACGGTTTCTATTTGGCCTGCTATTTTTACGTAGAAATTTACTTTGACGTGCATATAATACGCAGTTTTTGATAAGCATACACTCTAAGAAATAAAGGTACAAAAGCTGTCACTGGGGCGGCACCTTTTCAAAAGGTACATGTTTGTACCTAAAGGGTCAATTTTGGTACCTTAAAGGTACGCTAAATGATAAGCAGTTTGGCATACATATAATGCTCACCTATCCCACACCCCTAAACCTAACCACTGCGTATCATATGCACGCCAAAGTAAATTCTGCGTAAATAGGACGCCAAACAGAAACAGAAAATCGTGCTATTGAAACGCACTTTCATGAGATCGGGTTAGATTTATACCGTATTGCACCGAGATTGAATGGACGCAGGCCTAGCCATATTCTGCTGACAACTATGCGAGATTTAATACCGATTTGTTTCTTCTCTAAAAGTGACTGTATATCTTTCTTGAAGGAGAAGGAAGGTCAAGACGAAACCGAGTTTGAGTTGTTTTATTTGGAACGACTGTTTATTCCTACTAATCGTTCAACTATATTGTTTTTTTTTCTTAGCTTACATTTTTATTGAATTATATTGGAATGGGGTAGGCATATAGAATAGTAGCACTGTGGCACTGCAGTGACATACTGATATATATTCATAACCGTTGGCACCGCACTCTGCAAGATGTTTTTTTTTTGTCAGAGGAGAATCAATTCCTGAACAAGGCTTGCAGCAGCCCCGCAAGAATGTGCATGCAGAGGCAAAGCTGTAGCTTTAAATCGCCTGGAGCACTTAAAAAAAAAAAAGATGATTTAGGCATAGGTTGCGTTTACGCTTTTGAATAACTTTGTTCTTTCGTTTAATATACAGTATACTGTATATGTAAACATCGAGTAGTCTATTTTGGTGGGAAATTCATTCTTTCTTGGTTAATAAAAAATGTATTGCTTTATTTGAATCAATTTTACCTGTAGAACAGGTTTTGTATTAGAGCGAAGGTTGTAAGTACATACTTTTAACGCACATCTTAACAATTAGACAAGTCTTTATAAATAATTACAATAAGGTGGAAAATAAACAACCGTGTTCAGATATTATATAGGCATTTCAGAATAAAACACGTGTCTTTAAAGAATATCGAGTGAGTGAATCTAATTTGTGATGTATGATATACCCATCATGTAATTTTTGACTGACTAAACTACTGAACATGAATATTCAAATGGTCTCTGTGTGCATTGGAAACCAGAATAGAAGGCATATTTTAATAGCGTCGAGGCAAGCGAGCTTTAACCGATGTTGCAATCGATTTTTCCCCGCTCCTTGAGAACGTAAGACGCTCAGCCACAACAATCCAACTCCCAAATCCCTGAATGACAGATTTCCTTGACTTTAACTCAGACGATCAAAACTATATAGGCTAACTCTTGTTTTATATAAATTAAATAATGGTTATATGGATCAACTCAATACTGTGCTTTATAAGAGCCTAAAATGTATTATTCATGTTTTCATATCAGAAAATGGAATAAAATTAAACAAATATTTATTATTGTACCATGTGCGTATACTCTGAATGTTCTTTGCATAAGGCAGGTTTAAAGAGTTCAAATAGGTATAATTGTTATGCTTTCCATTCTTCATTTGTTTTCTGTTATATGTGCACATGCCTAATAAATGTATGAATCTGAATGAAGATTTGGGCCCAGTGTGATAGAGAGATCTACAGAGAGACCGACAGGTATCTGTCTATATATGCCTGTATAGTACTAGGTTCATATTGTAGGTTTAGCGCGTATAATAGCAGAGCAGTGAAAACAGACTAAAGTTTTGCTGTGTAAATATAACAGAAAATGAAAATATATAAACATCTATTGCTTATTACCATTAGATATAAGATTTGACAATACAAGAATTTGCCAAGTGACCGACCATTTTTGTCCCCAACTTTGTCAGAAAATTGTGTGTGTGTGTGTGTGTGTGTGTGTGTGTGTGTGTGTGTGTGTGTGTGTGTGTGTGTGAATTATTGTCGCTTTTAGGTGTTTTCGTGATGACGTCAATGATGATTGAACTAGACAATTGGTTCCTCTTTTTTTTAATCTATATTTGACAGATCTCAAAATGTAACTTCCCAGGTAATGCTTTGTATTGTTATGTTATGTATTGTCATATTACTCCTTGAACTTGGGCTAAAAAAAGTGTGATTATAAAAGTCAGTTTAAAAAAAAAAAGTTCAGATTTCTGGTTGTATTATATATTTGGGACTGTGATTTAAGAAGCTGATAATTCAGTGTGCATTCCACCACAACGGTAATTTAATTGAGAATGAAAGGGCATGAAGATATGTATTTCAGTTTGCACCTTTGGTTTCTTTGCAACAGAAGTGAAAACATCAAAGCCAAAGACTAGAGAAAGCGATACTTGTAACATAGATTGAAACACGCAGAGATGTGCATTTCTAGATGCACTCAGTTTTAAGGAAACGTTCGGTGTTAAGAGAAATATATATTTGTAATATTTGAAATCAGTCGTTGTACTTTTGAAAATCCCTAAGTATTTTGTGATTTTAAAAAAGCAATGCAAGGAAGAAAGGTGCTTTCTCGCATCCCCAATCACAGGCGCACGTTTACGTAGAGACAAACTGACACAGGGGCACTCACTGGATCCTCTTCCAGTTCAACACTGTGGTCACAATTTTAAAGGCGCAGTGTGTTAATGCTCCCATTTTAGCGCTCTTACTGTTATTCAAACAATGCTCACTGATTTGAGACTTGCTAATGCGCAACTTTAATGTAGCTATATTGGATCTTGTAGGCTATTTCACAAAGTGTCGAAAATGTTAATATATTTTATTGAGGGTGAAGTGTAATTTGAACTGATTTGCAAACATTTCCAAACAAATACAAAGCCTGAGCTTACACATACGCAGTATCATTATGATACGGTGTTAGAGAGGAGATGCGTTTGATTTAATTGTAAACTACACACGTGTAATAAAATGCATATTTCGGACTAATAACAGACAGGAATGGCAGATGTCAACAGAGCCTTTTAAATGAGTGCTATTTCAAATATTTTTATGAATATACCTACATATTCAAACTTATTTTATTGATTCATACGTGTTTTAAATTAATATTTTCAACTTGTACATGAAGCAATAACCTGAGCACAACGTTGCCGCGTGTGGAGTGCGACCTTGAATATGAAATTAATCAAACGTTGTGTAAATAATGGAAATGTATTTGCATTGACGAATAGGTGTACTTTTCATATCACTTGGATTTTGTTTTATTATAATAAGAGATAAGTTGTGTTATACTTGTTATAACAGTGCTGTTTCACAGGGATCGTTCCCGATATAATTGTTAGAAATGTACTTTTGAAGTTATTTGCAGTTGACAAATCAAAGTGAGCTCTTCAAAAAGATAATCCAAGGTAAAATTACTAGTTTACTGCATAAGCTATTGCAAGTTCTGCCCTACATCATATAGAAAAATAAGTTAGCAAATGTTCGACCAAAACTCTTTTGCCTGCCTCTTACTTTACATTTTTATGTTTTCACATCAATAATTTGCTGGTTTCAGGAAGAAAATGTAAAGAAATATTGTACATTATTGTATCAGTATAAACACTTTTTCTGTGTTTTGTGACAAACATGGTTAATGTAGCGCAACTCGTTTAATTAATGTCAACAAATCTGGATAATATAAGTCAGACGAGTTAGCAAGAAGTTCCATAAAATGTCATACAGAGGAAAACTTCACAGAAATACGAGATGAAGAATGCAGATTCACCAGAAGGGGATTTCTGCATTTTTAGTCGTATTTGTCTTCCTACTCGTAACAGTTTAACAGTTACCGGTGCACTTTAAAAAGGCGAAATTTAATTCGGGGACCTCTTGGATTGTTTGCCAGTTTCTTTTCCGTTTTCCCAAGTTGTATCTCAAAGCCTTTCAAGCTACAGCGAGTTTGCATGCATACGAGTGTGAAGTTCATTCTTGTCTGTCTAGACTCTGATTACGACCCTGTTTGTCTGCGTTTTTTTTTTTTACCTTGACCTTGGACTTCCATGCAGCTGCCATTTGTAAGATTTGTCCATTCTTCAGTCTGTGAAGTCAACGATGGATTTATCTTTGCAAATAAGAATAATCAATGAACCCATCAAAATTATATCTAACGCACAAAACACACAACACTGTCTAAAAGTTTAAAAACCGTTCAGATTTTATAATGCACAAAGACCGTCTCTGTCTCGACGCTACACAATTGAAACTAATAACAGAGGAATGTTTTAACAGAGTATGGGACTCTCTTATTCATTCCTCATGAAACGTTGCATTGTAAATGTGCCACATCAGACCGGAAAAAAATCTTGTCCAGTGGCGATGCATTCATTCTTGTCATGACACTAGCTGGATCTGATTCAATAATGTATTCTACATTCTAGTATTCAAATAAAAATACAGCATATAATAATAAACAACTACCATGCTTGCAAAAACTGCAAATATTGTTGTATGTGTATTGTGTAATCCTGACATTGGACATTTTAAGTCAATGGGAGAGAGTGATGTTAATAAAGAATGTGAAAATGTATCCATAATTAAATTAAAAAAAAATAATTCAGCCGTATATTTTGCTGATTGTCATTGCTTTGATGATCTCATACTAAACTATGTACACATCAGCACGCGTTCCTAAATGTTGGAGGGTACGTCGAAAATAATAATTAAAACAACTCTTAAAACTGCAATTGTGTAACTGAATATGTAGGAAAATTATTTTATAACAGTGCTATACAAACATACAAATCGATGGAAAACAATTTACAAAAGAATCATGATCATATGAAATTATTTTCATAATGAAAAATACATGAAATAACATGACAGAGCACACTAATGCTTTTTTTTGCCCTGTGTAGGATGTTTTTTTTCTGTTTGTAGTTTTTTTGTTTTGTTTTTTTTTGTTGTTGCATTTTTGCATTTTTGTTTGCAGAGTATTATAGGTATTTTTATTAATAGTTATTTTGTTGTTGATTTGTCCCTTAAAATATATGCTACAGCACAGCAGTTCAGTCGTATATTAAATAACGCAAGTATTTCCCCTCAAATGCAGTCGGAAGTGAATCCTTTCCTCTAGGTTAATGACGATAACGAACAGCTGCTTTTATTGCAATAAAATAAGTATTATTATTATTATTATTAATAATATTCTGTAAAACTATGAATTTATGCACGTTTCCCTGCATGCATATATTTATGTATATATTAACGTTGTTACTGATATGCTGCGTTTGAGATTGTAGATAATGAAGGTTAAATTAAAAACAGTGCATATAAATGCATATAAGTGCTCGGACATTTGTCGGCCGAATTGTTGAGGTTGTTTTCGTTCCCCCTTAGCTTAAAGCCTTCCCCTTTAAGAACAGCTATCTCCAACCCTCTTAGCCAATGCCTGGGCACCGAAAACCTTAGAAGCCAGGCGTGAAACTTGAGCCAATAGTTGTTTAAAGGGATTATTCTTCCCACCCACAACCCAGTCTCTTTGGGATAGTTAGCATATCACGTGCCTGCGCTTTAATGAACTTGACACATGGATGTAGTCGTGCGCATGCGCGTACGTAAAATGTACTTGGAAATGAGGTATCAGTCTTGGAGTAGGCGACTTTTAAAAAGCATCGGCAGCCCGTGATATGACGACTTCGCTGGTCCTGCATCCACGCTGGGCGGACACCTTGATGTACGTGTATGAAAAAAGCCCGAATGAAAATAATCAGAATAAAAACCAAATTATGGAAGGATTGAGCGGGAATTGTCCTGCGACTCATTGCAGGGAACTGATCTCACACCCCGCGCTGGGGCGGCATTCCGGCACCATAGCGACTCACCAGGGATCCGTGTACTCGGATATATCTTCCCCTGAAACTGGGCGACAGTGCCCCGCTCCACAGACGTCATCTAGCGCCTCTCTGAGTTACGGCTACCCGTTTGGAAACCCTTACTACGGTTGCAGATTATCTCACTCGCACAACGTGAACTTGCAGCAGAAACCATGTTCATACCATCCCGCAGAAAAATATGCCGAGACGAGCAGCGCCTTGCCCACTGAGGAGCTCTCCAGCAGGGCAAAAGAGTTTGCTTTCTACCCGAGTTTTGCCAGCTCGTACCAGGCGGTTCCAGGATATCTAGACATGTCGGTGGTCCCCAGTATTAGTGCGCATCCCGAGCCACGTCACGATGCATTGATCCCCATGGATGGATATCAACACTGGGCTCTGTCGAATGGCTGGGATGGGCAGGTGTACTGTTCAAAGGAGCAAACACAGTCTTCTCATCTTTGGAAATCTCCGTTTCCAGGTATGTCTTGCCATAACTGTGTAACCATGAAAGAATGAAAAATGCATATGTAATAAAGGGATGATACGACTTCCTGTTATGATATGATATACTTTTCCCCAACTGTAAACTGAATGTGCAAAGTATTCGCCTAAATTAAATGTGTAAATATATATTCTTCACGAAAAGTAATCAGTTGATAAGAGCTTTCAACTCACAACTCTACATAATGGATTAAGACTGCGCATCCAGAAGGTCTGCATGAACCTGCCAAATGTGTAGATTTTGTTCTATTAATTTTTGACATGTGACAGTCGGTAAATGTTCAATTGGCTTTCCACAACAAGAATTTGAGCGAATCCTAAACTCAAGTTTCAGCAAGACTGAGTTTAGTTCGCCTAAAATATACTTTTTATTTACTACGTCTTACATAAAATAGTACAATGTTTGAGGGACGTATCTGGTTACAGAAGTTAGTCATATATTAACTCGAATATTATTGAGTCACAGGATTCTAAAGCTAGGAAAGTCACGCAATTTGGAACTGGGGTATGGCAATACTGTCTACCTTTGCTCCTCCCGTATGATAACACAGAAGGTCCTTATTTGTAGCACGCATATAAATCTTTGTCAGCAGTGATCGGGAGTGGTGCCCCGCAATCTGTTATGGACATTTTGCGAATGCCATGGTGCAGCATTTTTTCCCCTAAGAGCAGCTGACGTTCTGTAGTCAAGTTATTGATTTTAGCTGTGAGCAAAAATATTGCATATGATGCAAATGCCAACTCAGTCATTCAGTATTGTTACTCAGCTGTGGCAAATCAAAATTACCAGTGCTATGTAGGTATTCACTGTAATTTCAGATCTAGTGAATTGTCACCACCATCACGCCCCTGACCCGTTTAGCAACCCTCCCCCCTAGAAGAGGTCACATACACAGGTAGCCATATATTCATATAGCCACAAATAAGGATATAACAAAATGAGCTTGTTTAATGCAGTCCTTTTGATGAAAAGCATCTATTGCTGTTTTCGTACATGCCCCAAACCAGTTCTTTACAGTTTCTTCAAGTGTGTTTGGGGCCGTTAGACAATAATTCGTGGCTGACAGAAGAACAGAGGACATGCCTCTAAAACATTATGTACCAGTTTACTAACAGGGAAAATCCTAGAACACATCTGAATGTGTCTGTGCATCAGCTGCCAGAGTAGCCTAATATCCTTCACCTTATTTTACCTTTACTGTGCCACAGTCAGGTTGTGATTTTGGAAAAAGAATGTTGCTGGGCGTTAGTACTGATTTATAATACACATTATAATTAAGGTATACGTGATTTTACATAATAGTATACTGCATTATAACTGACAAACACTTGTCAATGCTACCCACAATCCTGTCAAGAATTTAAATTCAGGGTGATTTGGTCTTTTCACAAACCCCATCCATCCAAACTTTACTCGAGAAAGATTTATTCTTATCTGTACATCAGTGCTGGTTAAAAACCTGTTCTGTTAGGCTACTCCAATGCTTGGAAAGAAAAAAACAAAACCTGATGCATCGTAAAATTAATCGAAAAATATCTCCCATCCACCTATAGATATATAAGTAGTTAATATTATTTTTTATATATATTATTTTTGATTCAATAAACAAAGTAGCTCACAAAAGGAACATAGCTGCCTCTTTGTTCATTTGACAGTATTGCCCCGAGATATTTAATTCATTTGACGAAACAATTAAATGCTTAATTAAATAGCCTAACTCATGGTGTTTCCCCAAAGTGTCGAATTGAACCAAACTTTCGTAATCTTTCATTTGTGCCTCACTAGGCATAACAAGTTATAATAATATTTTCATTTATGTTTTGTTTTTTTAGATGTTGTTCCGTTGCAGCCAGAAGTCGGCAGGACGCATCTCTGCGACAACCAACCTCTCAGAACGCCAAGTTACTATTTGGTTCCAGAACCGCAGAGTGAAGGAGAAAAAGTTTGTCAGTAAATCCAAGACTAATAATAATAATCACATGCATACTTGATGTATGTTTCGTGCTTTTTTCCCGCCAGCTTATACCCTTCTGTCCAGAAAGTCTGATATTTACCTCCGTTCAGAAATCGTGAATGAAGAACATCCGGGCAGCCTCAAGCCTAACCTGTCTTCTTTCACTTTATTTAATTTAAATCATGCACACAATACCATAACCGCTCACTCTTTAGCTTTTTGGGCATATGATACAAAACTGTGAAAATACAGAAAAAAATAAAACATTTCAACTTCGTCCTTTTGTATGAATGTACATATATAAATAATAAATATTTAAAATTACACAAATATCAAAGAGACACATGGTTTACGTGCATCTGAAAATAAAGGGAGAAGCAACCCTTCTGCATCTCTTCCTGAGTGCATCAAAGCCAACCAGCCAGCAGAAAACACTCGAGGTGCTCAACACGCACGAGAAGAAGAGAGAGAGAAACAAAAAAAATTCTGTGAGACACTTTGGTTGAATCAAGACTTGTATGAACTCTCGAAAGGCTGTAGCAAATGTTGAACTGGATCATGAATAGAACCGTCATTTGTTTTTCGTGGAAATGACAAAGATTTTGCTTGAATGAGCCTGCGAGACTTCAAAAGCTATATGGATCACTGTGGGATACATTGCTTTTTAATGCCGAGGGTAAACCAGGCTGCTAATGTTAACTGTACAGTTTAATGCTTCTATTATTTAATTTAGATTTCGCGTATGACAGGTCTGTAAAAAAGGAATGTTTCAAGATCATTTGTATATGTCCCTATTAGCAGTGAAGGATATGACTCTGCCATGCAACTGGAATGATTGTACGCATTTAAAATCATTTAGTATTAAACATTAATGCACAACCTTTTTGTTTTTATATAGAAATATATATCGTAAAGCATTGGAGCTGTTCACACAACTTGTCTGTATCTCTTTTCGTGCAGTATGTGAACTGTATTGTGGTGTTCAATTCCTAAAGTACTGAATTGAGACATATTTCATAAATAAAAATGACAATGGAATGTTGCTTGTAGTGAATCAGTGCATTTCAATTATCAGTGACGGAGGTGGCCCATTTATGGCCGCTTCCATACATACATATGTGTCCATCTCTGTTTGATAAAGCTTGCAAGTGAGCTCTTACAATAGATGCGATGTTTTTGTCATTTTGGTGAGGGTTTTTCAATAGACTTCATGTGCGTAGGCTACATATTGCAAATAACTTTATTCATCGATAGTAGTTGCTCGGGGTTACCTACAATATAGTGAAAAAAACACACAACTTTCATATTAGTGACAAGACCGGATAGTATTGACGATTGCAAATGATATAGTATGATCAGTAAACCTTTTACTCAAACAGTCGATTTAGATACATAGTTTAAATGTTAGCAGTCCAAAATTGAACGCCGAGTTTAATTTGAACCAGAATGCTCAAGCGACGGGGCTTCCAGTAGGCCTTACATATTTTAATAATTCAAGCAGTGCACTACACAGTGCGCGTAGTGTTTATTTACTTAAGTATAGTGCTAATAATATAATTCTTCATTATAATTATATTCAGTATTATCGTTAATTTCGAGTAGTGCTCGATTTAAAAGTCTGCTCCATTTGTCGGTAATATTACCACAATTTAACTAATGTTTTTGAACCATAAATACGAACAAATAATTTGATGAAATGTCACTACGAATATGCCACAGCAACATTTAGATACAGTATGATCTTCAGCGTTTCCTACTGGATCACAAGGATTATGTATGGTCGGAAGCATAGCATTCATCTAATGCTTACACATTTCCTTTATCAACTTATTAACTTTTCAATATTCATTAAATAAAAGAAACTACCTGAAGCACTGTTAATGGTCTAATTTCTTTTAACTACTTTTTCTTGTGACTTTTTCTTAGGCTACATTCAAGGAATAAATTAAATGCTGTCAACTTCCTGTTATAACTAATTTGCTAAAGACGGTGGTGTACCGGACAGTTCGAGTCTTACAATAATCAGGAGAGGATAATTAATCAGACATGATTTAATTAATATTGTGTCAACAAATTATGTTTTTAAACCGTTTTTAGCTGAGTTAATATTCTAAGATCTAGAAAATAGGCTTGTTGATTTTTATTTAAAGGTTTCTGATTTTTTGATCGCGGTTGATCTTTACACTCACACACACACACACACACACACACATACATATAGGCTACATACATAGTGTGTGTGTGTGTATGTGTGTGCATATATATATATATATATATATATATATACATACATACATACATATATACATACGTGTGTGTATATATATATATATATATATATATTATAAAATCTAGTATAGTTTTAACCAGGCTCTAATAGCTAACTCGCCTTAAGATACTAGAAGTGCTGTTAAATGTACAATTGAAGGGCGTATATGAGCAAAAGTAGATATTGTATGAATATAAGAAACTCTGAAATGTGGTGTATACTTAGGAACTTTTAATTCCCTCGGTAACACCTAGGCCTATGAGGCACACACCCGGTTACTGATAAAACTTTTTGTCATCTGTCAACTATCAGGGATGTGCAGAAGTTGGTTACTTTGAGGAGTGAGAAATTTGATGTTAACTGCACGATAGTTAGGCCTTCTGTTATAACGTCACGTGATCGTGCGTTACCCTTGACCATGACTATGCTGTCGCTTTGACCTTGACATCACAGAGTCTTGTGAATAATAAACAGAGGGGCTGGACACCACTGCCTATGGTTTGTTTTCGGGCAAACAAGGTGTTATTTCCCTGTCTAGACGGCGAGAGTTAATGACATACCATAAATACATAAAAAAAGAAAATGCTCTTATTATCCAATATCCTTGTCAGTATGAACAGTACACTCGGTTTTTTTTTTACTTCTCATAACAATTGAACACTCTGATTTTTCTCTTCCGCGATCCCTTGCCCGTATAAGTTTTAAACCACCAATGGTTGTATTCTCTCATCATGAGGTGTAGGCTTTATTGACCACGAAGGCAGGTAGTGCATTTACGTCTGCAAAAGACAGTGCTCACAGAGATGTCATCTTGTTTTATTTCCATAGGCGCGCCGAGGAATGAAGGGTACTACTACCCAAATATCAAGAGATGCATCCAGGGTCACGTCAAAAGGTATAGCTAGTTTATTTATTTGTAGTGAATATGCACAATGCCTTGGTGTTTTTAATATGGAAATGAGTAGTATATTTATAGATATAGAACTGTATGCATTTATTTTATGGTCTTTTATTGATGCACTTGCTCTGTCAAGCTACCATTTTCTGTCTGGTTAGGCGCAAGGCCTTTTCAATATATGCATAGATCTATTATTAGCAATGCGGGGAAAAGGAAAAGTCTTCGCAATATGTTTTTTCCCCTACTCACTTGAGCTTCACACACACACCACGCTTTAAAAATGTTCAAATGCCCTTGTTTTCGTTCATTTATTGCATAATGTAAATATTTCATCATTTTATGCTCTCTGCAAAAAGTAAATATAATTATTTAAGTTGTAGGATTTCTAAAGTCTGAATATAAATTCTGAACAGATTATTAAAAATTATTAAAAAGACAGTATTTCTCATAAGTATCTGTAAGTAGTTTGGTTAGTAAGTAGATTTGTTTTGTGTAGCACTATTTTTGTTATTAATTTGATAGAAATAATTGTATTGTGTTGACTATAATTTTAATAACACTTGCTGGTTTTACATATGACAGATGGTGGTATTATAATATAGAAATCTGTTAGGTAAATTTGCTGTGCTAATTTTTGTCGTGTAACAACTGCTTTTCACCACTGCATTGGTTTATTAATTGCAATCTCAACAACAAACGATGTTGTAATAATATGCCCCTAAAACAGATTCTTAGCTTGCTGTCCACATTGATTTAAGCACATACGTATACATTAAAAAAAAAAAAAAAAAAAAGGATATACGCATAAAGCAGGGACGCTTCTGGTGGCACATATCTCTACCAATGCTGGAATCTGAGAACAATAAATATAGAAATAAACTATCTTCAGAACTATATGGTTGTGATCAATGTGCTACTTAAATAATAGATGTTTAATGCGAAAGGCCTGTTCAGCCAAACACACGGGCTCACGTCAGTTTTTTTTTTGTTTTTTTTCGCCGATTCTAAACAGACCAGCTGGAATGCGAGGAGAGAGATCAGCGGGTTGAGAAGAAAGGGGGCTGATAACCTCTGGTGGCGTATGGTGGAAATATCAGGAAGTGAGCAGTGTAGATTCAGCACGAAGACACATGCTTTGCAGCGGTCTTTATGTAGACAATTTGTATCTGGCGCACGTCCTCGTACAGGATATGTGTGTTTAATTTAAGAGGAAGGTAACTAATAAACTACTAATATGTAGCTTATAGTATATATTTGAATTATTTGCTAGTGTTCATGGAAAGGCATGGGGACGCACTTTGAATTGAATAGGGTCGTTTATTGAAATATGGTGCGGCTGATTTAATTCCCAACTGTATTTAATATGTATTTAATATTTTATACATGTGTTATATATTATATGTTATATAGATATATATTGTAAATGCATCTCTTAAAATGAGACGCAGATTTGCGTCTGTAAATGTTTTTGTTTCTCTTTGTATTTTGTAAAATTCCCAGCTCGAAGTATATAATTGCATAGTACCTGAAAATAAAATAATAAATAAATAAACAAATACATTTAGAAACAAAAGGTTCAATCTGAGTTCAGGTTTGCAATTTTCAAACTCCGTAAGTGTTTCGCAAACATCCTATTAATTTGTTTAATCACTTTACCATGTTCTTTTTCTTTACATTCAATTTATATCGACTTAATTTAAGCAAACTTCCTACCTGTAATTGTAGTAAAACTGATAAATATGCAATAGTGCAAGCGCAAGCACTTTCATTTGTGTGTTCATACACACTTTTTTTCTGGAAGTTGCGTAACAGTCGCGTTTTTATTTCTTTATACGTGTCTTTGTAAAGTTGCGATTGAATTAAATTGTCATGATTTTAATTTACTATTACTGTAGTGGCCATTACTATTATTAGTTTTCATTGTCTGTTGGGATATCCAACTGTCATCAAACTGTCCTTTCTTTAAATTGAGTTTAAGTATTCTAGAACTTGAATTTTGCATTTAATTCACATTTAATGCACGTTTTTCCCTTTAAGAAATTGGCCTTGGAGGACATTCACCGCAAGGCATTCAGTTGAGCCAACCTGTCTTCCAAAATCAAAGACAATAAAAGGCCTTTTGTTTACGCTATGGCCCTGTCTGGACGGAAAAGTGATTCCAAGACAGCAATCTCAGAGCGGCGCAGACAGTGCACTAGACACTGACCTTGAACTAACAACTATTTTAGCCATTTTCCAGAGATTTTGGAGATTTCAACTTTGGCCATCCTTGCGGTAAGAAAATATAATCATTTTACTGTGTCTAAGCGATATTATTCGAGAGAGTCAGGTTGTTTTAAGCGATTTTTTGTGACTGAATTAAGTTGTTGAAATGTCATTCATTCTCATGGAGAACCAGTCACTCACTCATCAACTTGTTTTGCTCTCTGTTGTGCTCTTGGGGGAAATAAAATATTCTCACTACAACTAATCAGAAATAACTAACAAAATAACTGACTAGTTTATTAATTAGCATGAGTGTTTTCTCAAAGTAGTAACTAAATTTCAGGTCTCTATAGTATCATATTTCGTAATTACTTTTATGTTTAACACAGAAATGTCCTGATATTTCCAACGTTGGATATTTTAGTAAAATATCTGATAGCATTTAAAATTTATATGCACGGAGTGTTGCATAGCATGTTAATTGGTTACATGAATCTGGTATAAAGTACTCTAGCCGTAAAACATGCACATGTGTGCCTAAAATTTGGATGCAATAATTCTTGGGCAATTTAGAGGACAACGTTTGTAGTCTTTGTTGTTTTGAGTCTCTGTTATAGGTGTTACGTCAATATTTGTAATGAGTTGAACACCGGATTTCCTTTCGCAGTATTTTTGCATTTATAGCCTATACCCATCGCCATTAATGAAACTGTTTGTGGTTATTTTGCTTTTCTCGGTTTATTTGAAAGTAGATTAAACAAAAATAAATAAATAAGTTGGCCATGATCATAATTACAATCACGCCCCCACACAGATACACTGACACAAACTTTAGATTGGCAGCAAACGCAAAGTTACTGTGCTACTCAAAGACTCATGTAGGAAAATGTAAATTATTCAAATGAAAGAACAATTGAAGTATAATTTGCTCACACATATATATATATATATATATATATATATATATCAGCATGAGCATGGGCAAGAGTACGCAAGCGCGTAAAAAAGACAGTTGTTAAAAAAGTTATGAAGGTATATATTAATCAATCTATTTTTTTTATGTCAACTGTATCCATATCTGAAAACCTTTAACTTGTAATGGTTATTCGCATTCCAAAGTAGAGATAAAAAAGTATACATTTCAAAACAATATTTTGTGACACTACATGCACTCAGATTAAAAATTAACATTTAAAAAATAATTGTATTTATAACATTGATTTATAATTAATACATTGGGAAAATACTATTTAAAAACTAAAGGCCTGAAAGATTAGATTAACACTGAATTAGCATAATATCAATTTTGCGTTACGTACACACTCCAGTGTGAGACAGATGGTTTAATGCGTACTGTTATTATTGTCCTTTTGTCATAATAATCTCTTTCATCGCCCCATTTTGTTCTTAATACACACGTGACAATTACACTGCGTTGCAGTTGATATGAGGGATATTTGCATGTACTTTATATATCTACAATCAAAAATCAATTAATGCGATCTAGTGTGGTGTATTTGGAGCGGCAGAATCATTTTAATGCCCTCTGTCAGCTTGTAAAATTCAAATAAAAGAATTGTGAGATGTGTAACAATCCTCCATGAGTTTGACTACGAGCATTTATAGGATGTATCTGTTAAAGTTGTACATGTGAGGTGTACTAGAGCATATTATCTAAAATATAGGCTACGGTCTTAAAAAAAAAACTTATAGAATATCATCTTCTTTTACGGAGCCAATGGTTTCAACCTGCTGACCCCACTACAGTAAATATGAGTGGAGTTCAGCACTGAGCATCAGTATTTCTTTAAAACAAGCCTGTAAAAGATGAACATCACATCTTTATATGACACTAAATTCAACCGTAATTTGTTTGAAAACAATGGTGAAAGAACCCTCTGTTTCGATGAAAAAATGATCTCTTGATCTCGTTTTGGTGGAAAATTTTTATTTTTTTTATTTTATTCATTTATTTATTCATTTTTGCCAGGTAATAAAGATTAAACGAGGCCAGGGACACTTCTATATATTTCTAAACAGGGAAGTGAAAGACGATCCGTTTAGAACCTTTGAGCTAGAGGAAATGAAAAAACAAGATTTAACATTTTAATAAGATATTTTATAGTATTTTTAAAAAGCATATAAAACCCGTAATACAAAAGTTAATGTTTTGTTTTGTCTGAAATGGACAAAGTGGGTGGTACCTTCTAGTGTTCGAGTAAGCTCCGGCACGTGACGTGGAGATGACCAATCAGGTGCACCTCCAGGTTTAACTACGTTAAATGTCAGATTGCAATAAACTAGAAGCTGTTGGTCTGGCCCGCGGAAATGGGCGAGCATAATCTTCTTAATCCTGGGTTTGTGGGACCTTTGGTAAACATCCACACTGGAGACAGGTTTTACTTCCCGAATTTTAGAGCCTCAGGGGGACAGCTGGCGGGGCTACCGTCTCTCTCGTACCCTAGAAGGGACAATGTTTGCTCTCTCCCGTGGAATCCATCGGAGTCGTGCAATGGATATCCTCAGTCTTACTTTAGCAGTCCCGTATCCATTAACCCCTCTTTTAATCGATCTTGTGAAATTACCCGACTGGAGGAAAGCAAGTGTTATTATGGCAATTCCAGCAGCACCAGAGAGCCGTGTTCAGACAGCAACAATCTCAAACGAGAGGAGCGAGCAAGAGATACATTATTATCGTCTGATCACGGGATGCACAATGGGATGGGCAACAGTGGCACCTTCTCAAAGTATGATTATGGCACCGAGCAACTGACCCAAGACCCGCCATCCTGTCAGTCCTTGGAGTCCGACTCCAGTTCTTCAGTGCTAAACGAAGGAGGAAAGACTTCAGCAGGCGACCCACAAACCCTGCTATCGCAAGGAAACCACGCAAGCAATATCGCCACTGGAGGAGGTTTGTCCCTCGCATTTAATCTCAGCTGAAAGACAACAGAAGCACATAGTACAATTACTCGTATCTTGCTCCAGCAATTTTTTTTTTGCATGACAGTTTATTTAGGCATTCCCTGGCAACTGTTATGATTTTCCTGCATGGATCTTGCGTGGCTGTTCAAGGCCACTAGGGGTTGCCCTAAAATGCTCCATGTTCACCAGTTTAAGCGCTCAGTCATTTATACAACCAGTAAACACAACATCATAAAATTCAGCAATCTCGTTGCCAATGTTTGACGCCGTTTACATAAAAAGCATAGTCATTGTTGTTAAATATACGTTTGGCCAAAGCTTTCGCGTTATTTTAGTAAGTAGAACAGATCTGTAAAATGGCAGTTGCTTTGACAGAAATGAGGACGTTTTTTAATGACTCGTAAACTGAATTAATATCGTTGTCGTGCTGCAAGTCATTTAATATGCCTTGAAACCGCTAAATAGGTAGGGTTCTTGCAAACAGGACAATTATCGCGTTACTGTACGTTTACCTAGAACGGTAAAACATTCTAAGGCATTAATTCTGCGTAAACCGATAAATTCATCATATCGACATCTTGCATTTTACTTCAGATTGTTATTGAATAACGTCTATTTGTCATGTGAACAGCCTCACAAAATGCACCAGAAAATTGTATTTTACGTGGCTTCGAGATGTGGAGAGATTTTGATGTGCTGGCCTAGGAGATGGTTTGAAGCTCTCTCATGAACCCGTGCTTTGCCCCCTCTAGGTGCCCCATGGTACCCGATGCACACCCGGACGCGCAAGAAGCGAAAGCCCTATTCCAAACTGCAGCTGGCCGAGCTTGAGGGAGAGTTCATGCTGAACGAGTTCATCACCCGGCAGCGACGTAGGGAGCTGTCTGACAGGCTCAATCTCAGCGACCAACAGGTTAAAATTTGGTTCCAAAATCGGCGGATGAAGAAAAAGAGACTGTTGCTAAGGGAGCAGGCTTTGTCCTTCTTTTAAGGAGGCACAAAATATACATTGCTTAATGGTAGTCCAACAACAGTATTTAGTTAATGGTAATCTGCCATTGGCCCATTTTACTCTGAAAGTCTTGCCCCACGATGCATTCAGAAAACGCGAATAAGAATTCAAACATAATAGGGGTATGCGACCAAATGATGGCTCCAGAAGTCTGCTTATACAGTGTGGTCTATGTAGTGTTTATTTAAGAGTGTTCGTGGCCAGAAATGTTGGGCAATACGGTGGGAATGTTTTAGTTTAAGTTTTGAAAGTAACAAGCTGTCTAAGCCATCAATCACTTTATTAAGTAATGAACTGCTAGTTAGAAACTCAGACAAATATAAGCTGTGAGATAGTATTTCGGACAAGTAAAAAGTTTTCTTATTAGTCTGAAAAGATTGCTAAATATTTATTGTCGGAGTGTTAAAACAATTTTTGTAATTATAACATAACACTCGTGCCATGATCAGTGTTCGAAGCTAGAAAAAACGCCATACTTGGTCATAACGAGAATCCTTAACTGTTCGCAATCTCCCATCTATGTTTTATTTAGCCAGTTATCGCTAAGAAAGGGCCTTACAAATTCAGTACTCGACAATAAGAAGCGTGGGCAGCGTTATGCCATCAACGTCTTATCTCCGTTCTGCAGTCATCGCCACGTGTTCTATGGCACGTTCACGGTCACGGGCACAAAGTTAGTGACCCAACTCATATCTTGGGCCCTTGAGAACCAAACTGCAATTACAGAGCAGCTTTTATGAATAGACTTTGATCTAGCCTGTGAAATGTCATTCTGACTACTGTTAGGAAGTTTCTTTCTACAACTAGATATTGGCCAAAGTGTAAATTGGTAGGCCTGCAACTAAGCCGCACACACTGCTAATAAAATATGTATTCATGATATAGTGAAAAACTATAGGTGTCTCTATCATATTTGCATTTTTAACAGCATTAATTTGCCATTAACGATTGCTTGTCCCTTGATCTGCGTTATTTGGACATATTCGCTTAGGTTTAGTTAATTAATTCACAACAACAATGCTTCTGGGAGCGAAATGCATGGTCAAGTAATATTAAGAAGACGCGCAAGTATAAATTAAAACAAAGGTTACGTCATTTATAAGTGTAATGGAAGTAGCAATCATACTGAGGAGACCAGATCTAAATCCCAAAAATCACAAGCCTGTTTTGCTAATTAGCGGGACCCATTGTGTAATTTGAAACATTATTTACTAAACTCATGGATTATATGTCAGTGAAATAGTTAATATTTGCTGCATGATTATAGTGACTGTAGTTAGAAGGTAAAAAGCAAATGTTTTTCCGACTATTTTTGGTCAACAAGGCGCATGTTTTATTTCAAAACACCTTATCAGAAAACTGAAAAGAACGTTTAAAATATACGGTCAAGAAAATGGTTAAAAGTTGGTTTCATATAAAATATAGTTTATTCGTTTGTGCTTTATTATTATTATTATAAACGAATTTGGCAGAAGTCGGTGCTACGTTATTTTTATTTTCTTGTTATTGGTCTGATAGTTCGGCGACTTGCATTTTCTTTAAATCCTATTTTTGTGAATCTATAGAAAATACAAATACAATTATATGAATGGCATCATCAGCAACTATATAACAATGATCGTCACGTTTCCCCCTTTGGATTGTTTTGTGAAATTGCCTCTGATGTATAATTTTTCTGTGTTGTTCTGTGTAATTTTGTGAATGCACCAGTGTCGCACTCCTTTGTACCTTGCGATTAAAAATGTCTTGTAAATAATGTTACGAGTTCATGAATGTATCCATATATGTGTAACCTACAGTTTCTGAATAATAAAATCTTTAAACTTACTTTTATTTACCTGTCCTGATGTATGTGTTGTGGAAACCATATGAATTTTAGTATTTGAATCGAGTAAATTTGTTACCTAAGCATATTTTTATATTCAATAGCAGAAAAGCCGACTCAGGCGCTCGAACTACCGTTTTCAGAAATATTTCATTACAAATTAGATGTACATTAATGCGCTTGACACCATCCTTATTTTGATCATATTGGCTCTTAATTATTTCAGTATAAGGTCACTACATGATACAATTTGTTGGAACACTCAAGAGAAAACTCTAAAAATGCAATCTGAATGTTTGCCAACATGGCCACATGTAGTGCAACAATATTGATATGCTTTATCTAGTGGTTAAAAATGGTAAAGACATCCACCTAGTGGATAAATGGAACAGACGCCGAAACAGGGCCCCGTGAGGACTAACTGCAATGACATGAAATGCTTTGCGTGCCTGTTTTGTACCTGTGTTTAGTTAAAAACTTTTTGGAACGTGTTTCAGCCTTTTGCTAGTTCATTGCTAAAATATCTAGTGTGCGTAGATTTCCTTTTGATTGCTAGGATTTAGATTTTTGCTTGACGATTACTTTTAATTGCTCACGCACAAAAATGCATTAGAATTTTAGGACCAACCTGTAATCTAATGTTGATCATGAGTTAAACATTGTTAAACCAAATGTAATATGTAACATATTATTATTAATATTATTTTCTTGTAACGTGTTTTTTTAATAAATTTTTTGTATTTAAATTAATAGAGAATCACTGAAGATTCAGTCGAATGGAAATAAAGCGGATCTTAGGGTAGAGATGGTTCCAAAGCCAAAGCTTAGTGTCAAGTCTATTGGCTTCCTTGCAAGCAAATGCGCTGCAATCGTAACAATGGCATTTTATGCGCTTGGGGCGCTTTTGACTTTGAGACTGACCAAATCTGTTTATGACGACTCGTCTCCCCGGCTCAGAGGTCATTGAGCACCTCAGTGCCCTTCACACACAACTTGTGTAGTCATGTGGTTCACTAAGTGCTCTAGATCTCCTCTGCTCCCATCACAAACGTGTAGAGACTGGAGAACTTACTTCTGGCGTCGCTTGCACTACACACACGTTTGTGAGTGTGTGTGTGTCTGTGAAAGGGGGTTTACGTGTAACTAAGAGAGTGAGAAAAATTTCTTGACAATGAGTAGTTTTATAAACACTCTCTATAAACGTGTATACGCTCGCCTTAACCTGCTAGTAACTTAAATATTTAGCTTATGCAACGGTTTGATTACTTTTGTATTTAAGCAGCATCAACATTTGCTTGGCCTAAAAAAAGACGTATAGACGAATAATCACAATCATTGCAACCGCACTGGAAAAATGACGTCCTTTCAGGCTCATTTCATCTGAATAAAAAGATTATTTTAAAAACGAAGTTATTGGCACATTTATTAGTTGTATTGTGCAAAAAAATGTGCTAATGCAGAATACGAATCTTGTAAATTAGTTCCAAATTGTAGTTTGTAATGTTTCTTAAAATATTGATATTGGTCTTAGTTCGACTGGTCTTAGTTCTTATAGGTTCTGCATGACAGTTGTTGTTTGAGCCGTATCTTCTCTTGCAACGATACAGTTTTGGCAGTAGTGATGGAGGAGACTAGTTCCTTCTTCTATTATTTTCTTCGTCTATGTGGTATTTGCCTGGAATAATTAACTTATTAAATTAAGTTTGGAATAATCATCACGTATTTTATTTTTTTGTTCGTTTTATTTTTATTTATTCACTTTATCTACTTGTAGCGTCGTTTAATTACTCGCAGCAACGTCAACTTTCATTACAGTTGCATTTAATATTTAATATACGAATAAAAATTGTACTTAACAGTTTTTTTTCTTAGCAACCGACATGCATTTTAGCATACTGGTATATTGCTTTTGGATTGTTTTAAGCATTTAACATATCAACAAATCAAAAGTTGCTTAAGCTATGGGACGTTTTTCTATTACTATAAAGCTTCGGCACAACGTCAAAATGTCCACAACAACAGCATGTATACTTATTGCATGTCTGTTTTATTTTTTATTTTTATTTTTTATCTGCTATTACGAAACAACTGTAAACCATGATGTTTGTATTTGTATACTAAATATATCACTGCTTCAACCAGTATCAGACCTTATTCCCTTGTAGTAATTTTTAGGATTAGAAAATATTATATGCTACAGCGTGAGGGTACAATTGCATAGAAAAACGATACACATATTGAAAATAGGGCCCCGTTACATGTTTGTCATATGCAGAACATCTGCAAAACAACCAACCTGAGCAAAAAAGAAGAAAAAAGTGTTGCCGCGTCAAAGAAAAAAATTAATTGTTCAATTAATGTTACTTCATAACTAAGTATTTCATAACCAAGTATTCAGTTTGGAAGAAAATAACTTCATCTGCAAACAATTGGTTTGACTGTTTATACAATGTTTGGGGCCTTCTTTCCGATCCCACCCATTGCGTTAGCCCTGTCTTAGTGGGCGGGAGCAACTTTCAAATTGAAGGTCAAGTTAGTATGTCCAATATATAGGAACTAAGTTTCCAGTACCATTGGTGTAGACAAAATTCAAGCATTAATATGAAGTTAAGGTACACCAGATATTTCACTGAATTATACAATTAATTTATGTAATAATTGCGTTGAGGGTGCATTACCATTTCAACTCATTTAGTAATGCGAAAACGATTCATATAACAACAAATTTGTATAACCACCCTTCATAAGAAATTATCCGCTTAATAGTCTTTGACAAAAATAGCCATTTTCTTGCGATGTAGCCAAGCAAAGTATTTTAAGTAAGTTTAATTATTTGGTGGACGGGGCGAACATAGGCATTTCCAATGTTTGTTGTGTCAAACCTTTGAATGAATCCTAAACTTAGACCCATCTTCAAAGTGATTATACCATTAATATCCAGATATTCGTGTGTAAGTACATCAGTTTGCGGAGTAAGGTCCTAAAAATAATTACTGTGATTTTTGCTAATGTAGTAGGGTATCCTGTAATAGTTTTAAAAAGGCCATATATACAAAAAAAGAAGAAAAACGCCACTAGAGTGAAAGCACAATGCTTTCAGACATACCCTGAGCATGAGCGTTGACCTTTTGTTATTTAAAAACGCTATGTTGCTTATAAACAAAGTCGTGCAGCAGCCACGCGGTGTCATATTAAAGGTTTTGTTGCGAGTACATACCTTTATCTTGTCATCAACATGCCATGGGCCGGAAATCTGGTTTCCGCATCCGCAATAAATGCCATTCAGTTTACGGTCGTCGAATCAGTTTGATCAACAAATATTAAGCAAACATCTCGGTAGATTATGTAAGCAGTATGACTGAAGTGGCATTTGTAAAAAGAACGAATGCGTGCGCTAAATATTTCCAGTCTTTTTCCTGGCAAAAAGTAAAGTAGATAAAATAAATAACAAAAACATAACTTGACAAAAATACCTAAATTCTATAGCCATTTTTGAATAAGATCAATTTAATTGCTGGATTGTACCCAATTTCAGCTTGCTGAGGCGCCTCTGCTACAATGAAATGAGCCGTATAGCAACGGAAACAGCCGTACAGAGAAAGCGTATTGGTGCCTTTTTCATATGTTTGTTTGATATAGCTAATTTTGATTTTGGAGTTACGTGTTTTAATTGTTTTTTTTTTGTGAACGTACTCAAGTTTTGCAATTTAGTGCGATTTACCAGATAATGTTATGGGACGTAACTACTTAAAATTATAATCACTGTGGTAATAAGACTGTTGAATAAGATTGTTCTGACATGAAGAACAAACGATGCATATTTAGAGAGGGTTTTCTACTGCATGCATCATGCACCCATTTTCTGTGCTATTTCCGTGTCATGGATTAAAGGTTACAATGAACGTTTGGTGAGTCCAAATAAAATGGTTATTCTGAAATTGCATGTATATATACACATTGTAGATTTGAAACCCAGGTATACAGTTGATGTTTTTAAAATATTGTTATTCAAAACAAAATCAATTTATTCTTTTATAATAGTAAAAGAAACGATAACCTTACTTTAGACGCTTTTTGAGGCATAATCTGCGTGATATCTGCAAGACAATGGAAATATAATTTCTTCCTATTATTATTACTATTATTATTATTATTATTATTATTATTCGAACAAAGCGCAAAAGTCCGTAACTGCTGTATCAGTCGAGTTTTGGAATTTATGTTCCGGATGTGGAAACACATGAAAATAACTGCATACAGCAATAGTATTTATGTGTACCAGTATATAGAAACAATGCTGTGTTAATATAGGCCTACCCATATGTGGGGGGTGGGGGGGGGGAATAAAAGTCTTCCTATATGCGGCAAAGACCATAACTTTTTGTCAAAGACCGGTGTGTGCGAGGTTGTTCTTTTAGGCATAAATAGCTATAGCGTATCTTAAAACGATTTATCAGTTTGCACCCCCTCAGTTTGTACGCAAATGTACACAGTTAGCCATCTCTATTGTAGATAAAGTTATTGTTTTAATCACATGTACCTCGACTAACAAAATAAATAATATCACTCAATATAACAGATTATACTGTTGTCTGCCCATGCTGTAACTTTACATTTTGAGCAACAAGCTTCTAGGATTTCTATGACTGAAATGTCTAATTGATACAGTTGGGTACTGGATGCCTGTGCTAACGCTCTACAGCTATGCACTAGCAGAGACCTCTGTAAAAACAAGGGCCATTTTTGTTGTTGCTTGAATCTGTTCACAGCTCATACGAGCGAGTTTAACAGCCCGACTTACATCCAATTAAATTTATCTAGGCCATGAGGGGACAGTAATGCTATTACACAGTTTCCCTTTTTAGCCCTGCTGAGGTTTTAGCCCTAGAGGTACACTGAAAGGCCCTTGAGTGTTGCCTACAACTGTTGTTTGGTCTCGTTGTTGATGTATCACGACTACTGAATAGGTTTCATTTTCTGTCGATGTTCCATCGGTATGAGGCAAAAGCATTTTTTGTGTTGACGCACGAATGAAAAGTCGATGAAACTGGCAACAAACGCTCGGGTTATTTCTTCAGATCTCTATTCTGAAGCATGGGCCGCGTCGTTTTAGTCCGAGTGACAGTAATGAGCAACTCCATCATTTTACTTTAACTCTATAATTATAGACCTTAGCTGCAAAGCATTGCAAAAATTCCATTGACAATGTCGTAAAGCTCACGGTTCTTCATAGTGATGGTTTTTAGGAGGAGAATGGCAAACATTTACAACACCTCTGTCCCCTCTCTCTAGACTCTAAACGTCTTTCTAGCTTTTCCTTCCAGCTGAACTTGCCCCTTCAATTCAACTGCTACATCACAATATCCACAACTGTCCAAATCTCCAGCAGGGGCAGAGGATTTGTGGGGATATCGTGCTTGTTTAGAGAAAGAAAAGGGCGCGCCTTTGTTGAATTTCAGGGTCCTACAGCTAGTAGAATAATGTTGAAGCTGCATGATGGCTTCGAAATAGTTGACATACATGTGAAAACGTTCTCCTGTAGAACAACTATTACAAAATCAGGTACAAAATATGTCAGATAAGTAGTTGTTGTTGTTGTTACGCACTGCGGGAATACAAGTGTGGACTTCGTTATGAAACCAGTATGATACGCAATGGGAACGTGTTAGTTGTCAGCAGTTATCTCGCAAAATCTTTCTCGCATTAACACGTTGCTGGACAGAAGGACTACTCGACTCTGATGAGAAAAATCGATATTGTTCCTTTTCATTAATGGTTTCACGATAGAGTTTTGGCTCAAACAGGTGACTGTTATGTTTGTTTAGTTTGAGCTCCTTTAAAATAGCCTAACTTTTAGACCTAGATGACTGAAACCAGAATATGTTGTATGGCATAACTTATTACTTAAATATTTCATTCCGTAGGACTTTTAATTATTTACCTTTTGTTTGTTTTCTGTAGAACAAAGCAGTTCTTGCTTTTCCGCCGTTCGGCCTTCTATGGCAGCCGCAGTGAGAATTTTAGTGGTCAAATTCAAGTGCTGGGTCTGGGCAGCTGTCTGCTTTCTTTGTACTTGGTTGAAGTCATATTGCACACCAACCTTTTGTCAATTTTGAGAGGGCTGAGTTCAGAGACTCATAAAGTCATTGCCACATACCTTTTACACAAATACGCCAGCAATATAGCAAAATGCGGTTTAAAAATACAACGAACTTTTTAGTTACGATGTGCAGCTAGTTTGTAAATGTTCATATGGACAGCCTAAAAAGCTGTTTGAATAAATAATAGACCTATAAAATTCTTTTTTTTTTAAAGAGAAACCATTAAAAAAATTAACATAAACAATGGTAAATGTTGTTGTTATTAGTTAGTTATATGTGATGCTTTGTGAAAAGTTTCGATGACCGGTCATTAGATCTTCAGACATCTTCACATTTCCGTACATGAACTAATAATTAATTAAAAATAAAAAAATATTTTAAAGCGAGTGCTACATACTGAATTCATTTTATTATGATTATGATGATGATGATGATTATAGTTTATTTCACGAATTAGATTGTTTTAAATTTGAGAAGATTAGTATGCTCTGCAATGTTAGCAGCATATGTGTTAGTATAGTTACTATAAATATAGATCTTGCAATTTTAAAAAGATTTTAGGCGTATTTTAATAGACGCTGGAGGGTACATATTGAAACTGGATAGCATGTTTTGCCTTAAACAGATGCCTCTAATAAAATGGTCTCAGAAATTTAAAATATCCAAGGGATCATTTGACGTACTTTACACATGTTAAATGCCAAAACGTGTGGTGCTTAAGTGTAAGGAAAGTCGAACACAATAGTACATTACACTTCATTTAATTTAAATTTTTTATTTTTTTTAATTCAATAAAAAAATAACAATGTTTTACATTCACGATAAGTCATCTTCAATCATAGGTGGCATCATTCATATAACTATTTTTTTAGTTTCGTTGATTAAAACCAAGTGAAAAGTTTTTCCCAGTTGAAAATTAAACCACATCCAAACGTAAACATAAAGACCAGTGTTAACTTTGTGTTTATAAGCAATGACTGACATTTCTCAAAAGTCATTTTCTGCACAAGTTTCTAATGTTTTTATCTGAACAAAAAAGACAAACTCACAACTGTTCTATTATTATATTCAAGAATTGGGTGGAGCTGACACGTGACATCTATAAGGCATATTTGCTTATCAAACCATGTATAAATATATATGCTCGTTTAAAGCATACATATTTATATATAATATGACACGGAATGTCATAAAAATTCTATGCAATTGAACAAAAGCAACTTGTGTAGCTGTAAAACTCGACCCTTGAATATTAGCAATCAACACAACAACACAATTAAAAATCATACCAGTCATATTTAAGAGTTGTTCTTTTAAAGCTTTAATAGTTTGGTTACACGCGAAAGTCAGATTAAAACACACATGCTACGATATACATAAAAATGTGTTGTCTCAGACTCATAAAATCAGCTTACTCAGAACCTATAGAGGCTCCAACACACGTACACATAAATAGAAAATACTTCTCCTGGTTCTTGCAAAACTCGCTTAAAACAGCAAATTAAAGATGTTACTGTTTTACATGGTCTTGCATGATTTGAAAATTAATCGTTTGAATCTCGCAGATCTTACCCAGCTGAACCACTCCTACGCATCCATGTGTTCCAAATTGATATATGACAATATCTACTTTCGATCACGTGTTGCGGGTCGATTTAGACGGATTGCGCGTCATCTCGCCTTCCCAAATTTTCTCCTTCTGCAGCTCGAATCCAAAACATCATATCTGTAGCACGGACTACAGGAGAAAGATGTTTAACTCTGTTAATCTGGGCAACTTCTGCTCCCAGACGCGTAAAGACCGGACATCCGAGTTTGGGGACAGGACGGGCTGTGCTTCCAACATATACCTCCCCAGCTGCACCTACTACGTTCCCGAATTTTCCGCCGTCTCGTCCTTCCTTCCGCAGGGGCCCTCGCGACAAATCACATACCCTTATTCCACAAATCTATCTCAAGTGCAACCAGTGCGAGATGTTTCCTATGGTCTGGACCCGTCCAGCAAGTGGCACCACAGAACCAACTATGCATCGTGCTACTCTGGAGAAGATCTGGTGCACAGAGACTGTCTTCCGCCATCCACCATGACAGAAATGCTCATGAAAAACGAGAGTGTGTACAGCCACCACCACCACCACCAGCATCATCCGAACTCTAGCCACCCGTCCACCGGTTTCTACACCGGCGTAGGGAAAAACAACGTGCTCCCTCAAGGTTTTGACCGCTTTTTTGAAACCGCTTATTGTAGCACGGACAATCAGTCAGAACATTGTTTACAAAAGAGCGAGATGAACAAATTAGAGACTTCGTCCCAGCAACCCACAGCTGTTTCCGCAGCGCAGGAGCCAGAAAAGGACCCAGAGGATGAGGAGGAACATACAAATTCGGGTTCGTGCACTTCAGCAGCTACTAAGGACGGGAACGCAAGCAAGAGCAGCCATTCGAGTAGGTACCGAAGCTGTAAATGATGAAAGGTTAAGGGACTAGCCCGGTGTTTTGTCGGTCAGATTTTATGTGGAGTTTTATAAGCATTCAAAGGATTTTATTATAACCTACAAAGCTCTTTCCTCCAACGAAAAGAATTTTTACGATGGGAAAGCGCTTTGAAAAAAGAGGATGTTATACACAGACGCTACTATCCCAGAGTCTGTGAAATTTTAAGAGCGCACTATTGTGACAAATGCTAACTTTGATCATGAACTTGCGTTGAGCATTGCAAGGGATTTTCTCGTTTAGCTGTCGGGGGTAAAAACCAATTGGGCAGAACATTACTTTTGGCATACTGTGAATTTTGTTTTATCAGCTCGAATGTAAACTAGCTAAGTCCTTATTAGCTTTTAAACGTGCTGTGACTTGAGTTACCGTGGGGTTGATGTACATAGTCAATGGCCATACAATGTTAATGCTTGTCCAGTGCTAATGACTGTCAGATCTATCTATCTATCTATCTATCTATCTATCTGTCTGCCTGTAAATGAATCAGAACTGTCATAATTACCTTTCAGAAGACATCACTGGATATTTTAGATTTTTGCTGTTTTGTCATTGCGGCGCTTCTTAAACTATAAGTATAGTTCGCAGAGGAGAAGCTAACATTCACGGCCATTTAGAGGAGACACTACCCCAGGCCCACAGTATTTGTTTGTAGTTTAAAAAATAAGAACATATTTTAACGTGTATACGGTCAATGGTCCTATAATTTGCGAAACACATTTTTTAATTAATATGATACAAAATAGGAAAAAATACATAGACTGTAAATAAAATCACTTTAGAGTTCCAAGTTTAAAAAAAGTTGCCTGTTATCTGTTGTTGACACTACATTTGTTTACGGTTTTACAGAGTTTAACATATATGTGTGTGTGTGTGTGTGTGTGTGTGTGTGTGTGTGTGTGTGTGTGTGTGTGTATATATATTTGGTTAGCCTATATTTACAGATTTTCTACTATTTACGCACGGCTATAGTTTTGCATTGAAGTGACATTGGTAGTTGGGTTTGCTTCCTTAAATCTGTAACATTAGCTGCAATCTATGAGGTATTTGGAGACACTGAAAATTACAAATTCGTCTTCCAGTAAAAAAATACATGTATTGTGCATTTATGAACATCTCATTGTGTTATTGCAGAAAAAAATGTTTTATAACGTGATAATTTAAGGTGTCTCTTTTGATTATCCCAAGGTACCCCACGCACAAGAAAGAAGAGATGTCCATACTCCAAGTTTCAAATTCGTGAACTGGAACGAGAATTTTTCTTTAACGTTTACATCAACAAGGAGAAAAGGCTGCAGCTGTCCAGAATGTTAACCCTTACTGACAGACAAGTCAAAATATGGTTTCAAAATCGTAGAATGAAAGAAAAGAAATTAAGCAGAGATCGCCTGCAGTATTTCTCTGGGAATCCGTTGTTGTAATTGTTGAAATGGCGTTGCCTTTTATTTAATATCTCTGCAAAATAAAATTATGTATATTTAAATATGCCCATCAATCTAATTAAATAGAAAATGTTTTTGTTAAGGCCAACAACAGTACTAAAAATAGACTTGTTTGAAGGGAAACAGGATTGTAATGGCTGAGGGTGGGGACAGAGAATTAAAATTTGCTTAATGTGAAATTATACCGGCGTTTCTAGTTTGTGATTCACAGACTAAAACGTACACCTCACAAAGCTAAAAAAAAAAATGCATGTGACACGTCTTTTAAGTGAAATGTTTAAAGTCTTTACTTTGAAAATGATCACGAAATAGTCTACTATAATATATTATAGAATTATACCCTCTATCATTTTATGGTTGTATATATGTACATTAAAACACACAGTCGACTCTGGTTCGAATCTGGAGATGTCATACTTTTTTATGTTTTCACCATTTAGAACTGTGACTTGTACAATCTGTAATATTACATTCCTTGTACAGAGATTATGCATTGTGCATTCGTGAATGTAAATATAATGTTATTTTGAGTATCCTCACCATATCCCTGCTGCTATTTTTCTTTACATTGCCTTTGCAGCCTTGTGATCTTTGTCGTTCGATTCTTTAAATTATTTGCTGTACGCCCAAAGTTCTCATTTATTTCGGAGGAATAGCTCAGCGATCTGATTTGGCCTGTGTACTACATATTAATAAAAAATAAATACAAATAAAGGTAAACTGTTATGTCAATTGTGACTTGATTTAAAAAAAAAATCATAAGGTCGTCTATGGTGAAGTAAAAATTGTGAATATGTATAACAACACTGCAGTGAAAACAGAGATCTAAAAGAAGATATAATAAACTGACCACTGCCAAGTAATGAAAACTTTTTCTTTCTCTCTCTCTTGCTCCATCTCTCCATTCGTCGTCTCCCTCTCACACGTTAAAGTCTATCAATGTTAAGCTATTGTTGTTTTGCAATGAAAACTGGCTAATAAATGTTTAATAGTTAGAACTGTATTGGCCGAATTTAGGGAATGTGAACTAAAACTATTTATCAGTAGTTTTGATAAATAGTTTTATCAATATAAAAAATAATAATTAGAACAATGACCAAGAAATTTAGAGAGTATTTCGGTAACGTCTTTTAGTACCTTCTAAATGGAATTGCCACTCTTGTAGTCTAGACACTGCAATAAAGCCAGGGCCCTAAATTGCCTTTTTTCCGACTTAATTGCACCGTCTGTTCGAGAGGAATGGTGATCACTTCCGCAGTAAATAGTAAACAAGAAAGTCCGGCTGCTTGGACAAAAACTGGAACATTTAAAAATGAACACGTATTGCCTATAGGTGCAAGAAACCTATCAAATGATATCGCCGAGTGTAGTCCGTTCACATGGAATCATCTCTTCAGAAAAAGCGGAGTTGCGCGCATCTTACATTCTAAGAGATATACAGAACAGAAGGGAGATATTTTTTGCAGTGTATGCTCACAGGGGTGATGGTATTGCATGTTGTCCCCATGTGCAGAATTATATGTGATCATGCTACACGAATTTTGTCACAACATGTGGGCTCATAAGGCGTGCAAGTGTGCTGTTGACACTTATGCGTATGAAGGAAAATATATAATTAAAAGTTGTCTTTGAACTTCAATAATGTCAAGGCCTTCACCTTTAACCTATTGCAATAAAGCGGAATCAAGGAGCCCCTTTTGTCAGGAAACGTGGTGAACAGAACAGAACCAATCGCAAGTGGGAAAGGACCAAGGAATGCCTAAGAAGTAACACTTAGACCTCTCGCATTAAATAAACTACAGCAGGTAACTTTTCCAGTTTTAGCACTCCCATTAAATACACTTTATTGTGTCTGTAAAATGTAATATTTTCATGCATGAAATATTTTATGACATTTTGGCATGTTCTTGGCCATTTAAGCTTGCTTGGTTGTGACTTTTCCCGGGTAACAGGAAATAGATTTCTGACAGATTTAAAACAGAGATCGGAGTATATATGCATCGATGCTCGAATAGAATAGAAATAGACTAGATGCTCGAATAGAAAACGAAGGGGAGGTCCTTGCGGTCTGAATTAGTGTACTGATTTATTGCCGAGAGTTAAACACAGTTAACTGTATTAAAACACATCACATGCGTTCCTTTGTAAATTCTGAATGTAAAGACTTGTTACGGAGGGGAGGGGAAGGTGGGCATAGGGATCAAGGCTGGAAGGCTTGTCTTCTTGTCACACCCACCAACCTTGGCCCTGGCTCAGTGACGTAGTTAATTTGCTGAATTCCTTTCTCTTGCGTCGTCACACTGAGGAACAGGAACTTGGACGGTCCACCTATCAAACGCCGGAGATACTGTCGCCACCAAACCAAAGCAATCAGCGCGTAGACTTATGAACAATGGCCATAAAATCTGCATTTCTTGCCGTGGGGTTGATTTGATTTATAAATGCGGCTTTCCTAAACAAATTATTTGTTTGTTTGTTGCAAGACGTTTATCATTATGTGGCTATCGTATTTATTCCGGATAGATAGGGTATAATAGTATCTCCAAAACGGAAAACAAGGGCGGAATGGACTACCCGATCTTATGAAAGTGCGTATCAATACCACGATTTTCTGTTTCTATTTGGCGCAGAAATTGACTTTGGCGTGCATATGATAAGCAATGGTTAGGATTAGGGGTATGGGGTATGTGCGTATTAGCCTTTATGTACGCCAAAACTGCATATCATATGCACGCCAAGAAATTGCGTATCAGCTCTTAGCTGTCAACAAGGAAAATGGCCTAGGATTCAGAGGCATCAACATAAAGATTATGGACTTGGATGTAAATACAACCTGGATTTCATTTTTACGTATAAGTCACCATAATTCAATAGAACATTTTCGCAGTATCTGTTAAAAACAAGATTTACAAGGTTAATTGTCCCATTCGGCAAATAATTCTCCCTATTCCAATAACATTAAAAATGCAAATCAGAGTTTTTTTGTTTTTTTTTGCATCAGATTTTATAAAATATTGGAATGCTGGAAGTGACAAAACATACAGTTTCCAGTGTGTGTGGTCTGAAAGATTCGGTGTTGTTCATTGTTGTTTGTACTTCATGCTGTACAGTTGTGGACTTTGGACAGAGTCTATTAACACTCTTTGTACGCTTATACTCACTTCCGCACTCCTGTATGTGATGAAAAGCTGTAAATACAATCGCCACTGGTGCCCACTAGTCATTTGTATGGTCTTTCGTGATATTAAAATGTAATATTATGCTGATGTGCGATTACCACTCTCTGATTTATAAATGTCTTTAAAACGATACATGCATCAACCATAAATTTCCATAGACCTCTGAGGGTGGACGCGGGTTTGGTGAAGGGAAACGGTTAAAAAGTTGGTCGCTTTAAATTGGAAATATGTTTTATGGTGGTTTAAGTTCCCAAAAAGGCACGGAACACCCATCGAATCCCCTGCACTGTTTTTACTCGTTTCAATATATCGTTTCAATATTTGTGTTTATATTGTGTTTATATTGTTGTGTTGTGTTTATATTGTTTGTATTGTATTTATATTGTCACAATATATTGTGTTTCAGACTTACGTAGAGGCCTACGCGGTTAAACTGGACGTCTTGTGTTTCATTTTTCAAAGACGTTTTGACGACTTTTCTTTATTCTTTTCAGTGCAATTTTAACACAATTTATATCACAGTGCATGTAACAACTCTTAAAAATAATCAGAAATCAATACCGGTTTAAAAAAAAAATCTTGGCAGGGAAAACATCCGTCGAGAAGAACCAAATATAAAAACGTCTAATTATTATAAAAGATAGGAATATAAATATACGGTTATGAAAAAGCTGGTATCCATAATTTGTAATTATTCATTTTGTTATGTTTTACAGGCTACACACTTTTTTGATTTGTGCAATTAACGCGATTGTGGTGCAATTCAATTTTCTGTGTGATAGATCTTTGATCCCTTAATGAAAAGGGAATTAGCTTTCTCTGCTTAACAGTAACAGCTGCAGACTTTCAATAGTAACCCAAATTTCACTCAAATTTCACTCAAAGTGAAATTTCACTAAAAATATACTGTAAAAAAAAGGCTTAGAGCCTTTTCATGTTTTCTTTTCGGCATGCACACGGACAAACAGAGAAATAAGTAGTTCAAACAGAGTAAGATTGCACCAGTTTGTTTTTAGTTTTATTTGTTGCAATTTTGATTTGTTGTTGTTGTAGTTTTCATCCTATGAAATAAATTGCTTTTGAAATAAGAAACAAAAGAACAGTTGATAGCACGCTTTTTATTTACATGAAGAGACATGACAGCCTTTAATTCAACAGTAAGTAAATACACTTTAATAATACATGCACAAGAATTTGCTCAAT
Organism: Sinocyclocheilus anshuiensis; assembly: GCF_001515605.1. NCBI lineage: Eukaryota > Metazoa > Chordata > Actinopteri > Cypriniformes > Cyprinidae > Sinocyclocheilus > Sinocyclocheilus anshuiensis. The sequence goes on along the minus strand of NW_015544250.1, from coordinate 2,649,503 downwards.
AACGTACTTTCGCAATAAAAAATAAAATCCTTTCACAATAAAAAAAATCCTTAAATTTAAAGAATATATTCATCCATAATTATGCATAATGTACAGACATTTTTAATGTTTTCATTGGGCTCTCGTTGTTTCTAGACATATAAATATTACATTATATTACAGTGAACAATGTTTACTGCAATTTAAATATGTAAATGTAACTTCTGAAATAGGTTTTCATTGTACTCACATCTGGAATCAGAAAATCAATGGGCCATCGTGGGTGGAGAGCATTACCTGCAATTCAATAAGACGCTTAAGAATTTTTGCTTTTAAAATTTCTGGTTAGTATTCAACATTGACCTGATATACTTCTATTTCGTTACACGCTAGAGAAATTTAAGAGAGATACAGATTTTAAATGAGAGACTATAGAAATGTGTGTATATATGTGTGATATAAAAATGTGTGTATATGTGTGTAATATGTGTGTGTAGGCCTATATATGCTTTGATAAACACATTTTCATATTTTCAATATTGAATAATGTGCATTTCACTTAGAAATAGTTAACGTGTGCATTTAATAATAAAATGTACAATAAAATGTAAAATATATATATAGTGATGGCTACTGATTATATATATA
>NW_015544250.1:2642014-2648665 GCF_001515605.1 Sinocyclocheilus anshuiensis | reverse complement strand
CATTGTGTATCGTCATTCCTCTACCGATTTCAATGCAGCTTGGTAAAACGGCATAATAATGAAACTGTTGAAGACAAAGTGTGTCATTTTACCTTTTCACTATTTTGAAATCTGTACTAAAACTGAAACCCATATTTATGTTTAAGGAAATATGGTAGGAACCAGAAAAATAAATTCCACCCGTTTTGACAAAAACTTTACAATGGACAGTGGACAAATGGGTTTATATGTATTATATAATCAAAAATGTATAATAAAATTCAACATACTAACTTAATACTCAGTTTTCAGTTTTCATGCTTAAAAGTTTTCATGTTGCTTTTCATTTAGCGTCGAAGTTCACAAATGTATTTATGAACAGTTAATAATCAAAAACACTGCGATCACAACTACAAATATGCTCTTCTTGATTATTTCTGTATAATTAAAGTACAATTTCAGTTTTTGTTTCAGTTTGGAGACTCTAAATAAACCCTTCCTCGGCTTATGTGATTTTCCTGTATATTTTAAAAATTCATGTCAATTTACTACGCAGAAAAAGATAATGGGGGAAACATAATAACCTCATCTTACAAAGAAAAAATAAAGCAAAGCACCAAATTATAGTATGATATTTAGTAGAAAAAAATTGCAGCTAATCCACCGGATGGAATTTGCAATAGAGCGAAATTAACTAAAAATGGATTAAGTAGTGTGTCGTGACAGACAGAAAAATAGACAGAATGTGTCAACAACGTCCCTATTCTATAAAATTGCATGTCCACTTTGAAAAAAAGAGACTAAATGTACTGTGTAAAAGTGTATATTAACCATTTTTTTAATATTGACTAACCTTGTGATATTTGACTTTAATTTCCAGAAAGTGTTTAATTTACTTGTCTCTCTCTTTCTTTTGCAGACGCACAAGCCAAGTGATTACGTATCTGAAGAAAACTATTGTTCTTTGTTCTGTTCTTGGTTTCCTTGTCCGTAAAAATCGGCTAGATGGCGCCATTGCTCCATGCTGTAGCACATAAATTCAACAACTTGACCCCACTGACGTCAAGACGGTCTGGCGCATCAAGGCCACTTTCAAAACCCTATTGGTCTGAAAATCACATGACAAAGCGCCTTGAATCCATAATTATGTTGCTGATATTTTTCGCCCCCCCAAAAGATGTCAGCGTCCTACTGTCCTCATCCACTTCGGCATAAAGGAGATTGTTTTGAATCAAACGGAAAACAAGGCAAGTAGCAAAATGTCATGTCCGAACAACGTGGCAGCCAATACATTCCTGATGGACTCGCTGGTGGGACGAACATCTCCTTACAGAGGTGAGAGCTATTCCACTAACTATGGAATGTATATGCAAACGTCTGCAGAATATGGTTGCTCCATGATGGGTAGTTTTGGTATTGTTGGTACCCCTCTCTCCAAACGGGATGATCTGCAACCGAGTGGGATGCATCACAGCAGTTACCAGCACTCACATTACCTGTCGCAGCGGGACAATTGGATCGCAGGCTCTAAAACTTACAGAGGTTCACAACCTGTTGCCCAGCCTTTGCACCCTTGCTCGTTTCCAGACAGTAATGTGAAAGAGGAAGCGATTCCTTGTCTTTACCAGCCTGATATCGACAGCGCTAAAGAGTCCGCTGAAAAATCCACCTACATCCGTCTGGGAGACAATAACAGCCACCCGAGTCAAAGCGCTGTCTCCATCCCTGATTATTTCCGACGGAGCCAGGTGTACGCCAGTGAAAGGGGCCACCATGGAGATGAGTTCGGCTCGGACTTTAACCCAATACCCAGAATATCCACGTCTGTTGAAGCACTAGCAGCAGATTCCTATATCAAAAGCAGCAAAGCAAGGCAGGACCCAGAAGACAAGGGAGGGAATACGCAGGAAGACGACATGGATCAGAGACAGACTAGAAACAAGGAGAGTGTCTCAAAAACAGACAGTTGTTCTGATGATTCCGAGAGCGATTTGAAAGGTGATAACTAATTCCTTCTCTCCCTCTCTCTCTCTCTCCACCACACACACACACACACACTGTGGAAGCACTAGCAGCAGATTCCTATATCAAAAGCAGCAAAGCAAGGCAGGACCCAGAAGACAAGGGAGGGAATACGCAGGAAGACGACATGGATCAGAGACAGACTAGAAACAAGGAGAGTGTCTCAAAAACAGACAGTTGTTCTGATGATTCCGAGAGCGATTTGAAAGGTGATAACTAATTCCTTCTCTCCCTCTCTCTCTCTCCACCACACACACACACACACACACACACACACATAATAACAGCGCGCTCCCTTCTATGTAGGCAGCAACGTGTGAAATGACAACCAAGTTGCATGTCAAAATAGAAGACCTTTTAGCTTGTTGCACCGACGACTGCTCAGACCCTGTGTGTATCATAACTATGTATTACAGGCCCACGTGGGCTGTTCGTCTGGTTTTTGTTTTTTTTTGTTGTTTTTTGTTTTTTTACAGAAAAGTAGTCAATTAAGTAATATCATGTGTACTTAAAATTGAAACGGCGTTTAACACCGTTACAAAAATAAAAATGGGTTTTGGCGTTGATATAAACAGGAACACTCTAGGATTAACGCGCAGTGTTAAAGTGCGCTTTTAAACATCCATGCAAGCATAAACAAAACAAAATAGTCCGTTAAATTTTTTATATAGTTTTTTTTTTATTGCGCTCCATTTGGTTGTTTACAGGCACATTCAGATATACCCGCAATAGTGTAGGGAAGTGAAAATAGCGTTTTCTCCGCATCCCCGTTCAAATGCCAAGATATGAATGTGATTCAAAGTATTTTGTTATTTTTTCATACAGGTTTAAATTAAGAATTAGAAATGCTTACATAATAACTTGATAATATAAGTAAATATTTGAATATAATTTTTTAGACATTGAACGAAAAAAAAACAATTGCCGTTTAAATAATTTAAGTTTATATTTAAAATATTGAAAACGTTTAATTAATTGGACATTTTTGCACTTTATTTTGTTATATTGTTTGTTGTAATGTAATGTCAGTAAACCATTTAATTCATAGGGAAGTGAAAATAGCGTTTTCTCCGCATCCCCGTTCAAATGCCAAGATATGAATGTGATTCAAAGTATTTTGTTATTTTTTCATACAGGTTTAAATTAAGAATTATAAATGCTTACATAATAACTTGATAATATAAGTAAATATTTGAATATAATGTTTTAGACATTGAACGAAAAAAAACAATTGCCGTTTAAATAATTTAAGTGTATATTGAAAATATTGAAAACGTTTAATTAATTGGACATTTTTGCACTTTATTTTGTTATATTGTTTGTTGTAATGTAATGTCAGTAAACCATTTAATTCAAATCTTATGAAGAAAAAATTTAAAATCAGTGTGTGGTCCTAAAATAATTAAATAAATACCCGCGGTTTACTAATTGTGTAACTGATATAACTGAGAAATGCGACCAACAATTCTGACATCTTTATTTAGCTTACTAAGCTCTGTTATGCTCACACAAGTAGGCCTAGTTAAAATCTGTCTATTAAAATGTATCATTCTTATTTCGTGTTCTTGTTTGTTTAATTCCAGTTATTAACATGTTAGTTAAGTATGAACATTTATCAAATCTACAGTAATAACACACTTAAAGTTGTTTCATCTGAAACAGTTGCGTCTTTTGTTTGAAGTCTTGGTTGATGTTTTGTTAATTTAACAAGATAAAAAAGTCAAAAAATGAAAATAAATGTTTTATATGGTTTTGTTATTTGCATAGTATATTTATCATTATGATTTTTAGAAAAAAATACAACCTTTTTGTTTTGGTAGATGACGTTTCAATTAAAAGTAATTGCAGGCCGATGACTTATAGAGACTAAAATCACACCATTGAAAATGTGAAATTGTACGGAAATGTTAAAAAAAAAAGTACAATAATACATATGCAGATAATAATTACAAAGGGGTAATCGGCATCACTGCATAGCTTTGATATTGCTAAGAACAAAGCCATTTTAAATTAACCCGTTAGATCATAGAGTGTAGACTGTTAATTACAATAAATTCAGCATAATGTTTATTCTGAAGAACAAAAAATATGAATATGAAAATTTTGTGGGGAAGAAAAACTAAATAATATAGTCAAGCGAGCATTTGTAGCGTCACAGTCAGTTCTATGGTCTTGCAATCATACTCCGGGTAACAGTTTTCTCTCTCTTGTTTACTTCTGCAGATGAGGCTAAATTGGAAAAAACAACGGGGAACTGGCTAAAAGCGAAAAGTGGACGAAAGAAGAGATGTCCTTACACAAAGCATCAGACACTTGAGCTGGAGAAGGAGTTCTTGTTCAACATGTACTTGACTCGAGAGCGCCGTCTGGAGATCAGCAAGAGTATCAACCTCACAGACAGACAGGTCAAGATCTGGTTCCAAAACAGAAGGATGAAGCTAAAGAAGCTCAACAGAGAAAGTCGCGTCCGAGAGCTAACAGGCTATAGCTTCAACTGAGCGCTTTAGACAGACAAAGGAAAGATAAGAAATTACATGTTCTCTCTTATCCACACATGTACAAATACAAAATAGCAAAGCACTGGTTCATGACTTTTAATGCAAAGGGACTGGAACATCCTGCAAACAATATTACATTTAGTTTACATCAGTGCCTAATTTATCATTGTTAAATAGACCAGAATAATAATTGTAAATATGCCAGTAGCGTAAGAAAAGGATGCTTGGTGCAAATATTCGTGGCAGATTTGTATTTTTAAAAAACTTAACTCAGAATATATGAACGAGATGTCTTTTCGATGTCTTGGATTAGTTTGTTTGCTGTCCAACAATGCGCGCTCTGTATTTTGCATGCTTTGTTCTTTGACGTGTATTTGTCAATTTGATGCTTAACTCGAGAGGCTGATAAATAAAACGGGGTGGGAAAATATAATGTCCTGGTATGTCCTTCCCCTTGCATATTTTCTCCTGTATTATGTTGACAGAGAAATTTTGGGTGAAGCCAGGGAAGGGAGTCAGAAAGAGAAAGTGCATAGCACTTTCAGTATGAGAGGCAGACCCATAACGTTGATTTAAATATTATCCAGGTGACCACAGTAAGTCAAGGTCATAAAATTGTAATGTCATGACGGTCCTGGAAAGCGCTGGGGGTGGATTTTATGATCTGCAAATATAATGTGCTGCTGCAGTAAAGATGCATTAAAAGGTGAGTGGAGGAGGGCTAATTCACATACTCGGAACTGCAATGTGCTGGCCTCACTGACGCGCTCTGCGGTCTGCCTGGCTGTTTTGGAACCAGGAACCTTTCATTATGGAGTAATGGAACGCTATGATACGATGGACTGAACACGGAGGAATCCAAGACCTACAGCGGCGGTGAATGAATGAGTGGATCCTATGAGCTACGTTAATCAGACCGTGTGCAGAAGGTTCAAGGTAGGATAACGTTTTCCTTATTTTTTATTGATTGAGCTCGAGGGAAGCTATTCTGGATACCCTCAAGCGCTGACATGGATAACAGCTTTGATTTGAACGAATTTCTTGAGATGTGGACTTTGCTCAGTGCTTCTGACAGTTGTTGATAAGAGAGTGCTGTTGTCAATAATTGCGCCCCATCTTCCAAGCACACGTTAAAGTTGTGGAGATCTACTTATACTAACATAATGTGTTATAAATAAATATCAGCTATTTGCAGTCCCTCTGAAGGACAGTTATTCTCTTTTTACTACAATTTTATATTTAATTTGATCATTTTCTTGGTCTGCAAAAAGCCACAGGAAACTGTCAGTTCTCAGTCTCATCCTTGTTGAAGGTCCACTCATTTGCATGCTACTAATTTGTCAGTGTGTCTCTCTGAATTGTAGACATTTTGTTTTAGAAATAGCAATACTGGTTGATAGAAGTGTCATTTGGTGTTCATTTTGGTGTCAATTGTTAAAATTACCCAAAAGCTATGGCCTTTCAGGCATACTAGAACTATTACAAACGAAGTTTGATTAAATTAAAGCTCGAGTCTGTGAGGAATGGAATAAAATCCTTACTTATCTTTGCAGAGTTTGTTGTTTGTCTCCTCCTGTGGATAACGCCGTTACGCACGGCTGGTGCGTGGTTTAGGTAGTTTCATGTTGTTGGGATTGGCTTCCTGGCTCGACAACAAGAAACTGCCTTGATTACGTCAGTTCGTCTTCATCAAGGGCGACAATTGCCGTTAAATTACACCCTGTGCAATGAAGTTTCCGCAAATGGCATTGTAAATGAACTGACCGATTACAGCCACAGCGGGCTCTTTTTCTCCTTTGCTCGCCTTTATGTGTCGGGCTGTAAAAGAGAATTTAGACTCTCAGAGGGAGAAAGGACTGTTAACATCAAACTTAGTATGTTCCTTATTATTGCTCATTCTTTTATTCCAAGCTATGGCCAAAAGTGTTTTAGCCACTTTTTAACATTAGAAATTATAGTGACTGAGGTAGCAAGAAATTGCAGTCTCTGGGGGGGGAAATTAAATAAATAAAAATTATGGACTGACGGCTATAAGAACAGGAAAAAAACTATATATATATATATATATATATATATATATATATATTAACTGTTAATTTTAAATTGGTCAGCTATGAATTTATCCTTTCCGTATAGCCAATTCCACGTGCAT
>NW_015544250.1:2629494-2641860 GCF_001515605.1 Sinocyclocheilus anshuiensis | reverse complement strand
GTCGATAAAAACAGAAAAAAAACTATATATATATATATATATATATATATATATATATATATTAACTGTTAATTTTAAATTGGTCAGCTATGAATTTATCCTTTCCATATAGCCAATTCCACGTGCATTTGCGTGTGTATGAGACTAAACACTTTTACAAATTTAATTAAACTTGTCTGGCTTTGATGTTGTACTCTTAGAAACCTGACCTAATAAATATAAAATTAAACTCTTCATATTTGTTTTGAAGTGCTACGCTACTTTTAAATAACGTGGGCCAACCACACACTTTTTTAACCTGTAAACGGTTCAATAGCCGGTAAACGGTTCAACGGTCCTGGCTCAAATAGAAAAACTGGATTTGTAAAATCCGTTTAAACTAATTATATTTACATGTCAGCAACATGAACAGTAGCAGTGGTAGTAACAGCACATGCAAAAGCACATTAAAAAGCGTTGCTACAACAGACTTACTGTGGCTAGTATCCAAGGCAGACAATGTTTGGCCTGCAGATTCTGTACACTATAAACAGTGAACCTGTGTGGCTGCTTCAGGGAGATTTTTCTACCTAATCAGACCTTAAAAAAATTAGTTAGTGTAACCTAATGTATGTTTATTCTATATATTATTCTGTAGGCCTTTATCAACATAATAATGTCAACTTGAATAAAACTTTTTTTTTATATACACACTGTTTTGCTGTAATTTATACTCGGCACATTAAATTATCAAAATTCTACACTTAATTGTATTAATTAGTAATACATTTTAGTATAAGATAGCCTACTTACACAGAAAAGCAGAGATAGAGAACAATATTTTTAGGTTATAGTTACATTGCCTTTGTTTATTTTGTTTCTTTTTTTATTATTAGTTAGGTGCAGTGCGGAATATGTATCTTCAGATGTTTTTAAATATAAATATGAAATATTTTTGAATATAGTTTTTTAAATTTATTTTAAATCAGTCTAAATCTGTGGGTTTGGGGTTACCCCACATTACGCGGGGAACAACAGTGTTTGTGCTATGATGTTATATACACTGTACAGTAGTAAGGACACAGTGCCTTCTAAAACCATATCAGCTGTATAATATGTAGAAATAATAAGCTAATTTATTTAAGATAAAGTTTTTGGTAAAGTTGTTTGTTGTAAAGTGCCTCATCAGCGACTTGTCCTTTTTTCCTGGGAGAGTAGACTTTAGATTTCACCATATATGCTTGTTTTCTTAACCCCCTCCCCTCCCTTCAGCTGTTTTGCGACGGGAAGAGACAGTCTGGAATCCAAAGTCATTTTCATTCAGTTGAGTGAATGGGGTTCTCCTCTGGAATGCGTCACCAACAAAGAGTTTACAGCACGCGTAATAGCCCCACAGGACACTGCCGCCTAGCATGCGGATATAGCGGCAATATCCTCAAATAGCCTAAGGATTGGTGGACATCAAAACACCTTCTTGGAATGTTTGCTTGCGTTCGGAAGCATATAGTACTATTTCCAAACGTGTGGCGCATTAGGCCTATCTGTAGTAGCATTAGCAATGGTCTATCCCTTGTTTGGTGCAGATCTTTATATGTAAGCATGTGAATGATTGCTGGTTAGTTTTCAGTGGGTTTGAATGAGGATAGTTTGACGGCTGTACTGTGGCAAGATATTTTTACGTTGTTCTTTGATTTGAGCTATTTTGCTTTAATGTTTTAGTTTGTATTTTCAGAGAACAAACCTGAAGGCACTTTTCAGCACACGTGGTTATTTTAAACCATATTTATCGTTTCAAATTAATCACGTTTTGTTATGTAGCTATATTGCGTTCATGCTGGATCACATTTCGCTCTCTATTTACACTGAATTTAGTTTACGCGTTTGTATGGAACCAAGTTTGATTGCAGCTAGACCTAAATAAAAAAAGGGTTTCTAATCTAAAGCAGGTTACTTTGCTAAATAAATGTTTTTTTTACTAGGCCATCTGTTCAGTGCTGTTTTTTTAACACAATGCTATGTATTTTAATGTAATTCCCAGAAGGTGTTCTTTTTTATTTATTTATTTTTTTTATAAATCTTAGCTGGTGTTTTTACTTGGACATGACAAGTAACTCATTAGGCTATATTAATTCAGCTCACTTGTTTGATTGAAATTTTAAACCTTTGCACTATTGCTGTATTTCTGTTTATGTCGCCCAAGGCCGCAAGCAATAATATGTTGTTCTAAAATGATACTGTGCCTATCACTTGTGATGATTCAACTGCTTTTTTGTTCTCTCCAATAAATACAAATATATCTAAACACAAAATACTAAAAATGACAAAATATTTATATGGTTTCTTTTAATTAGACATAAAATCAACATTACAAATTTGCTAAAAACAGAACTGTTTGTTTAATTTAATATATATTTAAATTAAGGCATTAAAGGAAACGGTATAGTGCATTATTATGTTGAGCATGGCACGCTGAAAGCTAAAATAAAATACAGCTAATAATATACAGTAAAATAAAATAAAACACGTTGTACAGGACCTTATATTGTTTAACACATAACATAATGAAATTATGTGGAATGATTTTGGATTGATTCATTCTAATCTTCTGGACTGATACCCATACGGCATCTGTATTTTAACACCGTATTGCCTTTTTAGTAATGCGTACTTAAATGCTAGTAAAGTGTAGTAATGCTAGTAATGTGGGTCTAGGTATACTGCGAGATGCAAACATTCCTCATTATACTTCATACCAACAATAAATACATAATGATGTTGCTTGAAATAAATTCAGAAAAAGTAAAATATTTAAGAAAATATAAATTTTAACCTGCTCTTGACCTTTAGGTGTTTACGTGTTTTTTTTTTTATAGGTATTTTACAACATCTGTATTAAAACAAATACTGAAGTCGATCGCAGAGTAGCCTAATTTTTTATAACAGACGGGAAGCTGGAGATTAATGTTGATATATTTCCGTAAATCAGAATGCATTAGCAATGATGCTGCCGTGCTGTTGTCTCAGAATGGAATGTATGTTTCTTAATGACAACTTAAAACCCATTTGAAGGTTTCAATTATGCTAATAAAAGAAAAAGCTATGTGTAGCTATTATATAAATCTACATTGTTTATTATAGTAACACGAGACTGCGAAATGCATTAGTGGGGAAATGGGTGAATAAGCAGCTCCTTGTACCGTATAAACAAGAAATTTGCTGTATTTTAGCCACACAGCGGAAAGTGCTGTATTTTAGATATGATATGCTACGTACTTGTAAATCTCAGTATCCTATAAAGATATCTGTTATAGGCTAATGTGTATGTTCTAAAAGCTAAATGTTGGGATGGATAGAACAGTGAGTGAGCTCGCACTATATGTGCAGTGTGCACCGCAGTCTCATTTTTACCCTGAGTCACACTGCACAGCTTAACTCCCAAGACTGCAGCGAATACTATATTCCACCGATTTGTACAAGATCGTTATTCTATAAATGATTGCAACCTCATAGCGAATTATAAATGATATCTCCCTTGTTCAAGGGAGAGTGCGCAATACATTTGATATTCTGTCTATCTAATAAACTTATATCAGGTGTGAAAAAAAAATACTTGCTAGTCATAGAATTAATTTTAATCTCTATATAGTTAAATAAGTGTGGACTAAGATTACAATTTTAGTTAGAAACTTCACAGACACATAAAACAGTCAAACAATTAAACACGGTTTATTTTTTTATTTTCATAATGCGTCGTTCATTTAAAAACAACATTATATCATCAAACAAATTTATACATGCATCATGTTAACATGAACAACATTAGAACACAATAATGAGAACAAAATTAAAATAAATAAATAGGCCTAAATAAATAAATAACGTAAGTGGAAAAACTGGCGGTGGAAGCAACTTTAGCATCAAGGTACCACGCCCTCGGAAAAACAGATAAAGGGTCTTTAGCTGCACTGACTGCACTATGCTGCACTATGTTTTATATATATATATATGATACGGTTATTTACAGATGTTGTTGAGGAATGTTTCATATTAAACGCATTATATTTGTTTGTTCTGTAGCTATATGCCACAGCAATTATTCTAACAATTTAACAATTTGATTAGATGCATTGATTCCGACAATATGCTACAGTCTCACACCAACGCTTTCAATTAGTTACACTGTGACATAAGATTTTACTTTCACTTTTGTTCAGAGAATCTAATTGATATGGCTTCCGCAGTCTATTACAATGAGAAATCAGATCCACGCCATAATCAACAAACCTTCATATAAAACAAATAATGCGTTAATGAAACGGCATAAAAGCACAAATATAGTGTCCTTTTCTTTCTTTTGCTTTTAGTTGTTTTGCTGAATCAAAAACTTTAATTAGCTGTTTTACAACTGAAAAGAGAGGCATAATGGCACTCATTACTTTGGGTCGAGTCTCTGTAAATGATATAACTAATATAACATTGTAACAGTTTTAATAGCTATTTGTAGTATAAGAGTAATATTAAGAGTCTGAATTGCCCACGTATTGTTCTTTGGTGTGTCTATATTTTGATAATGTCTGGTGTTCCCACAGAAAACATGGCGGAAAAAAAGCCTGACCTCATGTGGCCGGTTTCATACTGGGCCTAACACTGACAATGACTGCAGACCAAAATCAACAGATTTCCAATTGTCGCAATAAAAAAAAAAAAAATCTAAAATACAGCGATTCACATATTATCTGTAAAATGTTCAAGCTGTGTCCTTTTTTACACGACAAGAGCATGGAGTTAAAGTATTTAATAGATGTGTAGGATAAAATGATTTTATTGTGTTTGTGTGAGCCAGCATTAATAATTCAAAATTACGAAACCAAATTAATCGAAAACATTTTTATTAAAAAACATTTCACATAGCTTTTATTTTTAGTTTTAGTATAATTTTATTTTCAGTTAACAAGATTATTTGCCTCGTATTACAACAACTAGAATGAAGCTGAATCGCAAAAATGGCAAATTGCATAAAAAAAAGAAAGAAATTAAAAAAAAGGGAAGTATAAAGAATTTTCAAAACTTGCGTTACGCAAATACCTTTTCAAAAAATCTCGCAGTAAAACGGATAAAGTTAAAAACGTTTTTTTTTCAAAGCTTTCTCATACAATTTTAAGAGCTAGTGAACAGAGTTGGTGAACAGTCACTCGTCTATTTTTTAGTATATTCGACAGAGGTTTGATGAGACTTCTTTCACAAGCGTAGTGTTGGTTTTATGTTATACCAGGAACTCAACTGCAGTTTTATTAACGACACGTTTATGAACAATCAAATGGTCCTCGTAAAAATTTATTGAAGGACATAAAAGCATGCACGACCACTTGACGAATATAGCCGCAGTTGTGGTGCGTTTTCAGGCGTCTTACTATTCCCACCGCCCCGATTTGTTTAAAACTCCATTTTATGAGGGATATCCCAAATGTATTTATTTGAAACTCGTGGAAAATAAGACTTCAGTGCGTAAAAGCAACCCTCTAGACAGCACAAGAGCCGTATATTTGTCAAAATTATTCCATTGGGTCCTTTCTAATTATATAGAATTAATAGTGAAACTGAGAAAGAAATATACAACTGTTTATTTTTTCTAATTGTTTTAATAAATAACATGTAACAAATAAATGTGCAGTGAGGGATGCGCGCAAGGCTAGCCACAGCACAGTAGCATTCTCTCGACAGAGATTGATTACACCAACAAATAGTGCCCTTTTTAAGACCGTTAACACACACACTGCTGCTTCGTAAGACTACTAATAACTATTTACAATTAATCAGATGCATCATAATATATTAGAAACACTCCATCCTCATATATTTAGACTCTGTTAAAAAGATATCTTTAGTATTAAGCAACCTACTGCAAGCTCGATGTGCATTGCTGTTCCAGAAGAACGCGCGCATTGATCTGCTGTGCAGTTTTTCAGGGGGTAAATGCAATCACGTGTTCCATAGGCGTCCAATCCCAGCTGTGGAAGCTTTCTGAAATAATTACCTGTCTTGATTGTTCTACGGTCAGATAAAAAAGTACACATACACTCCATATAATAATCGGATGCATGTAAAAGAGAAGAGAAACATCGCCATGTCGGCTACGGGTCCTATAAGTAATTATTATGTGGATTCCTTGATCAACCATGAGAGCGAGGATGTTCTGGCGAGTCGTTTCACAGCCACTGGTCCGATATCCTCCAGCTCACGCCCGACGCCCCTGGTACCGGAATGCGCGGATTACCCGTCCTGCAGCTTTGCCCCGAAACCACCAGTCTTTACTACCTCGTGGGCCCCTGTTCACTCCCAATCGTCAGTGGTTTACCATCCATACACTCACCAACCTCACCTAGGCACAGACTCAAGGTACGTTCGCTCTTGGCTGGAGCCTATCCCCGGTACCGTGTCTTTTCCAGGATACGCAGGGAACAGCAGGCACTACGGGCTGAAGCCCGACACCTTCCAGGATCCCCGTACTGGAGACTGTTTGGGCTCGAACGGACGCACTTACACGGATTATCTCTACTGCTCCGCCGTCGACATTCGAGAAAAGCAGCAGAACACACCATCGCCTGAGAAGGAGAGTCTGTCTTCAGGGAAGCACAAAGACGACAAGCCTGAATTAGACCCAAGTAAGTTAGAGCTATTCTTGTTTACAACCGAGAATGGGATGCTTCCCAGTTTATTGCGTTCGCTTGGTGGTTGGCTGTTGTCCGTCGTAAAACCAAGTTCTATACCCTTTCATCCCCTGTGCTGTTCTCGGCCGACTCAAGTCTGCTTTGGGGCTATCCATTGATGACAAACGCCATAGGATTGGGTTGTAAAACGGGTTTTGAGCCATAAAATGGTCTCCTAAAAAGCCAAGTCTGGCAAAGAAGGTTGCATGTGATGTTTAGAAATAGCCGTACCATTATCGTTATCAATAATTTTAGTACGATATAGTTGTATTACGGTTCTTTATTTAATGTGGAAGCTTAAAATGTAGCCTGCCGTTGTCTCAGTAACAATACAGGCGGCTGTAAAGCGAAGATGCGTATTAACATTTCAAATTAAGTATTTATATAGCTAATTTTGGGTTTCAAGTGTGATATATTTTATTATAACCTATAAATACTAATATTACTTTTGAATTATACTTGTCGTGGACTGTATTACAACATAACTACTGAAGTGTCAAATTAAAAATGTAAAAACCGGGAGCTGTTGTTTTGAACTGTTCAATTAAATATGATTTACATATAAATTAAACATTGCATTTACATCACGAAACAGCATATGGAATGTTCACAGTGCATTCACTGCATAGCAGAACTTTGAGCGTAGACTTGTGAAGGCTTGAGTCACAAGCCTTTGCTTTTTTTATGGGCCTATAAAGCAAATAGGTACATTCACCAGTTTACAGCGCCATTTCTATCTAAGAGTTTGCAAAGCTATTTGAAATAGACAGAGATAGGGGGACGTCCTATGAAATTACCTGGTATTTACACATATTAAGCCTGAACATTTCTAAAATGAGAAGTGTTGTTAGGTGCTACTGTTAAAAAAATATATATATATTGCTTTATACACATGACTGTCATAAGCAAGAAAGAAAAAAAACTTAAAGCACCTAATCACACTTTTTATATATTGTTTTTCAGATAATCCTGTGGCAAACTGGATCCATGCGCGCTCAACTCGAAAGAAGCGTTGTCCATATACCAAGTATCAAACACTCGAACTCGAAAAGGAATTTTTATTCAATATGTACCTCACAAGAGACCGGCGATTTGAGGTAGCAAGGGTGCTGAACCTGACGGAGCGACAAGTCAAAATCTGGTTCCAGAACCGACGGATGAAGATGAAGAAAATGAACAAAGAAAAAAACAACAGTAAAGAACAATAGACCAAAAGTCATTCATCGGATACAGACTGAAGGAAAATCGTCATTTAGTAGCCTATCGTTATGAGTCTTAACCTTCGGCCCATAACAGGAACAGAGAAAACGAAAAGGCTATCCTAAATGGATGTCCTTTAAAACGTGATGATATAAGTATGATTTAATGTAAGTGTAATTTTACCATCCTGACTTAAGTCATATTAATATTATTCGTAGTCTGGATTTACATAACATTTCTTTACTCACACACACAAAAGAGGACTCTGCAGAGAAGCTGCCCCGAAGTTTCAGAGAGAAAATACTTGAACTACTTTATTTTCAAATTCCTAATTTATACTCTCTACGTGGTTGCTTCTTTTCTATGCTTTCATTATTTGTAGGAGGTTTGAAAGTCGAGTATTTTATAAAGAATAACAATTCTCTAGTTAAAAAATATACGTGTTTGCGTCGATGTGCTTAGTTTGTTTCTGATGTACCTGATTGTGTATTTTACATTCTTTAAACTGTAAATAAGTTTCATCATAGATTGTAGATATATCCAAATATATACAACCGTGTTAATATGACTTTTGTGTCTCAATCCATTTATTTTACCGCACAAGGAAGGCATACAGTTTTCAAGAACGAGTTAAATGTGTGCTATCCAGTTATAGGATTGAGTTTGGCCTACACATACAGTGTTCTCATGTGGAAAGTATCGAGGTTGGAGTAAGTGCACAATGACAAGGCCATTGTAAAGAGGTTGTTAGTGTGACCTTCAAAATATCAAATTTGCACATCCCACAAAGATCAAATACCAAAAAGCCTGTGGTAGGCCTCATCCGCTCCCGTGCCTTATTTATTGTAATATTTTGTATTTAATTGCAAGCCTGTTTCCAAGCACTAAAACTCCTTTCCTCATTTTTTTTATTTAATTTAATTTTAATTTGACATTTAAACAAATAACATAAATAGATCATTATTGTTGCTGTTGTTGTTTGTAATTGTAGCCCAGCTTTAAAAATTATATGTGCATTAATATGACAACCTTTCAAAGAAAAAATAATGCGAGAAAAACGCTTTTTAAATCTGTGTTACCAATATGTCAGAGCCACAAAATACATAAATGTTTTACAGAAATGTCAACAACCTTGAGCAAATAAAAAAATGAAAAATAAATCAAAAACATTAACTACAACAATAACGGCTTGTTTTAATCAGACCGAGGGCTCCGCGTTGTTGATGTTTGAACTTAAATGTAATTATTTTATAAAGGCCTGTCGTTTGAATTTTTTTCTTTTTAAATTTATGACTAAACTGTTCGTCACCACTCTTATCGTACGGTAACTGCAACATGCCTAATTGTTAAGATTTTGTTACGATAGGCCTACGAGTAGCAGCGGTAGTATAGATATACTTAAAGTTCGTATGTTTAGCACTAACTAGCCTTGCGCTGGGTTGAAATGGCCTTTTTGTGGGCCTTAACAATACGGACAGGATGCTGCTATTTCAAAGCCCGATCGACCACGTTTCCGCCCCAGAACAAAAATGCTAGTTTTACAACCCTGTTGGAGCTTGGTGGTGTTTGACTCAGATGCAGACGAACAAAGCCAACCTGGCTAACTGGCTAGACGTCTGGGCTAAATTACTTTATGGTTTAATGGACGTTGGTGGTGGACCCTCTCAAAGAGTTCTGCAAAGCCATTTAGTCCTTTGGGCTAAGAGGCAAAAGCAATCCACCAACACCACAAGATGCGTTCAGAAGTCACTCCAAGTCTTTAAACGACGCTAAACCGAAAAGGCTTAGTTTTCACTTAACAAGCTTGAAAAGCTCGTTTACAGTATCCATACTGGTGCTGTAAGCCTTTAAATCATGTATTGGTACTGCTAAAAGTGCTATGTGTTTTCACAGTCCAAAGTTTCCTATAAAGGTACATTCAAATAGGCTTTCTGTAATTGTCCTGATTTATTTGGATTACTGTATGTTTTGCGGTACGAATTGTGTGGCCTTGGCCTCCAGGCAATGATCATTTGTAAGAGTTACCCCCAAGCACACTAGATGGCGCTATTGACCCACAGTTAAGGCATTTTGGGCTGCTAAACCTTGGGACTGTGCTACAAGAAGAGTACTGAAAGAATGGCCTTCTCTGTTATTAATCACAATTTTGGCTTTAAAAAAAACAATGTCAACACGCTAAAGTAATAGACTTTACATTCACACCATGTTTATCATATTCTTAAAACAATTGTTTGCTTTTATTTCTTTTTAATGTAGTTTTTATGTCGTCTCCAATGTTCATGCTATGACGCTTTTCACACTCCTCCGTCTTTCTTTTGTTTGTCAAAATCCGATGATACTTATAGAAAAGCACAGTGTCGGTTTTAATGCTGCAGTATAGGCTATAGCTGACATAGCTAATTTATTGAAGGCGCTGAGAAATCGTGATATCATTTTAGTCTCCGATCTTGTTTACAAATGTCGCAGGATATGCTTTCCATTTATTTACTTATTTTTGGATACCGTTTTTATGTTTAGAAGACGCGTTAGTCTGTGCCACTGTTTGACGAGCGCATGTCTACAACACTCTCATAGGCTATATAGCCTAATGCTTTAAAGACGACATTGATGTTATAATCGGGACCTTTAAATTTCAGTTTAACTGTCCCCTTTAGACAGCATTATGATACATATTTTAATTCGTGTTACATTTTTTATTACTGTTATTAAAAACAAAATCTAATAATAATAATATCGATTATTAAAACATTTGTGTTAATAAATTTAAAGCATTACTTTAGTATTAAATAA
The DNA here is from genome assembly GCF_001515605.1 of Sinocyclocheilus anshuiensis. Classification (NCBI taxonomy): domain Eukaryota; kingdom Metazoa; phylum Chordata; class Actinopteri; order Cypriniformes; family Cyprinidae; genus Sinocyclocheilus; species Sinocyclocheilus anshuiensis. The sequence continues at coordinate 2,631,184 of NW_015544250.1, read as the reverse complement.
AATTACCTTCCTAATTACCATGTTTTATTACATTTTTTTTTTTCGTTGCAAAAAAATAAATACTCCATAGTAGCTTTGTTCCTGCAACTGACACAATGACCCAGAATCTGCATCTTTATTGACTGCGAGATGTCTATAAATTTCCTGTGTGTGTGCCTTTCCCGTTTAACAGCGAAGTGTAAAAATGATCAAGTAACGACACAAAACCACATGCTCATATTTTGGGAAGGTCTTTAAATGAGCAAAGCCGAAATAAACAACACGCCATTAATGTGTCTAGTAAAATAACGAGGCATCTATTGCGCAATTTTATTGTGTCAGTGCGGCAGATTTACAACTTTTTAGTATGGTTTCTGAGGGCCAAGAGAGGCTTGCGTGTTCAGCTTTTCTCTCTGTATGTTTGCAGTCTAACACAAATAATCAAAGTAGGCGTCACAACTAATTGTCACAAACTTTAATAACAGCAGCAGCGGCAGAAATAATAAATAATAATAATATTAATTAATAATAGGCTTAAAATGTTACATATTTTCCATTGGCATTATTATTGTAATTTGTGTTTAGTAAGCTGGTATGCGATGTCAATCGTTTTAGCCGTTTCTTCGTAATGTTCGTAAACTTGAGTAATGTAGGCCTAGTCCCTGTGGGTTATGGCTCAATACACAACCTTATAAACCCATCAGAATGGATGTGTAATGGTCGGGGTGTATATGGTCTTTTAAAATAAAATTATACCTAGTTATGTCATAAATTAAATACCAGACAAATTGTTTCAACGTGACCGCAAGGCCAAAATGACCAGTACTACCAGTATGAAGCTGCCGTAACCTGCGGTTCTGAATCAGTCATTCAAAACTTTAATGATTACTTTCTTTAATATCTGCAGCCGATGTTATTCAATAATAATAAAACACACAGACAAATGTGTTTCCCCTTCAAGGTAGACGCCTGTGGACGCTCTGGAAAGGTGAGGAGCCAAAGGGTGGGGTATAGGGGACAAGGGGTGGGGGTGAGGGGGGCCAAAGGGTGGGGTGAATGGGGACAAGGGGTGGGGGGTCTCATTGTAGTGGGGGTGGCTGGTGGGAGGCAAAAAAAAGTACGAGCTTGTGACTGAGCCGTCGGAGCTAGCCAGCTTTAACCTTAACACACATCCACCGTGCACGCCATGATTTGAGGCTGCAAAAGGAAAAGGCTGGCGATAGGAAGAGAGAGAGAGAGACTAAGCGAGTGGAGCTGAAGTGGGAGCTGCCTCAGATTGTCCGAAGGGGCAGCATTTCTCCATCTAGTTCCGGTTGCTCTGTCTGCGTTGCATGCCATTTGGAACTGCAACAATAGGTTGCCACCGTTTAGAGAGGGGAATTTATTTTTGTTTTTCAAACAGACTGACTCTTTTTAATGCTAGATAAACATGAGCTCTTATTTTGTTAACCCTCTTTTTTCCAAGTACAAAGGCGGCGAAACATTAGAGCCAACTTACTACGACTGCAGGTTTCCACAGAGCGTTGCCCGAAGCCACACGCTTGTATACGGACATGGAGCAGCTGCGCCGGGGTTTCAACACCCGTCGCATCACGTACAGGACTTTTTCCATCACGGAACCACAGGTATCTCCAACCCCGGTTATCAACAGAACCCTTGTGCATTGGCATGTCACGGAGACGCTACGAAATTTTATGGATATGAAGCTCTT
>NW_015544250.1:2626764-2628326 GCF_001515605.1 Sinocyclocheilus anshuiensis | reverse complement strand
AGAGGGGACAAGGGGGGGGGGTGAGGGGGGTCTCATTGTAGTGGGGGTGGCTGGTGGGAGGCAAAAAAAAGTACGAGCTTGTGACTGAGCCGTCGGAGCTAGCCAGCTTTAACCTTAACACACATCCACCGTGCACGCCATGATTTGAGGCTGCAAAAGGAAAAGGCTGGCGATAGGAAGAGAGAGAGAGACTAAGCGAGTGGAGCTGAAGTGGGAGCTGCCTCAGATTGTCCGAAGGGGCAGCATTTCTCCATCTAGTTCCGGTTGCTCTGTCTGCGTTGCATGCCATTTGGAACTGCAACAATAGGTTGCCACCGTTTAGAGAGGGGAATTTATTTTTGTTTTTCAAACAGACTGACTCTTTTTAATGCAAGATAAACATGAGCTCTTATTTTGTTAACCCTCTTTTTTCCAAGTACAAAGGCGGCGAAACATTAGAGCCAACTTACTACGACTGCAGGTTTCCACAGAGCGTTGCCCGAAGCCACACGCTTGTATACGGACATGGAGCAGCTGCGCCGGGGTTTCAACACCCGTCGCATCACGTACAGGACTTTTTCCATCACGGAACCACAGGTATCTCCAACCCCGGTTATCAACAGAACCCTTGTGCATTGGCATGTCACGGAGACGCTACGAAATTTTATGGATATGAAGCTCTTCCGAGGCAACCGCTTTATGGTACCCAGCAAGAGGCCAGCTTAGCGCAATACCCAGACTGTAAATCGTCCAATAGCACTAACCCTGGAGAAGGACAAGGCCACTTAAGTCAGAACTCCTCTCCGAGTCTCATGTTCCCATGGATGCGGCCTCACGGTTAGAGCACTTACTATTTCATATTCTGTTCATCTACTGTGTATGCGTGACTGCGTCTGTGTTTCAAGAGCCTTATTCTTGTGTAGCGTTCAGTCTTCATAAACAGAGATCAGGTGGGTTATGCTTTTCAGGTTGCGAAACTGTATTTAATAATAGATATTTCAGCGTTTTGTATTTGTTTACCTCACTGGACCATCATTGAATATTTGTAAAAAATAAAAAATGAATGTAGTGGATTTGATAGTTGGACAGATTGTGAAGACCGGATGGGTGGACGTTATCCGTGTGTTTTTATCCAATTTGTGATGATTAAAAGGAAAGAGGAGAGATTTGCGATTGTAATGTGTAGTGGTAAACAGTTCTGGCAAAAGTTCGTGTCAGTTTGTTTGATTTGAATTGACGTTGTTCGATTGTTTTTATTGGTCAGCGTTTCCTTCTTGTTGAGGGAAAAACTAAAAGGAAAAATCTAAAACAAAACAAAAGAAAAAAAAAGAAAATGTTCGCCGATCAAATTATATTCTAAAATAAAACTTTTTAACACCTACTAATGTCAAGTGTATTGGAGTCTTATTTAGATGTATTAGCCTTTAATTTAAAACAAACTCGTAATGAACCTGATGAGGACATAAAGGTGTTCCATCTACTTATTTTGTTTGAGTGACGGATACTATGAAAACCTGTTTGTTTGTCTGTCTGTCTCTGTGTGTGTGTGTGTGTGTGTGTGTGTGTGTGTGTGTGTGTGTGTG
>NW_015544250.1:2597707-2626658 GCF_001515605.1 Sinocyclocheilus anshuiensis | reverse complement strand
GTGTGTGTGGTGTGTGTGTGTGTGTGTGTGTGTGTGTGTGTGTGTGTGTGTGTGTGTGTGTGTGTGTGTGTGTGGGCGTGCGCGCGCTCGCTCGCTCGCTCGCTCCCTAGCAGCAGGTTAAATGAAATTCTTTGCTTTACTGACCTGAATTAAAGCTAATGTCTAACTCAAATATAGAAACGTCCCGTTTATGGGAGAAATCAAATTATGTGACATAGATGTACTAACAGGAAAGTCAGAAGCTTAGTCATATCCCCTAGATAACTAGTGTCTGCCTACAACTGATATATTTGAATATGTTCTGGGGACAAATCGTAGCAATGAGGATATAAGGCACACTCTGACGCAAACAAATTACTATTTTGTGCCAGTATTTGTCTTTACTATGTCTTTACTTTACTATACTATGTTTGGGGGGAAACAATAAAGTTCTAATTTTAAACAATTCTAACCGTTTATTAATTTTTGTTTGCCCATATAAATAGCAGCTTACTATTGATATTTCCTTCATGTTTTTGTAACTGCATCCCAGAATATGTAAATAGAAAGAGAACAAAGCAATGAAGACTTGTAATTGACAGATATTTTTGTTTCACTCCAAAGCTCCTGGGAGACGCAATGGGAGGCAGACATATAGCCGTTACCAGACTCTTGAGCTGGAGAAAGAGTTCCTCTTCAACCCATACCTTACACGCAAGCGCCGTATTGAAGTGTCTCACGCGCTGAGCTTAACTGAACGGCAGGTGAAGATCTGGTTTCAAAATCGCCGAATGAAGTGGAAAAAAGAAAATAACAAAGACAAATTTCCTGGCCAGAGAGGAGAGGCTGAAGCAGAGGCCGAAGAAGAAGGCAACGAGGACGGTGAGGTGGAGGAAGGAGAGGACAAGGAAACGGAAGAGAAAGAGAAAGAGGAAAGCAAAGAGTGATTTTATGGTCTTTTTTGATGGTTATATGGCAGATGTTGAAGAGGTCTCGCGAATGGGCAGTGAAAGAGAAGACGCGCCAATTTTATTACAAACAGTTGGGTCAAGAAGTGAGAAAATCCCCCTCGATACAAAAGTAGGCTACCCTAAAACCTGCCCAAAGAAAAAAAAAAGCGTTTTTTTTTTTTTTTTACCAACACACGAGGACTTTTACCATTAGCGAAAAGTGGATCTGTGTATTTGCTCGTATTTGGCTAATTATTCAAAGAGGCAGACTAACAGGAACACAATAACCCATCGTTTTAGTTAGGGAAATGTAAGCAGCATGAGAAGCATTTGACGGAATTAAACATTTATTTCATACTTGAGGATGCTTGGGGGGTAAAATCGACTAAGATGCAATCATTTGAAATCCTGACATAATTGCATCAGCTTGTAACTTTTAAAATTGGTCTCGTATGTAAAATCAGGTCACAACATGCTGGCATTACGAATCAAATTGACAAGAATAGATTGTGTGTTCAGTGTAACACTATTTCTGCAATCCGAATATGGCAATATTGCATTAGTGCCATGTTTGCGGACAAAGAGGATGGCAAGTGTAGAAAATGCATTCTGTATTACATACTTTATCGATTACTTAACTGTTCTTTATTGTTATTCTATGTGAGGTGGGAGAGGTTACCGTTTGTGTTTTTTCGATTATTTTATCGGACTCACCAGAGATTGCAATCGTTTGAAAATCTCGAAAGAAGCTACCTAATCATGGGAAATTTGCAATATACATTTCTACCTAGAGATTTCATAGACTCTTGTTTTGTAGTAGGCCTATATTAAACCTAAGTTATGTAATTTACCCTTTAAACACTTATTATGATTATCGAGTTCTTTGAAGTCTTCGGAAGACACGAATAGCTCGAAGCCAATCTGAACTATTTTAAAAGATTGTACCACGGCACTACCTAAAAACAAAGTTTTGCTAGCAAGAATTAATTATTAATTTATTCTACATGCTGCTTTGTTGAAAATATTTAGACATTTCCCCCAACAACTTAAACTGCCTATAGAAAATGCACATTAATGTGTAGATGAACAAACACGCTAATTACTACCCTACCTTATCTAAGGAATGATAGTCATTATTCGTGCTGGTGTTATAGCGTAGATTGTGAATTGCACTGAGTATAACCTTCATGTACGTCTTGTAATATCTTGCTGTTATCAATATGCTCGTTTTACTTGTGTTCCTCGTGTGAATATAGACAAATTCGTGTGTGTCCACGCCATTGTTGTTGAAATCAACAGAAGAATAAACAAGATGGCTCATTCGCTCATGTCTCTTTTTTTGTTGCTTGAATCCACTTGACAAAACACTGAAGTTACAAAATACCCAAAACTGCATCTTTTTTGTTTAAATTCATGTTAAATGCTACAAATGCAAGACTCACAATCTTTTTATTGTATAGCATATATTCCATGTCTGTGTAGTGTCTGAAATGACAAATGCAACCAACAATAATCATACATTATGTATAAATAAGTTTATTACATACAGTAATAAAAAATGTAACACGAATTAAAATATGTATCATAATGCTGTCTAAAGGGGACAGTTAAACTGAAATGTATGTTCATACAACATTTCAAGATTTGAAAGATTGTCTCCACATCACAAAAAAACAATGCAACTATAAATAGTCAACTGCTGTCATTAGGGATTTCAAGGGTTGACTCGAGAAATATTATCAGTTCAAACAAAATTGCGTGATCAACAGTCGGACGAAATCATTTAAAGCAGATCAAATTCTAAATTGTGTACAATATCATGCTTTTATCAAGCAATTTGTGTTTTATTGTCAGGTACTTAGTATAAAAACTTTCAACATAATCATGAACAGAAAATTAATTTTCTCTCATTTATTTAAATTTGAGTTATTTTATACAATTCCACCTCACGTTCACAATCACGTGACAACGTATATTTAACAAAAAAAAAATTCCAATGAAATTCCAACAAAGAAAAAAAATCCAAATGATGGCACATTCCAAAATAATAATAAAAATTAAATAAAAGTAAAATAATATAAAAAAAGGTGAATTTTTGTTTTATAATTACACTTTGGTTTCTGTTGTTAAGAGGCTTTACTCGAAACAAAATAACAGCACCTGGAAACATATAATCGGACAGGTCGCAGGTCTCGGCCTTGTTAGGAGACACTGAAGAAATATCCTTGTTCCACACCTGTGCTGGTGACTATCTAAAATGGATAACTGATGAAGGTTACCAAAATCCTGTAAATATGCTCACAACTACAGGTTACTCTGGTTACCAAACTGTTGTCCAAAAAAACATACTTTCCGTTCCATGGCCGTGGAATACTTTATTTACACACCATTTATATACAAAAATGCATAACTGAAATACTTATTTAGTGCAACTTTGGATGTTTACTGAAGGCGGATAGAGGACAGAAGAGCTAGAATATTGTCAATGTCAACGCCTGTCATATTCAAAGACGAGAGGACCCATAAGCAATATTTACATTTGCACAGCATTTTGCATTTATCAGACAACAAAATTTGACAATGTGCCGTGGGAACAGGAGAAATTCAATTTGTTGCTACAAACATGTAGTTAATCCGTGTTCATGGTAATGTGTTGTCATTTAAAATGTTCTTAAATGTATATTAAAATATTACTATCATCATTAAATTCCTGGTTGGGCCTACCTTATACGCCTAAGTGTTGAAACGTGTTGTCTCTTTTACAACTTTTAATGGCAGGTCATAACAGTAGTCTAGTGCCCAATAAAGCAGCCGCAATTAGGCGAGTCGATTATATCACTAATACTAGGCTATATAAACAGAATATGGATATAATAATAGAATATCATAATTTAATTTTAATACCAACGATATTTACTGGGTAGGCAAATAGCTTGCAACGTGCCAAACCACAGGCAAGTTAAGGTACTCAGATGTGTTATTTTTACAAGGAATATTAAAATTATGTATCTCAAGACATAAATCGATACGATTGATTAAAGTGTAGCTACTGGTAGGCGCTTAAGATCTCGAGACAGACGAGATCTGATGCAATTCTACTTTTATTCTACTTTTATTTTATTTTATTTTATTTATTTATGTATTTTCCATATGCAAATCCCCATAAGATAAGATTCTTGCACATTTTCTTGCATTGCATGTGCACAAAATCCTAACATTAATAATAATAATTATAGTACGCTGTAAAAAGTGGTAACCTGCAATTGTTAGCTATTTCTACCTCATTTAACCCATGAAATTAGTTTTTTTTTAATATAAATTAACGCTAATTTAGGTTGATTCAGTGATACTAAATAATATTTCTGACTAAATAAAACCACTTAACATAGATGTTACCATTTGTAGGTTACCGTTTTGAGTGTAATTGTTCATTTCACTCTCCTTTTGTTGTTTTGGCGTTGGATGGTCCCCTGTAGATATTTTAGTTAAGAAAAAAAATATTTTTAGTTAAGGCATAGACCTTTCCAGGAAGTTCCTGTGGTAGTGACAATTGTAGTGGTCATTGTCCATCCGCCTTGCCTTTGTATTGCACTGCTATTACATTCCAAATGAGGCCTTTACTATACCTGCAGTAAACTTTATTGGTGGTGTAAACCCGACAGTGTCGCATCCGGGCAGACGTTTTTGCCTTTTGATTTCTGTGCAGTGCAGACAGGCTAGAACAAGACACAAGGGAAGCAACGTGGACGTGGGACTGCTTTAAGTGTATGTATTCATGGGTGCATGTATATGTTTGTGTGATTTTTTTAAAAAGTGAAAACTTTTATAATATGGGAAGTTGTCATATGTACACATATTTACTCTGTTTATGGTTGTTGTGCTATCAAATTTGAAAAGTAGAAGTAAAAAGGGATTAATTAAAGGGAAAAACTTACCCGGCTCTTGGCTCTTCTTGTGCATGTTTTTTTCGATATTTGTATATAGTTTGCATTCTGTTTAGGTTCGTGGTATGAAACAAAAAAATATATATTGAAATGAAGTAGTGAAAATAAATTAATTTAAGGAGAAACTTGCATGGCTTACATGGACTTTGTTAAGTTCTGTCGATTGGTTTAGATATGAAATCGTTAAGTTAATGTGTATTAATGTCGCAAAATAGACTTGGCGTTTTGTTTTGCATTTGTTTTTGTTCAATTACAACTGTTTGCATGCATTATATGTTACAATTACCTACTTAAAGAATGTTTAAGGTAAAGGTATATTTTAATGCTGTCAACTTGCAATTAATGATTCTAATACCATTCAAGATTATTTAACGAATTTCGTTTATAGAAAACAAATGACCAGCAACTACGTTTTATAAATGGCCTTAGCCACTGAAGAATAAGTTAAAGCCTCAGCAAAAGAGTGTCTTTTACTCACCTGCACCATAATTCAACACTGAAGTGTACATTTATGAACTTTAAAATGATCAGACGTGTCAGTTTCAGAACTGTTACAGTCTTGAACGTTAATATTGTGAGTTTTAAATAACATAATTGAACCAACAATCATATAGTTGTTTTTATCAATGGCTTAATAGAGTAATGCTGTCTGACAGAGAGGCGTCCTTATTTAGCTTTAATAGTATTATTTGTTCAGTCCAGATATTTGACAGCACAAGAACAGTCAAACTTTTGCGGTTCTTTTAAACGTCAACGGTATTTTTATAAATACATAAAATTCATAAGACTTCCAATGCTGAGAAACTATTTTAACCTTATTTTGTTCTCTTTTACAATTGTCTCTATAATGAATACATCCAGTTGTAACTTTATGGTAATTTTGTAAAATAAAGTTTTGACAAAGTAAACGCATTAGCTCGGTCTCACTGTGATCTTTATAGCTAATTGTTTTGTTCTTACAAATGCTTTTGAAATGATGATGCTATTATTTTAACTTTATCTTACACAAATGCCTATTATGAAAACTACCTGTATCCTAGTGATTCTGAGTCATGCTTGAATGTTCTCCGAACTGCTGCAGACATAAACTCAACCAGCTTCTGGGAACGATAAGCCCAAAACAAAACCTCTAAAGGGTCAAATGGGGTAAATAAGGAAACAGCCCCATGGTTTAAAATTTTTTTTTGCTGTATTTGATTTTTTTATACGATTCATTTAATCACGAATATTAATACTATTTATTTGTTTGATTGTTTTTAGCAAAATGGAGTTGTGTGTAGGCTATACAAGGCAATGGGTATTTTCTTTTCATATTCACACATTCATGATGAACAATGAGCTTGTACAAGTTATGAACACACACCTAATTCACTTTTTTTTTCATTATACTTGCACTGTTTTACAATTTTCATAATACGCACTATCGCAAAATGTTAATGCTATCATTATTAGACTAATAAATAGGTTTTCACAATATAGGCCTATATGACGAATATAGCCTAATACTGTGTTATCAGCACCATCAACTTAGCAGACAATAAAAGGAAAAAGAAAATGAGAAATGCGATCTTTGAGAGAGGGTGAAACGTAACACATTCCTAGTTGTTTAGAGGAGGAATTTACAGCTAAGTAATAAAAGTTTACGACTGAATACACGCGGTCATTGGTTGCGTCAGACCACGTGGTACTCACTCTATGAACATGAACTTTGTGCTGTTGTCTTCCCCTGGATCTCCCCATCTATCGACTTGCGAGCTCGCGGTGGTGTTGAAATTATCTTAGTACCAGACATTTTCGCGTTTTCTGTTTACTCACTAGCTCAGGCGGATTTTTAAAATGCTCTATAACACTGTCTTGTCTCGTCTGCTTCATCGCTAGCAATGACTGACTGTCCTCAGACGTCGCCGCCTCCCCAGTCTCATTTCTACCTATCTGGTCCCCTAGAGGGGAAAACAGCCCTGATAACTGGAGCGTGAAGGATTAGAGTGCGTAAATATGTCCATTTCTCCTCGAAAGTTTAAAGTTTTCCTGAGCACAGGAGAATGGGATCCTGGTGCCGTTCCCTAGTTTGATCTGCTGCTATACACCACTGTGCGTCACACAGACAACAGCGAACGCTGGTAAGTAAATGATTCTACGCTCCTTGTTAGACGTGCAGCTGCAATACGAACATTTGACAGTACTATATTTGAATCAAAAATGGATGTGCAAGAGTGGCATGCAATGTATGTACACATACTTATATTGTGGCGTTTCCTTTAATAGGCTACTTATTGGTTGTGAACGCACAGTCTCGTTGACAAGTGACTTGTGTTGTTGCTTTCTGTTCCTGTTGTTGACTTTTATTTGTCGCTGCTACAATGAATATAATATTTTTTAACTTAAGTTGTCCAAACGGGTGTGGTTATGAGCTTATTTTCAAATTGTAAAATATACGCTTGGTCATGTTATGTGTTTAATTGTGGTTATTTGAGACGGGTATAGCCTACTGGATACTGGAGCTTGCTGTATTATTTGCATTCGTTAACTATAGCCTAACTTAATAGTATAGTTTTATAAAAATGTGCAAATGAGATACATAGAAAACACTGATGTATGTCGGGCCTTTAACAAAAAACTGTGTTCAACTCATATTATGTGACTATGGCTTGCACTCATCGGGCTATGGGTATTCTATTGTTTATTTAAGTATAACTCCTGGCTATACTAAGTGATTGGAAAATGTAAATTATTTACGAGTGAGATATTAATGAGTGAGTTATATTTTGAAAGCAAAATGTAACTACTCTCGTTAACTTGTATTCAAACTGATGTATTCTGGTTGTGACCGTCTTATAATGGCAATACGTTCACACAATCATTTACTTGATCACCTACTCGCATACCTGTAAAGCGTAAAGACTTTTTTTTTGTTACATAGCAAACAACTCATTAAACGCTTTAATCATATCTTAATTTTTACAGAATCTCTCTCTCTCTCTCTCTCTCTCTCTCTCACACACACACTCTCAATCTCTCTCTCTCTCTCTCTCTCTCTCACACACTCTCTCTCTCTCTCTCTCTCTCTCTCTCTCTCTCTCTCTCTCTCTCTCTCTCTCACACACACACTCTCAATCTCTCTCTCTCTCTCTCTCTCTCTCTCACCCACTCTCTCTCGCTCTCTCACGCACACGTGTTCAATCATCCAGGGCTGTCATTCCGTGAGGACTAAATCAAACAACACTGCCACCTTGTGCCTGCTCCATATGCAAGGCATTATACAGAGCCTAAAGTCAGGAACAGCAACTGTCCACATAAAATTCATATTTTAATTTTCATGTGCCTGGCGTTTGCTGGTGTAGCTATGTATGTAAAAAGTTTATGTAATAGCGATAACATCACATATTTATGTCAAAAGCATTTCTTATAGCGTTCTCATCATATATATTAATATATACTGATTTGAAAAAAAAATATTCACAGTATTTTATTACATGTGTGTATGGTGGCTTTTACTAATTAATATTAATGATCAATTAATTATTAAAAATAATAAAATTTTCAAAAGACAACTACAGAAATACAATTTGTTTTATTGTCATCTTATTTCATGGTAATGAAACAGTACTGACAAACATGAAGCTTTAGATTTAATAGCCCGTGAGTTATGCATGTTAATAGCATGAGATAGCTTGTAAATAAAGTCCATTGGTAATCTGCAAAATCGAAAAAAATTAGCTGCGATCTTCCGTCACGGGCCTCTTGAAATCCACATATGAGGCTGGAATGGGGGGAAACAAAACAAACAAAACTGTCATTAATAAAACCAGTTATTATGTGGTAAAGACAAACATTGTTTTGTAATGGAATTGTTAAAATAACCTTTTTTTTACTGTGTTTATTTGTGACATTAGAAGTGTGTTATTAACACAGCGAACTTTTATCAATCAATCAAACTTTTATTACAGACTCGAGGTCCAAAATAAATAAAAAAAAGACAATAGGACAACATATACAACCCATAGCATACTACACACAATAAAGTGTTACAAAATACAGCAATACCAATGTCTCCACAGCTTTGACTGATACCGTGTAGTACTAACCCTTATATTTGATAGTCCCACAATAATCTCATTTTTTTAAGCATTAAAACGGCAGATAAATCTATACATACGATTTCGTAACAGTGCTTTAAAAGTGATTACTCTTGCACTCACAAACATTTCACTTGCACTATGCATCTAGGTCTCTTTAGTAAAAATCTCATTGCATCATTATAAGATACTTGCAGCTTCTGTAAACTTAAGTGTTCTATAGTTGAACCACAAATGAGCAGCATAAAGTGTTGTACAGTATGCTTTAAAAAGTGACACCTTCACCTCATCTGAACAGAACCTAAACATAACGTAAAAGTATATTCGCCTGCATATACATCATGCGGCGTTGCCTTTCAATATCCTCATCGTCTGTCATGCGTTCAGTGATAAACTGTCCAAGGTATTTTACTTTCGCACACACAATGAGACTCTTATTAGACAACTTGAAAAATAAAGAAAATATATTTTATAAAGAAAGATCGTCTCTTTTAGAGTTTGTGTGAGCTCATTTTCTTATTAAAGCTTGAGTGGTAATTTATTAAGGCTGAATGCTTCTGTGTGGGCTCGCATATGGTTCGTCGATGTGCATATGTATTTGTGTGTAAGTGAGGGACAGAAAGCGAGTGGAGGGCGGGGTTGTTCTACTGTGAGTTTCCTCTTTGCCTCGAGATAATGACTGTCTTTTGTTTGCCATTAAAAATGGAGTCTATTTAACTAATCCTTATGCCTGTACATATAAGGTGCATAAGATTTATTCATTTGTGTATTACGGTTATTCTTAATGTGGATAGCAAAGTTCTAAACAGGTTTATGAAATTGACACATTTATTACCATCTGACTATCATTTGTGTAAACTTTGAGCCAGTCTCGTGTCTGCCACCGCTATTGAATTTGAATCATATAAGGCATAATTCAGAATTGCCATGAAAATGAAAACAAATTCCAGGCGAACTTTCAATTCCAAACATTTCCTTACAAGAACCGCAGGGCAATGTGAGTTCGCTCTACTTCAAAACATCTTATTCATGGAGGTCATTACGCGACCACATAATTTCACAGAATTATCTTGTGCTAGTTAAAAAAACCAAAATGCCCCTTCGGGTCGTGTGCTTAGCTGCACATGAAGCTTCAGCTGTCACGTTACTATTATGGATTTTGTTTTTGCATAGATACATCGACATAGATGACAGGGTAGGAAAGTTGGGCTTGGATAAGAAAGCTAGAAGACTCATCGCTGGAATTTGCAATTGTGAACATCCGTTACAAATAAATAGGCCAATGATAACATTCATTTAACTCTCGAGAATGTGCAGACTAGGCCATTACTGAGCACAGTTAGGATGTGCATTACTTGCTTTTTCCCAGATCATCATATCACGTAAATTAAGTATTGGAAGTAAGTACGATTTTGGCGCACATTAGTGCCTAGTTTCTTCGAGTGTAAAGAGAATACAGGCCAAACGGGATGTCTATTTATTGCCTCTTCAAACGCTAAAACACAACCGTGCGATTTGTCTTAAGGGCTGCAATAAAACACTTAAAGCTCTTTCTCTCCAGTCACATCAACATACCAACTGCAGGGCTGCAGTGTGGTGTGTTTTACTCGCTACTTCATTCACAAGACTGATGCTGTAAAATGGATCACATTATTAAAAATCTCCCCATCAAAGACTTTCAGTTCAAAGTCGTTGGAGCAATATTGAACATCAAAGAGTCAGATATATAGATACAACCTACACTTAGTACCTGATCTCAATTCCGCCAAACACGTCGAAGTGTCTAGCGAAAACAATTAATAAGAATTGATAATCCTTCTTTAGTTTGCTTTCAGAATCGTACTTTCCTGTTAAATATTTTTGCGCATTCACTGGCATATACTAGCCTAATGAAAACGTTATTTTTAAAATTTTAATTAAATATTTATTGATGTGAAAAAAAGTTTATTACATTTCTAATATTTGAATTGGCAACTGTTCAATTTCCACGGTCTTAAAAAGGCTATGAAATATGATAAAACGAGAGCACGCGCTTTTCACGCAAGAAATATTTTTTATTACTGTTATATATTACTTTTATTAGTTTCTTATTGTATAATTGAAATCCACACCGCCGTATTGACTAGCCTATATTTACTGTATTAATTTTGCGGCCCGTAATTTATGTTTTTGATTACTTTTATGGCATCCTTATTTAATAAATTTTTATAATAATAATACAACTACTAATTTTAGTATAACGTCAATTAGTTCACTACCGAAGATAATTAATCATATTATGCAGCAGTCATAAACTGACGAAATAGCACTTACCATATTGATGTTTAGATATCCACTTAGTAGAGATTTGACTAGAAGAGTTACATTTTGTCGATCTCAAATTTTGTCCAAAATATGACAACCCATCAAAAGCATTAATCCTTGATATTGATTGATCCCGGTTTTAGGTACTTTGGGATATAATATTGTAAGCATTTAATCAGTCGTTAAGCAGATTAGCCTGTTTTATAGCTGCTAAATGCCTTTTCTCACTGTCGGGCTGGAAGTAAATTTTACTGTTCTGTCAATCTCGTGTTTTGCGCACCTCTTTCTAAACCACTGTTTTTGGCCTCACACGTTCCGTCATGTGGCCTGCATTAAGGTCATGGAGCATACCGTAACCATTCGGTTAAAACTAGTTATTTTCCCATCATTGATTCTTTGAACATAGTAATATAAATGGACAATTCCATTGATATAGTTGCAAACATTTAATAAAGCAGAACAGTTATATTTGTATTGTTCAACAGATTGTTGGCATATATGATCACTGCACGAAATTCTGTAAAAAATAATACTTATAAATAAAATGAATAGTCAACAGTACTTAAATTGTGTAAAGATGTCTCATAGTATTATTTTTATTCATAATCATTCTGCATAACCTAGAAAGTTAAATGCTAAAAAAATGTGCAGCTTTCAGTCCACAAGATAAGAGACTCGCTGCACAGCCCCCATACATTCAAAGGGATAATTGCCTCAGAGCTGGAAGTCCTCAGTTGGTTTTGTGACTTTTATGGCACCAAGGCGCGTTTGACGCATTCTTTAGTAAGATGCCACTTCCCCCCTCCTTACTCAGGTTCTTTTTACCATTGAAATTATCAATACTTTACAAATGGGGAAAGGAAAAGAACAGACGTTTCCCCTTCAGTGCAATGAAAGCTCGAGGAAATTGAAGAGAGACACAAACGTTATAGGGAAATATCTACTGAATAACAAAAAGAATAGTGTGGTCCCTTAACTTGGTGACTGACGACAATGCCGTGAATATGTCTAATAATATGATATGAAATGTGCATCAGCAGATTTATTCACAATTTTTTTTGCGAAATGCATCTTAAAATGGAGGGTTAACAATATATGCGTAGATAACGCGTAAACAGGCATGTAGCAATTTTTTTTAAACAAAGGGTTATATTTAGTGGTTCAAATTGAGTTATATCATCTACCCAGTAGTTGTAATTAAGTAATTAAGTTGTTGCGTCGAGAAGAAATACATTTACTTATGATTAGTATTATCATGTTGTAAAATATAAATATATTTAGTTTGGTCTAAGTCAGCGACAATAATCAACTGTAAAAGCGATCTTACAGGTAATTAATTTCGATGAAAAAGCTCATTGTAAAACGCATGATTATAAGTGTAGATTTACCTTCACAATACACGTTGAGAAGCTTTGTACCGGCACATATAACAAATTAACTCTGTGATTAATGCACAAAAAGACATATTTCATTGTTCGTGTAAGTGCCTATTCTGTGTTTTTGTGTGTTTACTTAAACATTATCAACTGAAGCCACAAGGATAGGAAGCTGCAAGCTCGATATTACTCCGTACACCGCGCATTCAATTGGCTGAAAGTGGTCAGGTGACGCTGTCATATTGTCCTTCCATGAGCCAAGCCTTGGCTATAACACTTGCTTTGCGCGTCTTAACCGGAGACTGGAAATTAATATTATTGAAATCCTTCTGAAGTTCATTTGAAAGAGAGTTAGGAAAGCAGGCGGGAGACGTGTGTATGTGACAGAAGGAAGCAGACCCCAAAGCACAAAGAAAGAAAGTGTGAGATTAAGAGAGGGGAAATAAGATAGGAGGGTGAGTTGATGAGAGGGCGATAGGAAAGGTATGAATTCGTATTTCGCGAACCCGTCGCTATCGTGCCATTTATCTGGTGGGCAAGAGGTTTTGCCCAACATGCCACTGAACACGACCACATATGATTCAGTCAGACATTTTTCGTCTTATGGCACCACAGTAACCCAAAACCGGATTTATGCGTCCCCTTTCTATTCACCTCAAGATAACGTTATGTTTGGATCAAGTCGAGGACCGTACGAGTATGGATCTAACGTGTTTCTTCAAGATAAGGATGTGCTTCCCAGTTGCAGACAAACTAGTATGGGACTCAATGCGCAGAGCCACGTTGCCCAGGAGTACAACCTGGAACAAGCTCGTGCAGGAACACTGGAACAGAAAGGGAACAACATTCAGATCTACCCGTGGATGCAGCGCATGAACTCGCACAACGGTGAGTTTTTACTGAGACTTGGGACATACCCTGGTGGAATTGGTCTGTTTTACGATACGTCCTATCAACAGAGTAGCTACATTTTATGGCCTCATAAACCACTACTAAATCATCAGACTATAAAGCCCCCTTTTTCAGAGAGGGGAATCCCATTTGGCTACCTCCTTTAATACTCTAGTGCCAGAATTATTTCAAAAACTTGTGCAATAAGTGTGAGTGCGTTAGAAAAATATACAACAAAAAGTACATTTTACATGAGCATGCACTACTACGTTAAAATATAATTTAACTCTTCTGATGTACTGTTTGAAAAAACACGATAGCAAAGTTAGTTGAAATAAATGTTTAGAAACACTGAAAATCGAAATGTTACGTTTCGCGTTGCTTTGTGACTGTAATATCGGTTGAAATACAATATTTTGCCAAATTGTTATATTAGTTACGTTATAAATTAAATAAAAAAATAAATATGCAAAAAGTGAATTATTCCACCAGGATTTCAAACGTGTTTTTTAAAAATAAATTTAGATTTTAAATTTATAATTAAGGATTTCTCTGTGTGTGAATTCTTTAATTTATTTGCACTTTTCCCCACAACAGGAGTTGGGTACGGGTCAGACAGAAGAAGAGGTCGCCAGATTTACTCCAGATACCAAACATTGGAACTGGAAAAAGAATTTCACTTCAATCGGTATTTAACCAGACGCAGACGCATCGAGATCGCCAACGCTCTGTGCCTAACCGAGCGTCAAATCAAAATCTGGTTTCAGAATCGGCGCATGAAATGGAAGAAAGAGACAAATCTAACTTCTACTGTACCGGGGAGCGAATCAACGGATACTCCTCAAGAGCCCGAGAAGGAGACCGAGGAGGAAACCGAGGAAGCTAAAAAAAAAGATTAGGAAATCCATTTCTCGTTCTCGAACGCCTGTTAACTGCAACGTAACTACCTAAACTCTGAGAATTTGCAAATATTAATGCATGGACTGTATACTCTGCTATTCCTTCGACTGCCCCCTCCTCCTACGACCTGAATACCATACACAAGCTCTACTACAACACCACGCCACTAACATATACACACGTAGAAACAAATGGAGAGATTAAGAGAGATAAAGACACATGTTATCCACCGTAATGTAATTAACTTCTCTTTGTATTGAAAATAGCTCCTTACTGGCTGCGTGGTGACAATGCCACAGATGAACTATTTGTGTGGTTCTAGTATTATCATGTTGCTATAGGCTCGTAGAAATTACATTAGATTAAAATGTACTCGAATTTGATAAGTAGGCTACGTCTCCCCAACTATTTAGCCTCTAAACAGAACCCTAAGTATTCCAGAAGTGAAGGAAACTTCTTATATGCACATTCAGTTTTTTTGTGGATGCATATTTGTACAATGAAATAAGCACTGACGGGATGAACTATACTACCTAAATTCTTAATGCAATTTTTTTTCTGTTTCCTTAATATTGCCTTTGCCTCGTCAGTGTTTTGTTGTTCAAAATGCCGCTGTACTGGCACATTAACTTGAGAGAACTTCAAAAAATACATTTCATCATACTTGTAGTTGTATGCATATACACTTGTCTTAAAGTGAGAATCACACCCATATGAAAACAAACATATACCTTGTTACGCAATTATATTGTTTGTGTAAACTGTATATTATTTAATAAAATTTTTGAAAAAAAAAAAACTGTCTTAATTTTGACTCCAGCTTTGCGCTCTTCACGCATCATCAAGGGTTTCAGAATTGAGAAAAAAAAAAACAGGCTTTACACACTTGTTCGTTTTGAAGAAGCTTTTACGAAATTTTATTGAGGCCTACATATTTTTGTGAGTTTTTGAGTAATTCAAATCCAAATAACAAATTCAATTCACGGTTACATCGGAATTTGGTTTATTCTTTAATTGTACACATTTAACTACAGTTTAATTTGCCCAAACTCCAATCATTTGAATGGAATAATGCACCAAATTACGGTTAATATACCTAATGATTAATGTATGGGACGACTTCACAGGTTTCATAAACTTTAATTCAATAAATAAAGCATTGCTTATTTCATGACACAGCGACAATGCTTGATTGACAAAAACCTTTCTAACCACACTAACCACATTTGCTTTGCATAGCGGCATAACACTGAATCGGTTGTTCTGCGATAAATAATCACATGTGGTTTTGGGATGCCGCTGCAACAAATGCACATGCATTGACGCAGTGTATAGTCCGCCCATGATTACAATAGACAACTTCTCGAATTCTGAAGAAAAAAAGTAATACACACACAAAACAATCAAAAACCCAAGACATTACTGTGAAACAGGAGAAAGACATATTTGTCTTATAGCCTATGTAACTAATGTGATAATAGTATAGGCTACTCCATATTTTTCATATTGCCTTGTCATTTAATATGTCATAACATCGTATCGCATGGTATCTTGTCCATCATCTTGTTTGAACAAGTCTGGAATAATGCACCAAATTACGGTTAATATACCTAATGATTAATGTATGGGACGACTTCACAGGTTTCATAAACTTTAATTCAATAAATAAAGCATTGCTTATTTCATGACACAGCGACAATGCTTGATTGACAAAAACCTTTCTAACCACACTAACCACATTTGCTTTGCATAGCGGCATAACACTGAATCGGTTGTTCTGCGATAAATAATCACATGTGGTTTTGGGATGCCGCTGCAACAAATGCACATGCATTGATGCACACACAGTCTGTGTGTGTGTGTGTGTGTGTGTGTGTGTGTGTGTGTGTGTGAGAGAGAGAGAGGCCGCTCTGTCCAGTATTAGACGCCAGATGACGCTCTTGTCTTACGGTCTCGCCCTTTTTAGCCCGGATCCTTAGATGATTTCCATACCGAGAAGTTATCGGACACGTTTCCCTGTCTATCAATAACCTCCTGGGGATCAAGCCAATTTATGACTGGCCAGGAGCTGCACGTGATTCTATTTAAACATTCCATATTTGGGCATTACACGTCGTATCAAGAAAAAAAAAGGAAATGATTTCCTCCACCTATAAATCGTGCTCTTTTTTAGGACAAGCCTAACGTCCTCTAGAAATACAAATAAAGCCCAATAAACAAATAAAACTTCTAAACAACGTATGTACACTTTATTTGCTGATTTAGTCTCTGCCGTGACCGAGTGCTTTTTGTGAGTCTCTCCAGGTTATATTGTTTTGGAAAAAGAATGAGCTCATACGTTGGAAAGTCTTTTTCTAAGCAAACGCAAGACGCCTCCTCTTGTAGAATGCACACTTTTGGCAACTATGGAGCTCACTCTGAGTTCCACGAGTCCAATTACGCGTACGAAGGACTTGATCTCGGCGGATCGTTCAGTTCTCAAATGCCCTCCAACTCTTTGAAACGGGAGGCGATAAACACAACCGACCGTGCAAGGAGCAGTGCAGCAGTTCAGCGAACACAGTCCTGTTCAGCTCTGGGCTCTCGAAGCTTTGTAAGCACTCACGGGTACAACCCCTTCAGTCACGGACTGTTGAGCCAAAAAGCCGAGGGGAATATGGAAGTTATGGAGAAGCCCAGCGGCAAGAGCCGCACAGACGATATCAAAATGGAGACTACTTCGGCGATAAAGCAACAAACTAACTCGTCTCAGCGTCAGAACCAGTCGCAGCCGCAGATATATCCGTGGATGACAAAGCTACACATGAGCCACGGTAAAGTTACGTTTAAAGTTTGTTTTAGAAGAGAGGAAAACTGCACGCATCTCATCCTCCTCATTGCATCTCCTTCCTACCATGTTTTGTCGCTCCATATTTTTCCTCTTGAGTTTTATAGGCCAAACGCAGGAAATAATAAAACTAGCGGCCGTAAATTTTATGACAAAGGCATCTATTGCTCGTAAACCTGTCCTGTTACTGTGAAGAGGTGATCTCCGTTCAAATTTATGGAGAAATAATTGGTTAAGAAAAGCAAAAATAAAATAAAAAATAAAGATAACATGTAAATTTGCGTATTATCTCTTGGTTTAAGAATTAAAAGGCGTTTACATGTTATTTAAGTGAAGTGGGATTTTAAACGAATCTTTGCATACATTTACATTTTCTGGCAGTACTTATGTTTCCGGTTAGTTGCACTCTTCACCGCTGGAGTAGTAAAGCAAAGCAAAACTATGTCAAAAATGTCAATTTGCATCCTTTAAATAGTGAGGCATTGCAATCGCAGTGTCTCTTTTTTTGCTCAGCTCTTACAATATTTTGTGTCAGGACATGTTAGAAAGCTCGTGGCCTTCTCACAGTTATGATTATGTTTCATTACGTTTGTGTTATTTCTGTGCATGACTTCTTATTTCAGAATAAATAAATATTAGCGTCATACCACCTGTCCACTGTTTTTATTTTGGATTTCATAATGCTTGATGTTTTCATATTACATTCTATGGACTGTGTTTGGTGGCAACTTCATCAAAGATTATGAAAATTAATTTCATAGTAATATGCATGAGGACGACAGTCGATAAAATTTTACAAATAGGTAACCCAATATCTTTCTGATGCCACCTCAGAATCTGATGGTAAAAGGTCACGAACCAGTTACACCCGGTACCAGACTCTGGAGTTGGAGAAAGAGTTCCATTTCAACCGATACCTCACACGTCGCAGACGTATCGAGATTGCCAATAACCTCTGCTTGAACGAGCGCCAACTTAAAATTTGGTTCCAGAACCGTCGCATGAAGTGGAAGAAGGACTCAAAGTTGAAAGTGAAAGGAGGACTATAATAACGTGGTGCACGGCTTCAGCTTGAAAATAAAGGCGGTGTTAACTTGTACTGAAATAACAAACTATTTAAAATAGATTTTCTTGTTGACAACAGTTGATGTCTTTCATTTTTGAATATGTCCATATTTTCAATATTTATTGATAGGGCTCCATTCCCAGAGTGCTGGAGGTGCTTATTTGAATAATGTATGAGCTTAAACTTTATTTGAATGTGCTTTTACTACAATCACTTGTATCAGTAACTTACATAATATATCAAGGCCTGCATCCAGTTATGTTGACTTAAATGTAAGTGTAAATAATGTGGTGCTTTGCTTCAACATTCATCAACCTGCCCATTGCATTTTGATGGGACTTGTCTTTTTATTCATTGTACTTTGTCGTAAATACATCTATACAACTAAAATATCCACTCAAGGATGGTAAACCGCACGCCACGATGATAATGCAACAACTAGTGTCATAATAAACGCTGTGTATCATGTTGTCTGTCAGCCAGCAGCCAAATGGTAATTTTCTCTTGAGGATTATGTCTTTTAAAATACTGTGTAATCAGAACATTTTGCTCTTTTAGTGAATGTTTTTGGGGCTATTTTTTCAGATAGGTACCTTGACTTTTGTTTCTATACACTCTACTCTTGAGTAGCCTATAGGGTATGGTTTGTAAGGAGTGGCTTATTGATACCTCTCATACCAAACAAGCTACACGACCTACTTTTGTGTGAACCGCATTTGTTCTATGATCCATTATTTCTGTTATTACAACCGTTTGTTTCCGAAGTTTCTCTGCTAAGCCACATCGACAATTTTCCAGTCAGTAATGTATTATTAAAATAACAAGATTTAATTGTCAATAGTGGCAATATATCAGTAAGTTTCGTTAGTTCTGGGTTAAAAGCCATCTGTGTCCAATAAAACGTCCAATGTGGTATGATTGTAAATAAACTTGAAACGTAAAGAATATCCAGTTGTTAACGTTATTATTATTATTATATTTTGTCTGCTAAAGCAACAGGAACAAAACAATTAATCTTTTTTTACACAATGCATTTTTGCACTGAAGGCCCGTTTGATAACTCGTGACGGAAGAAGAAATCGTTCTACGCTAATTAATATGATTTTGATAAATATTCGTGCATCCATCGAGGACCAAGTCTGAATTTGTATACTTGCACTGATGAGACATGATTGAACTTTAACGCTCTGGTCACTTATTTACAGTAGCCCTTCAACGGAGGCACATAAAACTTTATGACCCCAATAAACTTTTACAGCACTTCCTCTCACCCATCAAACACTGACAACTGTTTCCTTTTTTAACAAATCGGCGGAAGTTTACACAAACATTTCAAAGTGACGTTTTGGCATACAGAACCCTCAAAAACAATAAGATAGTTTGTACACTTAATCAAATACTGTCAACTAAATTATGAAGATACGAATTGCTTTTCGAAAATGCATTTGCAGTGTGATACAACTGCGTTATTAATCGTACTTCGTGTAAAGCACATAATTAAAGACATTGAGAGTGAATTGCTCATGCTACTACTTCATTGATGAAATTTGACATTTAGATAATGAGACATATGCTAGTCACCCTGTGTGCCGAAATCACGTAATCCAGGCCCGTGTCAAACAAAGGACATAAGAGCGATGCCTATGAAATGCTCATTTTCGTCTGGCTTGTTTTACACGCAGCTCTTTTCCGCTTTACTGTTGGTTTGACATATTTTTAATTTAGTTTTTAATTAATTCCTTCTCAGCGCTCTCAATGTAGCCTATTTGAAATGCTATCGAACATTTTAATCTCCATATTTCTAAAGTTTATGAATGTTACCATTACATACACACTAATCTGAAAATAAAAACAGGCAGCTAGTCAATTTATACTACTGTTTCAAAAGCGCTTTAATTTTAGAATCGTCTCACTCACCTATATTGAAGATTCAATGTAAATTTCCATGCTTCTTTCAATTTCTACACTCGCTATCTTGACTGAAAGGGCCACATTGCGAGTTACTGTGGTTACTATGTTGCTTTTTACACAAACCCCTCTTTTTTTAGCTCTCTTGCCACGTATTTTGAAGTTTTGAGGGTTATTTATGCCAATTGCCCAAAGCAGGACCAGTGAGTGGTTCAGGAAGAGCACGTGGGGTCATTAAAGTGGGTTTTATGGCCTGCAAGACCTGACAAACCCTCAATATATTTACATCATATATAATGTTAACTGTCCGTAATCGCAGCTGTTGGCTAGTCTTATCTCTGAGAGAACGGCTTATAGAGCCTGTCAGTGTGGGTTACTCGCGTCAGGGTCTGTAGAAGTTCGACTCTCCCAAATGGATCCCAGGCGGTTGCAGTAAGTTAATAATCTTGTTTTCCTCTTTTTAATTAAATATGTACTTTCCTCCGCAACACCCTTGGGAATTAATCAAGGATGTAATTCAATAGTTAATGGGGAAATTGTGTCAAGTGATGCGCAAATGTGTCCTCATCTGTTCAGTTTTGATCAATTTCAAAGGTCTAGAATGTGCGTTTGTGCATTTGTATATTACTGTTAATTTGGCATTGATATAGAATTATTGTTCTGGCAGTAGATTCAAATCTAATTCTGTATATCATGACTCTTATGTAGTCAAAAACGTCTTGTATGCATCTTAAAAGCATTGTACATGTGTAAAAAGCTTTGTCTTGGATCGTAATTTTTATACACCTGAGTATTTGCGATCTGGTATCACAGAATGTGCGTATATACCCCACTTTTGGATGGTGAAAAGTGCTTAGTTTTTGCCTAGGTTGCGTATGTTTTGTTAAAAGTGAAGGTGAAGGACTGTGAGAAGCTAAGTGATCTTGTATTGGTTTGCAGATGAGAGCGCAGAACATAGATCTTTAGATCGGACATAATGTGGGGTCATGTGCAGGGCAGAGAAGATGTGGTGTTGTGTGGTGGGGTCATGTATAGGGCAGTGAGGATGGTGAGGTAGAGTCACATCATTAACCAAAAAAAAAAAAAAAACACTGAAATGACTCCAAATGGTTCAAAGGCACATTAAAAAGTATATTTTATACAAAGCATATGACTTTTTTTTTTTTACCACTGTTATTTTTCGGTTTTCAACACCCGGATATTCAGTGGTATTTATTTGACAGATGAGGCGCTACTTGACCATTATAATCATGGTATGAAAAGTTTAAGTCATATCTTACTTTATGATGTTGTGCTTGGAAACAGAAGAAGTCAGACTGCTTTGTTCATCCACAATGTTCTCTTTAATCTATGCACTGTGATATTTGCTGAGAAGAAACTCCACTGCCATCTTCATACTGCTGTGTTTCTAATCTGTGGAGGCCTGTGATATATTTTGAGACCTTTTTTAAATAAAAAGAACCAATGCCTCAGTTTTGGCATCATGAACTAATTCAGGCCATTTTGCTATGCAAAGGTTATACATGTACAAACAATAATAATGAAGGGAAAATTATGATTATGGTTTAAGGAAAGGACATTTAAGTTGAAAATACAGATATAACACTGTTTTATGAGGTTCTGAAATGTTGTATTTTTTGCAATGCAGCTGAGAAAAACAACAACGACAACAACTTTTGTTTCCAGTTGTAAGGCGGCTTTAATCACAGACTCTCAAGAGTTTTAATAAAGAAAACTGTGGATTGCAATTAATGTGCACTAGTTTTATGTCATCTACCATTTCAGTTCAGTTTACCGTTTTGTTAAACAACAAAAAGCATTCTTCTATTATCTTTGTTTAGGGTACCTGTAAAGAGAGACAAAAAAAAGTTACTCAGAATGTGTCAGAGTTGCAAATATTTCACAAAATTACTATGCACAGTTTCCTTATCAATCACTGATTGCATTTTGTGGTGTCTAAACATAGAAAACAATAGAGTGTAAAGACCTGTTTCGCTGAGTTCTGTCTTGTAAGGCTGCATCTGGTTGTAAATACTGCTGTGTTGTAAATTCCATGGCTTGCCAAAGTTCTTTCCTCCAGGCTCAAAGAAATACCTTTTTGTTTTGTGTGTGTGTGTGTTTTCCCATTTTATTAAAAACAGTAGGAGGGGTTTGTGCTGATATCAAATGTCATTTGTAAAATATTGAATTTGTTGGAACTTCAGTTAGTATTAAGTTAAAGTTGTTATTAAGTTAAAGTTGATAAAGTTGCTTATACAGGAATAACGGTGTGTAACCTAAGTGTAAGTCTAAGTCTATCTTATTTGATATTCTAACAAAAACATAGATTAAATAATCAAAGTTTACCAATTAATTGCAGTAATCAATCATTATTGTTGTGAGTTATACACATGTATGACTGCTTATAATATATGCAAGAATGTTACACAACACTTCAAAAAATACATAAAAAAGCAATTTAATAGCATTGATTCAATAGTCATGCAATTCCACAATCAATTTTTATACATTTGCATTCATATATCTTCCATTTTTAATATCCATACTTTATCCCAGAAATCAGAAATTGACTAATCTATAAATCTAGAAATATTTAAACAATTACAATTAAAAAAGTAAACTTTTTTTAATTGTTATTATTTATTTATTTTACATAGATGCTTTTCTCAGATTATGTTGTGTTCTTATTTATGTGTTTATATTCAGTTATTGTAAGAACAACCATGCTGACAAGGACATCATATGAATGTACTCCACTGTTTTTATCACATCAAAGCAGAAGTGTATAGCTAATATCTGTTGGTACCATTTTTGGCTCAGAGTAGGTGCAGGTGTTACTCACTCAAAAGATTGATCGAGGTGGATAATATTCCCTATTGTACACTGATTAGAATATTAATCAATATAATGTTAACTATACAGCATTTTACATAACATTTTTGTGAGGGTTTGGAAAATGGTTAGTCATTCAGAGAATAAATGGGTCATGTGGTGAGTACAGTGGTACAACCTGCAACCATCACATTTGCTATTAAAACACATTCAGTAAATGTCCACTGTTATGAAAAAGATAAACACTTTATTTTATAACAATTGTTGTACATGAGTGATGGAAACACTTAATACATTAAAATGAATTTGTTGGTGGCATTTATTATAAAGAATACATTTAACCACTATTTTTAATAAGCCCTTATGTGCATCTTTTTATTTGATCATTAAGTCTCTGAATACTGTGTCAAAAACATTAACTGCCAATAGGGGGCAATAGTTTTATATTCCTCTGTTTTCGTCTCAGTGCAGGTTAGTCTTGGTTCAACATATTCTTTTGTCATCTACCAGATTACTATCTAACTAGCCATTCAATGAAAATGGCAGCAGTTACATTCACTACATTGATAACTTTAGAAAGAATGAGTAAATGACAAGAGTTGAAAATCATGCCACTGCATGCAGAGTAACTAAAAAAGGCAATGCTTTCAATTTTGGAACAATTCACGATTTGTTTGTAGAAAGTTCCTGTTTGGACAAGCATTTTAAAAATATAGAAAACAGTACCTTTGTTCTCTTTGTGGATAAACTGTTCTTCATTCAGTGATGGATGAGCTGAATGAATGGGGAAAAAAATTGCAGTTGGTATTTGGACTTTTCTTAAAATAATGTCAAGATTATGTTTTATCAAGGAAACTTTTGGTCATGACATCATGCTGCATTTGCTACATTGAAACATTGGTATGTAATAGCAAATTACTTTAAAGCAGGAATTAGAGCTTATGACTAAACACAGTTTACATTTGGCTGAAATTATACCATAGTGTTTAGAAGTACCTTTTTGTGTACCTTTTTTTCCAGTTTTGAGCTTGTTTAATTGTAGCATTGAGTATATATATAAAACAGTTATGTTTCCCTCTATGTGTATATAATATCACCATACTTTTTAAAATTACATTTATATTCTTTTCTTTGCTTTAGTATTATGGTTAACATTCGGGTTAAATATTCTTTGCCATTGGTCTCAATGACTAACAGTGGCCCAACACTGTATGTGAATTCACAGTATGCATATTTTATACTTACCAGGATACTGAAGGAGTGCATGGTTTCCATCACAGGATTTCGATTATTTTAAATCTGTCTAACGTTTTATATTGTTAAAAAGGATATGCTTACATGCCTGAGAAGACAAGTGTTATTTATTTTTATTTTCTAAATTGCTTTTTTTTCTTTTTAGCGCATAAGGAAATTGTGAACGTGAGGCAAGGAGGACCTGCACTGGTAAGTATTTCCGTTATTTTCTTGTTCTAGTATAATATTCTTGTCCCATCTTGTTTCGCTGCGTATAAACACAGAGGGCAGTGTTCCCTGACAATAGCGGCGAACAGCTACAGCACATATGCCCATGTCTTAGTGGAAAGGAGCTGTAGTTTAAGCTGTTTGTCGTGCTAAGCCAGTAAGGTCTCTTTATATATATTTTTAATGTAGGCTAGACAAAAAAGTAAATGTATATACACATTTGGGGGAAAAAACAACAATTTTCTACAAGTAAACACGGTCTATTTATTTACATTCATAGGTGTTAAATAGGTGTAATCTAACGCCATATTTCAATATAAATTACAATAAAACTAAATTAACAATTACATACATTAAAATATAAATACAAAATGTTATGTGGAACCCGACTCACCTCTCTGTTTTAAGCATATTAAGCGTTAAAATAGTCATAAACAAAAATAATTTTTATAAAAATATAAAGTCATATAAAAAATTATGTAAAAAAATAACAAATAATAAATAAATAAAAAACGTATTTTGTTCACAGTGAACAGACGGACAACAAACTCAAATAAATTGATCCTAACTCAAATAATGAATCAATGCTGTATAATCATATTCATGATTTCTCAACAAAGAAACATTTCACAATCAAAAGTACGCATATAATTATATAAAACAAACTTAAATCTGACTTTAAATGCTTAAGAGCGCAAAAGGTTATAAATAAATAAATAATAGGTAAGGCCTGGTCCTTTTTATATTGTAGAACAGCTTAGGTCACGTGAACTAAAATTAACTCGATATTTATAAGGCAAGAATTATGCGCCCAAAAATGAAATCATTCAAAATTATTGCAAAGCGCATACATTAAATATCATATAGGCCTAAAATGTCATTCGTTCAAGAGTACACACACTAGATTCTGGTCATGGACAACTGGCATATTCTTCCATCTAAAATCCCACCTTCTTTATATAGAATTTTCTGCTGAATCCTATTCTATGTATCAGTCTGTCTGTCTGTCTGTCTGTCTGTCTGTCTGTCTATCTATCTATCTATCTATGTCTGGGGGGAATCACCTATAAATCATCAGGCAAATTCGCCGGCGGTTTTAGCTTTTTGGAAGTCTCTACATTATAACTAGTTATTGAGCTGGTGCAGGATCTGAGGCCATTTATGTGCAGAGGGAATTCATCGCTTTTCGCTCATCAATAACTCCTTGGCAGTGAACTACTGGAACGAGTCGAACACGAGGGGTGAAATGCGGGTCAGGCTGTCTAACTCATATTAAAATGCGCCCGCAACACTAGAGCAGTGCCGAGTGGGTGGATGGGGGCGTTTTCAAGCCGGTGGGGGTGGACCAAAAAAAATCCCTATCACATCTGTAGGGTCTCGAAGCAAAATAAAAGATTTCATATAAGGCAAAACGGCTGTTTCCGAGCATTTCATTTGTTAAAGAGTTATGTCCTGTCTGTTTGTTTGGTTTCGATGTATTTAGGGAAAACTTAAAAATTATTTCTTATTTTTCTCTGGTGGGTTGAAAACTGGATTTGAAAATGTGGGCTCTGTTGCTAATATATAGCCTGCATTGTTTCTACAAAGTTTTTATTTCTTTACTGTTTTTCTACTTTTCTTTGCTTGCTTTCCTTATTTGTTTCGTATCTGTTCCTGTTTAGATAGCTAAACTGGAGAGAGAAATGCAGGGCACGGTCTTGCAGGTTACCGGGCGGTCATATGGTGCTACCAGGAGCGTCCGTATAACTGTGCAAGCATCCCTGAGCCTGATACTCAAAGAGGACATGGACTGCCTCACGCGGGGCACCTGCTCGGAAAAGGGCAATCTGCCTCATGTGAGCCCCCACCGTTAACCCTGTCTCCTGCCACCCCTCCGGCTGCATCGTCCGCCTGCAATCAAGCCACTCCGGAGCATCCTAACAGCTCAGCTTCTGCCAAACAACCCGTAGTGTACCCCTGGATGAAGAAAATTCACGTCAGCACCGGTAGGCAACTTGAGTGTATTTCTCTTAAGCACTATAAAGCTCGCCCCTCATCCTAACTCTCTCTCTCCGTCTGCCTCACTCCTTTTTACACTCATCCCCTGGCCAGCCC
Organism: Sinocyclocheilus anshuiensis; assembly: GCF_001515605.1. NCBI lineage: Eukaryota > Metazoa > Chordata > Actinopteri > Cypriniformes > Cyprinidae > Sinocyclocheilus > Sinocyclocheilus anshuiensis. Next base: position 2,600,050 of record NW_015544250.1, on the reverse strand, counting down.
CTGCTACGATAGGATAGAAGCCTTTGAAATGGCACAATTGAGGCGGATTTACGACTAGGCATTGGTAATTACACCCACCATAAATTTTATAGCCGAGGTATACTCTGGGCAGTCGTATCACCATGTGGCTTCTCTTGTTATGAGTGTGCGAGAGAGTGAGAGAGATCTGGGACCAGAGAAAAACTAAGCTTTATAATGTTGCATTAATAATTCAGTGCTGAGTCCAATGTGATTTTAGCCTTATTATAGAAAGCTAACTTTTAGATATTTTAGCCCACCCTCATTTCCTCTGTCGCCACCATTTCTCAATGAAAGACACGCTTGTTTTACCCTATCCTTCCCTCGCTGCTTCTTTTCTTTTCTATTCTGTTCTGTTCTTTCTTCCTTTCCCTTTGCTTCTCCTCTTTCCAGTGAACCCTAGTTACAATGGAGCGGAACCCAAGCGGTCTAGAACTGCTTACACTCGCCAGCAAGTCTTAGAATTGGAGAAGGAATTCCACTATAATCGGTACTTAACACGGCGAAGACGTATCGAGATTGCTCATTCCTTGGTCCTCTCGGAGAGGCAAATCAAAATTTGGTTTCAGAACCGCAGGATGAAGTGGAAAAAAGACCATAGACTTCCAAACACCAAAGTCAGATCCTCTTCCTCCACGGGCATTTCCTCCGGGTCCAACACAAGCTCAGCGGCTGGCGTTGTGGCGGCAGCTTCCACCACTAACACCATGTCAGCCTCCGAGGACCTCTCCGGAACCGAGCGTGGCGAGGATATTACAAGGTTATAAGAGAACTATTTCGAGGAGAGATGGGAAGATCAAATGACTGATTATTTATAAAATATAATATATTTTGTTTTCGTAGGTATCTTGTGCGTAAAGGGGGTTCCTTTAAGTCCACAGTTATATAAAATGCATGTTATATAGCATGGGTTATTGCGAATACCTATGGATTATTTTTTACGCGAAACAGGGTTTAATTTATCTAAAACTGAATCAATATAGTTTTTTTTAAGAGAAATGATTTGGGCGATGCAGGTTATGGACATTTTACTCAAATGTGTGGGCCTTTCTTTGCCCAGCTGCCAAGGTGAAGTGCACAACGAATCTATTTATTTCTCACTTGAGAGAGCTGGTAGTTTTTTTTTGTACTGTAAATGAAAAAATCTATCGTGGGTATCGATAGAAAAAAAAAGATTTTAAAACGTCTTTGTTTTCTTTAAATGTAAATCATGCTGTGGGTTATCTGTCGTATGGAAAGGTTAAGACTTTAAATTATCATTTAGTTTTTGTTGTGATGGCGTTGTGTTTAGGCTATTAACAGCAGATTGTTGTGAGATGCAATAAAACCAGTTTAGTGTATTTGTGCTAATTATATTGGTCAATAAAACGCAAGTGTCTATTAGTTTTACCTAGACTTGAGTGGCTTTTATCAATATGCAATGTAGACTAAATTTCCGCACATAAATAGCGAAAAGTTTCCTCTGTAATTTTAACAGGGGATGTATTAGTCGGGGAACTTGCATTAGTCAGTTGAATATGCAAATATAGGCCCAAAAGTAAAACCAGTGTGTAAAATCGGTGCATTTAAAAATCTACGTGGTGTCGAGTACCCAGCATTCGTTCTTGCAGAAAATTAATTAGCCATTTTATTTCTGCCATACTATCTCTAATATCTACAACGCAGTCTCTCATATTTGAGCGGTCAGGTTGTGTATGGGTTAGCATGGGCTGTGTACCCATCACTTTCTCACGTATTCTTTTAACGTGGCACATAATTCGGGCCTTTTTAGTAGGGACCTTATCGCTTTTCACTCCACAGCATGGCTTGTTATTCATTACTTTTTTCAACATGGCTGAAATGTCTCTAAAAATCAATTCCAGTATTCAGAAATGTCCTTCACTGCTTCTATTTTTCCACTATTGATTTCAAGCGTTATCAAGTTGAGAAACAAATTCAATTAATTCGTTTTATTTGGATAAACTAAACAGTACAAAAAAAAAAAAGGAAGATATTCAGAACATGAAAATAGGTCTCAATGACTCAATTAAATATTTATTAAATGTTCTTAGTTTTGATTAGTTTAAATTACAAATAATTTGAAATTCGTTGGTATTTAAATTAATGCTAATTTATCTTGATATATTCGGTTGAAATATAGTAGCCTATGACAATATTTATTACAAAATAACCGTTACTAAACACGATTGCAAAAATACGTGTTATGGGATAAGTGTGTAAAGAGAGAAAGGCTGTGAAATCGGCCAGTCCATATATATATATATATACATATATATATATATATATATATATATATATATACCTTTTTTTTTTTAAGAAGCAATC